>NC_072740.1:23354880-23728565 GCF_026930045.1 Uloborus diversus | reverse complement strand
AACGGAACAAGAGAATGAATACAGATCATTTCCTGAGTAGCGCGATAATTAGTTAAGATGAAAAAAGCATGACATTCAAAATTTTTCGATTTATTTACCAGAAAAACCATATGTTGCTAAAAATAAAAGAAATTCTAACATTCTAATGCACGTGATCATTTCCCGAGCTGCGCCATTATTACCAAAGTTGAAAAAGCATGAAGCTGAACACGCTTACTGATTTATTTACCATTAAAACTTCGTTATTGAAACTTAAAACTTGCTTTTTTTTTCCACTGTCAATAATCGTTTTTTTTTTTTTTTTTTAAATTATTTTTTTTTTTTTTTTTTACGTTTCACTTATTTTGTTATGTTTCAATTTTATGTGTGTACAGCTGAATTATTAATAATAAGTTATCGAAACAAAGGTGCATTATACGCAGGAGCGTGCGCAAGAGGGGGGGGGGGAGACGAAACACCTGTTGGCACGGGCTCCAGCCTGAAGGGGGCCCAATATTTTTTTAAATGAGGGGTGAAATATATGTAGGGACGTAGGGGTAAACAATCTGGAAAGGGCTCGTAAAAGTCATTTCTAACGGGCCCCAAAATTTCTGTGCACCCCCGATTATAGGGAATAGCTTTTATAATAAGCAAAAGTCCGTCCTACCAAGAAAGTATTTATGATAATAGACACTATTTATTAATTGTATACATTATTTTATGTTTCAATTAACTAAAGAGAAATTCTTGATACTTTCGAGTTCCAATTAACTTCAGTGAAATTCTTAATTTTTTAATTTCTTTTTATTCCAGCAAAATTCTAAAGTTTAATACACAATCTACACTGCAAATGTGTTCTCGGACATTTGATGGTGCTGTCATAGTATACTTTCATCATTCACACGTATGTAATGTGTCACATGCGTCAGTAATCTGAGTATACACATTTTTTTATCTAATACTTGACTTTTATGTGAATCAATGGGAAAATTATAATGAGTACGAAGAGAACAACGTTATTGGTATGTGAGCTACAATAATGAAAATCAAAAATGGATTGCAGCATCTTTAAATATTGAAAAATGGACTTGTTGGACAGAAAGATGAAAATTTTGGAAACTACAGCACTCAAATTGATTATACTTACAGTATACTAAAACTGCTGAAAATTGATTGAAACAGATTAAAAATTATATATTTAACTGTGTAAGCAGAAATGCTATGTGTCATAAAAATGAGCGCCTTTTGCGGAATGGTATTTCTCCCTCATTTAGGGGAGAAGGGGACTACTGTGGACAAGAGGTTAGTGTGGACATCTGGAATAATTCTGTTATTTGTTTTTTTTTTTTTCAAAATTTCTCTGTTAATTTATTCATAATGACAGCACCAACATGCACATTCAAGTGTAGTTTCATGACAACACACTTGATAGTTCAGTAGCAAATTACAAAAGAAGGTTTTCATAGTGGAAAAGTAAATTTTGGATTGTCTTTCAATTGTTAGATTAGACTATTTTAATTATTTTTTTCAAGTAAAAGGAGATACTGTATCATAAATAAATGTATTAAATACATATTTTGATATTCAGTTCGGCTGTACATAGTTTTAATTAATAATTAAAAGGCTTCAATGAAAAAAAATTGCCCCATGGGGTTGGAGTGGACACACGGTGATGGGACTACTGTGGACATATGGTAATGAGGCTTCTGTGGACTCATGCCCACGCTAATCACTTGCAGCTTTGAGTGAGAAAAAAATAAGGATTTAAATATAATATATTTTATGTTATTTTCCTGATTAGATTAATTTTGACAAGTATGCATTTAATTACAAAAGATTTCATGTTCCGTTTTTTTTCTTCATATTTTAGGTTTCATTTACAAAATAAGATTGATTCTTGTAAAGTGATGAGTTCTTTTAAAACTGATTTTATTTATTTATTTATCATATTAAATTTTGGGATTGTATTCTTTACCAATTTGCTTCATAAAATGGTTTATTGAAAATGATAAAATTATGACATTGAAAAAGGATTCTGTGTGTTTTTGCACATTTTTAAGCTTTTTTTTTTTTACTAAATAAGTTTGCTTATTGAAAGGTAATAAATCAATTTACCAAAAAATTCTGCAATTTTCATACTTTTCTTTTTTTTGTTCAAATTACCAATGACATAAGGCTTAATCACTTTGTGTTGGTTAAGTTTATGAAAAAAAATAGCATTTTGCACTATGTTGGACGAGTAGAGTCCGTATAAAAATCAACTGATTTCATTACGTATTTCTTCTGGGGAAAAGGTGAACCAATTAGTTCTTTGAAGCACAGAAAATTATTCTTTTTCCCCGATGAAAACGATATGTCCCAAACATTGTGAAATGAGATTGTAAGGAAACTACCATCGCCAGATCTTGCTAGTAGCACACTAAAAAAATTCCGAAATGTAAACTGATTATTTCCGTGGAACGTTCGGGATTTCACGGGTTTTTACATATTTCCCCGTAAAATCAAGTATTTTTGGCAAAACGTTTTCCGAATTGCTTCAAGTTGCACGAATGTAGTCTCCTCAATGGAGTGAAAAATATATTTAGCTACCAGTTTAAAGATTAACTGAATATTTATTAAGTGTATCGTCTTTAGTGCAGTTACGGCCCGGACAGGTTGGCTAAGCTCTCTCAATAAGAGATCTCCCTATTCTTCAGAAATATTAATGGGTAATTTCAAGAAGGTTGCTGATTTTTAGCCGAAAACGTTCCTGGATTTTGCAAGTGATGCAGAAATCGGGCACATGAGCAACCCATTAATTTCCAGGAACATTTCTGAGTCGTTTTTAATGTATGTTCTATTCTGCATTTCGCATAATATTTAATTTTGATATTTTTGTTATAGTGTAAAAAAGAAAAAAAAAAAAATCTTCTGCATTAAAAAAATAGCCTTTTTTCATCTAAATGAAAGTGAATAGCTTTCAAACATTTTAATTTGTCTTTTAAATAGTTTCTTTACTTTTAGACAATTGATAGCTATGAATTAATATCTTAAACTTTTTTTTATTAATTAAAATATGCTTTGTTAAGGTTAACATTGGTTAAGGAATATGCTATTTGGTTAAAACTTATTTATTTATGCTTTTAAATCCACTGTTTACATTGCTTAGTTAGTATTATAGCTTGTCCACACTAGCCCCATGACATAGGGCTAGTGTGGACAAAAACAACCTTTTTTGAAAAAAATTTATTAAATAACTGTTCGGCCAAATGTTTTAATATATCAATTAAAATAAGTGCAAAAGTGCAAATTATTCTTTAAAAAATATCAAAAAACTGTTACGAAAACATATACTAAATTCTGTTTTAAATTTAAAAAACAGTATTTAGTATATGGTTTTTCCAAAAATGCAAAATTTGTCCACACTAGCCGCCTTTTCCCCTATGCATATTTTAGATTTACCTAAGATACGTTCATTCGCTCGCAATGCTGGAACTTTTGAAGTTGACGTTTAATTTTTACAAAAATGCTTTCTTATTTAATTACCGTCAAATTTTCGGTAAAATTATCAAGCACAAGTTGCTCATTCGTAGCTGCATCTTCAAATTCGGGTTCATATTCGAATGTTAAAAAGTTTTTGACATTTTCATAAATGTTGTTTAAAAATGAAACAATACTAAATTTAACACATACCAAGCGTTAATGAAATGCTAACTTCAAAAAAATGTCTCTGTTGCAGCCCAAAATATCATAAAACAATACATTCAAAATTGATAATGTAATTTTTATTATCACTATCAACATAATTTCTTATCACCATTGTTACACTCATTATTTATCAATACAACTAGAATAAATAACCAGTCGATCCTGTTAGCTATAGAAGCTAGTCTTTTGCGAGTATTTTAAGGGTAGCTAGATGATTGAGAATTATTAAATTAAGGCATGAGTATCCAACACAAATTAAGTCCTGATATAATCATTAAAAAAAAAGAATTGCTATAATTATTTCTTAGCTTTCTTCTTATTACTGTTCTCGTTATTTATTTTTTCGGAATTATTTTTGCGAGTATTACAAAGTCAATGTAATTTACGTAGATGGGAAAAATTAATAAATTTAAAGTTGAAGTGGTGTATTACTTCGTAACAGATGAAGCTTTTTGTTTAATACAGAGGGTTTTTTTTTTTTTTCAGCTTTTCCCCCTATTTTCCAGGTACATAAATCATTTCACAAATTAAAAATTATATTACGAAAATATTCAAAATAAGATTATAAGAAATACCGTAAGAATATTAAGAAAAATAAAAATCCTTGAATTTTAAAATGCTTGAATTAATTAACTAAGAAAATAAGAAAAGATAAAGTGAACTTTTAATCTGCTTCTATGAATTACGAAACTAAGAACTAATAATAATAAAAACCTATCTAGAGGTTTTACATTGTTAAAAGGTACCATGATCTAATTAATCAATATTATTTATCGAATAACAAAGAAAAATAAATCGTTACAGTCGACGGGTACGAAACTCCCTTCATCTTCAAGAATTATGTCACGCTCGTAAAACATCAGAAAACGATACAGACCCATCCAGAGTGATATAAATCTAAGAGCAGAAAAAATAACATCAATGCTTCAACAATTAGGCAATTCCTCAGGTGGCTTCCGAAATAGGATAATATAGTGCTGTTACAAATGCCAAAGCAACACAATACATTAGTTGCGAATAAAAATTCGGATAAAGAAACGCTTATTCGAAAGGCATTACCTGGAATAACGTATGAAAGAAATGGAATGTATATTTATTTGCGTCTTTCTTGTGCCAGATAATGATATATATATACAGTCTGCTTATTGAATTTGATCGATTGTTATGTTTTCGTGTTGTCGTACAAGATTACGATCTTTTCTGTGACAAATGTAACTAATGTGAAACGAATATCGATATTTCAGTTAAAATGAATATAATATCAAATTACTTTAAATGCTTGCATTATATTTGAAGGGAAATGTTAATGTGGTTTTACAGAAATGTTATGCAATCGTACATAGATATTTGCGTCTGCACAATGTGAGAAAATCCCGAAAATCTTCAAGTTTCCCTCAGCTCTTGCTCTTTGGGAGAAAGGTGATGAACTTTGCAACACAATTAGAAGCAGTTACAGTGTTTGGAAGATAAGATTGAACGTAAGAAAAATAAGTTCTTTTTTTTTTTACTGTCCCGACATTGATTCCTCAACAGGTGTTTATTGCAAATGCGCTCAAAACAGTGATTTATAATTAGTGTTTATAGTGAATTCAAATTCTGGGAATTAAAAGGAATAATGATGTATATTAACTAACTCATCTTTTTTACTAATATACCTATTCAAAAAAACATCAGGAAACAGATACTAAAATAAAGATTTGTACGGAAAACAAACATGCGCAACTGGAAATAACATATGAAAACAAACTAAACCGAAGTTATTAACGGTTGAAAACTACAAACTCTTCAGCAACGTTTGGATTGAACAAACAATTTTGGTTTGAAGCCTGGCAATTCGTTTTTTCTACGCATTTTTTTTTTTTTGAAATATTTATACCAAAACTCATTAAAAAATATTTATAGTTTAAAAGCAAACAAGCACACATACAATAAATAAATTATAAATAAAATTAAATTAAAGAGAGAGAGAAAAATAAAAAAGAACGAAAAGAAATGTATTTTTTATTAAGTTAAATAAAACACTTTGAATTTGCAAAAAATCAATAAACAATAGGGAATATTACAAAAACTGTAATATTGTAAAGCATGATAATTGCCATCATTCCTTAATTATTTCTTGTTTTGGCACATTACAAAAAACAAAATTGCAATTTTCGTGTACTAACAGAGATAGAGAACAAAATATATGCGCAATATCGGGGACCATTTTTTAGTTAAATGCTGCAATTTCGCACTTTTCGCATTGCAGAAAGGGAGTTTAAGAAAACATATCATTTCTTGGACAGGGGCACTCCGAAATTGGAACTCCGAATTTCGCTGAATGATGACAATTTTGCCGAATAGAACTTCAAATTTTGATGAATAAAGATAATTTCGCCGAGTGATAATAATTTTGCAGAATATAACTGCAAATTTTGCAGAATGACGCTAATTTTGCCGAATAGTCAGAATAAATTTGCCGAATAAGGACATTTTTGAAAGGTCACGGTGACCGGCCATCGGGAAGTCCGATCTTGGGTAACATTTCTTTCCGGGGAGGAAAAGCTTTAAAGTGTATGTATTTACTAAATTAAAAACATAATAAAATTTTATAGGTTCCAAATTTTCTGAACACCAAGTTACGCCCTAAGTCAAGAGGCATTAAAGTTTTAGCCATGCTCCTCTTATTTATTTATTTATTTATTTTTTTAAGCATTTCAGTACAGCATGAATAAAATGATTAAAAATAAACTACAATTTTCGAGTTCGATGTAGGAGGATTTGGAGGCCTTATTATCACACTAGAGCTACCGAAGATTTGAAACAAAGAATATATTAGGTCAAATCTTTCCAATTTATTCTTTGAAGCGGCACAGGACAGATAATGTATTGTAAAAATGACGAAGAGATCGGAAATTTTCTCCGTGTATCCCCCCGGTAGAGCCCAAAAGAGCAAGCAAGGTTGTTCGTCGGCAATTTCAGTGGCGACTTAAACTAATCCTTCTAATAGCATTTATTAGACGCAACTGGGAAGGCGAAGATTCGCGATTGCGGTGGAAGAAGCCGAAATTATTTAATGAGACGCAAAGGCCGATTGTTAGGGGCAAGTCAATGAGTGTAGCAAGTGGAAAAGGCAAGATTGGTGTGTGCCACAGGTTAGTTCATTACGAAGCCCGGAGTCGGACATGAATGGGACGCCATTTAGAAGAGCATTAGAGGCGCGAATAAAATCGCATGGAAACGGGGCGGCCAAAAGCGAGCCAATTACCATAACAATGCCTAGCCCGGCGACTGGCTAATGAGCGACAGTAGCGAGAAAGAAAAGTCACGGGGGCGGTAATCTGGCGCACTCAATAAAAGCGCGTACAAAAATGAAAACACGGTCTAATAAAATGGACCGGGAACGGAATGGAAAAGTTCTTAATCAGCTTTCAAGCCGGGAGACTGCGAGCTGGGAATAAAACGACAAGAGTTTCGCTTTAAACCTCAGATAATGCAAAAGGATTAGGGAAACGGCATTCCGTTGCGGCGGCGAGAAAAAAGCGCACACAAATTGTGCCCTAAACTGGTGGCTTCTTCATTACTCCTTAATAAAAACACAGTTATTAGAGGGCCGGGACAAATGAGTGGCAAAAACTCGCTCTTCATCTGCATAGGGAAGAAGCTCGCCTGTCAGTCCGCCTAATCCTCTTACACCTTGACGTGTGTCAGCCGGTAAGCCCGGATTCCGGCAGAGAGGCCCTGCCTCGCTGCTTTGACTAAGCTCGCCAAGCTCTGTCTAGGCGCGCGGCAGCTTAATCCAGCCTTAAATAAAACATGGGCCTTTTCCTGGGCAAAGCTGCTTTGGGCATCTCGCCGGCCCGGTACTCGGCGGTCATAAGCACATCAAGCTCCCATCTCCGACTCTAATGTAGTCGAGAGATTAGATTTCTGCGGCTCTCGAACGCACCCTTTGCCTCGAAAACTCTTTTCGGGGAGAGCACCTTAATCCGCTCAACCACCTGTGCTCGAGCGCGACAATACCTTTAGTCAAATGGCGCGCTTCTGCATCTTGTTTCTCCGAGTGCGTTTCGCGGCTCAAGTGTCGCCACTTAGACTACTGGGCCCGGCGAAGATCTGCCGGCATTTGCGTCTCCCTTTCATACACTTTTATCCGCTCCGAATAAATACACCATCGATGCACTTAATTACATACGCGACTTCCTTCGCTAAGCCACCTTTGGTTTCGCTTTTTTTATTCCTCTTGCACTTTCCTGTATTGTCATACCAAGCGGATTTCTCTTCCGAACATATTCCAAAGACGGGATGAATTTTTAAATGGAAAGCGCATTGGCGAGAGCGTTTAAACTTTTCAGACATCGATAGAGGATGATACACTTTTAATGTACAGAAATGTAGCCTGAAATCAAAATCTATCTTCTCTTTTATTTCCGCTCCTCTACGAATCGCTTAGAAAGCAAATAAATAAACACACAGCGGATTGGCTGGAAACTTGCTCGATGGCAAAGTAGATCTTCAAGACACACTTTTTGGCATCAAAAAATAAAAGACGAAAAATTGAATGAAATACACATATGAGATTGCATACTTTACAGCCTGTCATAATTAAGAACTGCTATTGATGCAGTTTTATGACAATGCTGCTTGATTATGAGTATTGCAACATTTTGTGCAATGATAAAAGCTTATGATACACAAAATACATGATAAAGCTTTCTAAAATGTACAGAGCGTCCGAAAAGTCCTTGACACATTTTAAAAATTCATAAAAAACAACAACAAATAGTCGTATCAATATGCGGTTTGCGCCAGAATAGTTCACAGGCTAAAAAATTTTTTAAGACATTGTAAAAAAAAAAAATCTCGAATCTGAAGTATTATGGTACAAATTGCATTTTGATACCATAATTTGTTGTTTTTCCATGAATTTTTAAAATGTATCAAGGACTTATTGGATACCCTATATATATATATTTAAAAATATTCAGATTTCAATGTCAAAATTAGCTATACCATCACACTAAGAAAAAAAAACTTTTTTTTTCTTTTTTCGTAAATAAAACAAGAGGGGGGGGGGTTACGATGTCATAAAAAATTCTAGAACCTGTGAAAGAATGTAACGCAAACCAGATATTGATATGAAAACTTGTTGCTTTTCTATGAATTTTTAAAATGCGTCAAGGACTTTTCGGACACCCTGTACACTTTTCTTTTAAAGAAAGTTTACAGTTAATGTGTCCTAAGACAGGAACACATAAGCCTTTAACCAATAGACTAACAACAGGCACGCGATGAAAGATGAACTGCTCTTATTTGGTTAAAAATAATAACTACGTTCATTGTTTTCATCGTGAAACTTTTCTATTAGAATCTAAGGTTGTAAATAAATTCATTCTAGTAGACTATAATCAAAATCCATAAAGGATTTATGGATTTTGTACGTACAAAACGTTAAATTTATTCCTATCTTTGATATCCGGCAGTGCAAACTAAAATATTCCTTATCGAGTATAGATTTACATACATATTTTTCGTAGTCTAAAAGTTTCATTCAATAGATAAGAAATTCTGTAAAGACCGCATTTTCAAAAGACAGAAATCCGAAAAGATTCCATTCCTAAGACTCGACTTTTGAAACTATTCCATTTTTAAAATCTCGAATTTTGTGTAGACTCAGTAAAGAGATATATTTTCCGTTTACAAAACAAAGTTCTGCCAGAGAAATATACTAGGAACAAAATCCACTACCACGAAACTTTTTTTACTAGTAGCTGTTACACCAGTCTCAAATATGTATGAGTAAAGTAACACATTATGAAAATACTGGTTTTATAAAATTAGGCCGTTCAAATGCATTTCTTCGCTCCTTCATGGACTCATGCCTGAGTAAATGTTTTTAATCCTTTATAAAAACCAGAGCTCGTGATTTTTAAATTTTTGTTTTTAAATTTAAAAAACGGATTGCTTTTTATATTTTTAAACATATTAAATGATTTTACATTTAACTAAATTACATTTATGAACACAGTCATAGTTTAAAAAATCTAAAAAAGAACATATTTTCAGCTACTTTTATTTGAGTGACTATTTGTTAATAATGACAGATATAAATTTTTTTTTTTTAATGAACATGCATGATTCAAACTAGGGATGCGCTGATTAATCGGCAGCACCGATTAATCGGCCATAAACGGTCACTTTGCCGATTAATCAGGGAAAAAAAATATTAAAAAAAAAAAAATATTTTTTGAGTATACTTCCAACAAGAAACTATAATAAATAAATTTATTAACAGTAAATAAATGTAATTTTCTACGATAACCATAATATGTTGAACGAATGTGTACAGAGTAAAAACAAAACAAATACGAAGTTCAGAAAGTGGGAAACCTGAATGAAATATTAAAAATTACCGTCACAGCTGATATTCAAATGACACTATTATGAATAATTAAATTTATGTACTTTTAAATAGGAATGCGAAAATCATGAGAATGTACCTACTTCACTGTATTTTGTCGATTAACCAACGGAAAAAAATGTTTTTTGAATAAAATTACTTTACGATGCCCTGAACAAGAAGCTATGATGAATAAATTTCTAAATTTCTAAACAATTAATAAATGCTATTTTATGCAAACATAGGTATAACATGCTCTATTATGCACATAATTTGTTACATTATAATTTTATTTTTACAAACTGAAGGTTGAAGTTAATATTTTAAATTTATTCTTTCTATTTTGAATAAATATACACATATATACAATGCTGCTACATTTTTCATGCGTCGATACTTTTCTCCTTCAGCATTGTGTGCTTTTAGATATCCTTAAAACTTTCATAAAGATAAAAAAAACTTGGATTAAATGGCTATTAATAGTTAAGAAATAAGTTTAAATTAAAAGTGCTCCTAAATTAACCTTCTGCCCAGAGACAACCCAACATTTTATGTATCACTATGTCTAGTTGACATAATTTAATCTTATTAACAATAACATGAAAATTAACGCAAAGAAATTGGATGAAATTTTGAAATTATTGTAAAAAAAACTAGGATTAATCGGTAATCGGCCAATTTGCTTGTCGGCGCATCCCTAATTCAAATCACGTTTAAAGTTTAAGACACTACAAGTAATAGTATGTATTCTCTTGCACTTTTAAAAGTTGAGGTAAATCTAACAATTTTTTCACTTTTTTCGCACTTACTTTTGTACCCTCAATATACTTTTGACGAGCGAAGTGAGCAGGGGGGGGGGGGCGGAGTCTCCTAGTAGTAATAATAAAATAGTAGAGGCAGAGTAGAAGCTAAATGTGCTCCATCTCTGAATCCCAAAGTTGCATTTCAATCAACAATTTTAAAAAGTTTTTTCTGCAGCATTTAGTTGGCAACTTCTAAATCTCAGATTTGCGTGTCAATTTTTTTTTTATGAAGCAAATTGCATGCTAATACATTTTACAAAATAGTAGACATTTTTTCTTTTTATTGCATTTAATGAACTGTATGATTTAAAAATTGTTGTAATTTATAAAATGAAGTTCTAAATATTTAAAAAACATTATAGATATTTGGAAAGGTACATAATGCTACAAGCATTTACGCATCACAATGCTACAAGAAGTTTCATTATCAGTCCAATTAGATTTTATACCAAAATGGAAAACATAGTGAACAAAAACTTGAACAAAAAAAAAAAAAAAAACTCCGCTTTAAATTTGTATTAACATCATAAAACACTCAATTTTATTTCTATGTATTTTTTTTTTCAGCAACCCCAATTTCTTATTTCATTATATGGTATTTCATATTTGAAATACATATATTATTCCGTTTTTTATACTTTAAAGCAAACACAGTTTTTATAATTGCAACTAATACATTAAAACTTAAAGTAAATATTCATCCACCTCCCCTGTTTTATAACACTATAAAAACCACCATAGAATACGTAACACCATAAAAAAAGGGCTTTTAAACAAACTAACCAATATTTCACATAACTTTATGTATATTCAACTGAATGTGTAATAATTTGTTGTAAAAATGTTCTATCATGAGAAGAATCGATGTATTGATTTGTTATAGCTAAGTTATTAATTTTTAGTACTGAATTTTTATTAACCGAAAAAAGTGGACAAAATGCGACGTTTTCCGCTGGTTTTTTTGCTGGTGCGGAAAAAACGGAACAACCCTGAGTAGAGAGGAGATCCTCAAGAAGCACGTAATGCAATGCTATTTTGAATCCTTTCAGATCTTTTGAGAACCCTTTCTCGAGTACAGTAGTAAGAAGGATACGAAAAGATCATTTTCATGTGGCTTTCTCATTCTGCTTTAATTATAATTTAAGAGAAAGTGAATTACTTAGTATCACGCGATTTGCATACAGCTGTTTTGAGGTCTCCATGAGCTTCTTCTCAACATAGGACTATACAATCGAACCTCTTTATCACGTCAGCTTTGGAACTGCCAACTCAGTGTTGTCAAGGCCGGAGTGACGTTTGAACCGGAATAGTTTAAAAATGCATAGTTAAATATTAGTTTAAAATAAATTTACAGATTTTATAAATTAATTAATAATTTGGATGTTTTAAATTAGTTTCAACTAACGTGGTTTTGAATTTTTGGCGGGAAAGGTTAAAATCATTAAAAATAAAAAATAATACTTCGCTCATTTTTTTTTTAAATGTCATCCTAAAATAGTACAGTAAAACCTGTAAAGTTGACCACCCTTGTAAGTTGATCACCTAACTTGACCGCTATTTTCAGGCACAGAATTAGATCCATATCATATAAAGCAACCTCTATAAATTGACCACCTGTTTAAGTTAACCGCTAAAGTAGTGCACCGAAAGTGGTCTACTTACACAGGTGTTACTGTACTTTTCAACTAGGGTTTACTTGATCTTTGGACAACATTTTTAACACACACTTCCACCAAGTTGATTAAAAAAAAAAAAAAATCCATGGTAGAAGCTTGCACTGACCAACTACTACAACTATAGGTAACTATGCCCTTCTCCTGATACTTCAATAGTGCAGTTTTAAAATCCATCTGCTTTGCATTTTTTTCTATCGTCATCATGTCAAAGGCCTCTATCCCTTTCAGAACCTACATAGGTACATGACCGCCATTCTTGAGTTCGCATGTGAATGGGGTATAATAACACAGGTCTATTATCACTTTTCATAAATTCCTACGATAAACTTTCCCAGACATTTTCATTATTTTACTGAAAATATTTCAACTGTAACGAGAAATTTGATCCCACCTGAGCAGCTCAAAGTGTCGTGGTGACTGGAGTCTCACCACAAAACAATGTCGTAAAATCCGGAGCCACTTGACACTACGATTATATGCCATAATCTCGGGATTTAGAAAAAGGGACTTGACATCGGAGTATAGTGAAATCTGGGGGTCGCGACAAGGAGGTTTGACTGCATAAAGAGATTATGTTACTATATATTTAAAAAATGGAAAGCCTCCTCTCTTATGAAACAGTTTCAAGTTAACTCTCAAATTTCTGTTTTAAACAAGACACGCTCATTAAGTTTTGCGCAGTCAATTTTCAAATATTTGCAACCAAAAAGTTAATCTCCACCATGCACTCGCTTTCCTTGATTTCAAACAAATATAAATTTCACCGAAACTGATGCAAAACTCCATGCAAAGATCACGTAAAATCCGCGAGATTGTCGGAAAGAGCTGAAAATCTAGGCCACTTTATAGCTCATAAAGACTTCTCCCACAAATCTTTCTAACAAATCCCCCCACCCCACCCCTTCAATAATTCACCTGCAGAAAGTTCCCTTTCCACTTCGACAATTCCTCTCCCATTAAGACAGCCCCTATCAAACCACCGCATGATTCCGGTCAAGGGGAAAAAGCTTCCCCCTGCTCTTGAAAAGTGGGGACAGAGGAACGTCAAAAAGTTCGACTTCTCTAAATCTGTTTCAGCCTGGTTTCTCATTCAGAGGAACCACACAAATCGAAAGTCCGGCTATTTATCCGCAACCACTTCGCTTCTATCCCTTTCTCCCGTTCCACCGAATCCGATTAGCACACGTGGCGGAGTCGTCTAAGCATTTTGTGTGTGTGCTCTCTTCTCAAGAGAAGAAATATTTTCCTTTCTCTCTCTTTTTCTTCTCATTCGCATAAACCATGCTTTTTCTGTGAGGGTTCGGTATAGGAATTTTAAACAGAGGATTTAGACCTAATTTATTTTCCCCATTTCTTGCCGCCTTTGGGTTTGTTGGGAAATAAATCTAGCAGGAGCAAAATGATATAATTGATACCTATGTTAGAGGGAAACATTAGAGTTTGAAATTTTATGAGGAACAGCACGAACAAAGTGAAAAATTTCCAGAAAATGTCGAAAACTAGTATGTTTTTTTTTTTTTTTTTTTTCACTGCATAAATGTCAAGCAAAAAACACAAAACCGACTCTGACGTAAGATATACAAATGTCTAAACTTGAATGCTCCAAGTATAGAAGAAGGCATTTACTCGAAAAAAAGATAAATGTTGATACTAATAACGCATTAACAAAGAAGAAAAAATCGCTAAAGTGAGCACAAATGGGGATTGTGATCATCGAGTTCAGGGTCAATAACAATAATAAATACATGTCATTTTATTCACACAGAAAGAAAAATAAAAGAAATTACGTTACTAAATACTTACAAATAAAAAGTAATAATAACCACATAAGAGTAACGTATTATCCATATCGGATTACATGCATTAACAAATTAATTGATGTACCTAATTATTTATGCACTTATACATTTAAAAAAAAATATTCGCACAGTTATGTAGACTTCACATCTAAATTTCCAAAGAGCTAACAGAAAATTCCGCCTTTATTTTTAGTAAAATGCTTTTGCATTGAGGATCTATGTCTTATTTATCTGTCTGAGAGCAGAGGTTCTCAAAGTCCAAACTACCACGGAAACGTTATATGATACATTTAAATCTTATTTTCCAATGTGTGTTTGCATATTGTTCCATATATTTATATTCACTTTTCTATATAATATTTAAAACTACTGTTTAGTTTTCAATACTTAACATTATTATTCCGGGCTGTAACGTAAATTAAAAACTGAAAATATACGAATAAATGTAATCAAATTATACTTCTATCCCACGTGTTCTAGCGATAACGAACTTGTCAGAGTTTGTGATAAAAACGATGTTAGCCTTTGGGCAAATCCACGAAACTAGGGACATCAAGGTAAAAAAAAAAAGTCATTGTGCCATTAGTTTTTTTCTTTAATATGAGGTAAAAAAGAATGAATTTTTATAAAAGTCTGTTAAAAAAGTTGGAAACACCTTTATTGTAAGTTTTACAGGCAATATTTGGCAACGCTACTAAGTGCACATGTATTGTTGCTTAGAAGTGCTGAAAGATTATCTTGGTTTCTTTGTAGGAAACTTAACAGGTATATGCATATCCTTATTTTTCTTGAAAGTTTGTTCATATATGAAGAGATTAGACCAGTAAAGAAACTGTAAATTGCGGTAATTCTATTGTAAAATTTTTTTATAAATTAGGCTTAACATTACTGTAACGTCAGTCACAAAATTTCATAAAAGTTTGTTTTGCTTAAACGAAATCAGCCCTAGGATTACAAGAAGCTGTATTCTCTTCATTTATGATGCCATCTTTCATATTTATCACTGAAATATTTCAAAATATTTGTCTTT
Source organism: Uloborus diversus (assembly GCF_026930045.1). Taxonomy (NCBI): domain Eukaryota; kingdom Metazoa; phylum Arthropoda; class Arachnida; order Araneae; family Uloboridae; genus Uloborus; species Uloborus diversus. The sequence continues at coordinate 23,713,212 of NC_072740.1, read as the reverse complement.
ATATATTTAAAATTTATTTTAAAAAAGTAACATCAGTGACGGTAACATCAGTCACATTTTCCTTTTATATTAGATACTTTAAACATATTTCGAAAATGGTATTAACTGCTGCAGAAAGGCAAAAAAAAGGAGAGATAAATTAAAAATTGAGGGAAAATATGAAGATTACAAGGAAAAAAAAAACAGAAGCTAAAAAGAGCAGAAATAAGAAAAGAAATGACCTAGCCAAGTTGGCCAAGTCAGTTCAGGCTAAGGTTAAAAGAGAAATCAGGGAAAAAGTTAGAGAAAGAGTAGCAAAATGTAGAGCTTTAAAATTCAAAGCTTCAAGTAGCAGCTGTGTTAGTCCTTTCCGTAATAATAAATCCTTAGAAAAAGCCGTTAGTCGTGCAAAGCGGTCTTTGCCTATATCTCCACGAAAGAAGACAGCTGTTATAAAAAAAATGTTTGAAAATAAATTTGGTCAAGTAGATAGAAGCATTTCTTCATGTATTACAGACACAGAAGAATCAAAACGCTTGTCAATGGAAACAATCAACTTAATTAAGCAATTTTACATCCAAGATGATATTAGCAGACAAGCTCCAGGCCGCAAAGATGTCATAATAATCAGAAAAAATGATGGGTCCAAAGATAAGGTGCAAACAAGACATTTACAACTCTCAATTAGAGAAGCATACGCATTGTTTATAAAACAGCATCCACAAATTAAAATTGGAAACAGCAAATTTACTGAACTCAGACCGAAGTATATTCTATTGAGTAACAAATTGCCGCACAATATATGTCTATGCAAGTACCATGAAAACTTTATAATGGCTTTGGAAGCACTACACAATAAAGTATCACACATACCAAAATATTCTGCAGACTTTCCATCACTGTTAATACGTAACACGGAATCAGAAGATTGTTGGGAAAATAAATGTTTTGAATGCAAGGATGGGAAAATATTCTTAGACTTGTATGGAGAATAAGCTGAAGAATTTGCAGAAAGCGTGATAACTTGGTTTTCATGGAGAAAATGTAAGGATCGTTTGTGCAAAGTTCTAGAAGAGGGAGTGATCCAAGATTTATTGAGTTACATTTGTCATCTAATCCCTAATTTCCTCAATCACTGCTATGTAAAACGTTTTCAGGCGGGGATTTATAAAGAGCAACATAAACTCGTCACTAGTGCCTTATATCCATCAAAAATGGCGATAATGCAAATTGATTTTGCAGAAAACTATAAATGTATTTCTCAGGATGAGATTCAAAGTGCGCACTGGGCGCAAGTCCAAGTAAGTCTTTTCACAGCAGCACTATATCATTCTGGTACAATGCATCCGTATGTTATTGCCTCAGATGAATTATCTCACACTAAAGACACTGATACCTTTAACAACCAGAATATTAGAAGAGGTTCCTCTGGAAATAGAAATTTTTCATATTTGGTCAGATGGACCATCTTCTCAATTTAAAAATAAGTTCATCGCAGCCACAATACCCTTGCTACAAGATAAATATAATATGAAGATTACGTGGAATTTTTTTTGCCACTTCCCATGGCAAAGGCCCAGTGGACGGCATTGGTGGTTCTGTAAAGCGCCACGTATGGGAAGCTGTAAAGAAGAGAAAGAATTTTGTTTATAATGCAAAAGAATTTGTAATTGCCGCTAATTCATGCAGAGTGAAGGTTTTCGAGATTTCACCAACTGATTTACAGCTGCGCTACAAAGAACTAGATCTGGAAAAGATTTTTTCTAATTCAAAATCAATAGCTGGAATTAAGCAGAAACACTTTTTTGAAGTGAAGGATGGAATCCTCGAAAGTTCTAAATTGTCGAAAACATTATTTGCACAGTCAAACCCACAACATGATCCAAAACTGGTGGCCGCGATTGGAGATTGGGTTCTTGTAGAACACGATGGACAATTACATCCAGGTGAAGTTAGAGGAATCAAAAACTTTGAATATTTTGTGAGTGTAATGATTCGAACAAGAAGACATTGGAAATGGCCAGAAAATAAGGATGAAATTTACTATTCGCAAGAAAAAGTAATAAGAAAACTTAGCACCCCAGAAGTAGTTAACGCACGAGGACACTTTTCATTTCATGAGATACACTAAAAATTAACGTGTAAAATCCAATGAACGTAACTATAATTGTTACTACTCTTTATTTCGTACGATTTAAATCTAACTTTAAACAAAAGATGTGCTTAGTGAGAAATTAAACAGAAATACTGTATCAGTATAGCATTGTTTTTTCAACGTAACATCAGTCACGAAATGTTCGTAACATCAGTCACGACCTTTAAATATTTTCTGTACTAAGAAATTTTTAGTTTTTTCAATCAAGCAAACTATTTTCATAAAGTCTGAAATCTCTATTTTGATGGGAATTTTTTTTTTTAGGTTTCACACTATTAGATTGAAGAGGATTTCAAATTATATATAAGTCAATTTTGGCAATGTCTCTTCTGTGTAACATCAGTCACACTTTTTCGATTCCCCTTAGATGAGCATAAAAAAATTCCTTCCGTTTAAGAAGTTAGGAGGGTGTCATTACACTCTATCATGATATTTTAGATCCAATTCAGGTGAAAAAAAAAAGTAATTTCAAATCAGAACTGAATTTTAAAGTTAAAAATACCGTCAAACTGTAACGTCAGTCACCGTGGACAGACCCCTTTGTTTAAGTGAGATCATTCTTCATAACCATTAAGTGTAAGGATTTTAAATAATATTACGGAAATGAACGAAAGTTTTTAACTATGTGATAAAAACCAGAATATCAATCCTCATATGTAAAAAATACCATATTAGGATAGACAATAAGCGTTAAAACCAAGGGGATCAGGGGGCGTGCTGAGCCACTGTGTACTGTGTGCGCGTATACATGTACGTATACTTATTTTTTCCTCAAAATGTGCTAACAAAGTGCTTTCTTGAGGAACTTAAAAATAACTACTCTCCCTGCGATTGCAATTATTTTTACTTGTCTTGCACTTTTTAGCAGGCTAACACCGTGGAACCCTGATATCAGCTAGCAGACCACATTTTGAGAAACTCTCTCTTAGCGCACCGACAGCGACAATGATTTCATTTACAAGATATGCGCCTAATAGCTCTTGAATCGTTAATATAATTTGCTTACAAGGTTTCAGTTGTCAGCATTTGATGTTATTGGCTAAGAAAAATTAAATATTTACTGCAGAATCCGGCCAAATAATAAGTGCATATCATGATACTACTTTTTTAGGCATTTGTATGCTTTACACAGAAGCTCTAATATACTGCATTTTTGATGCTAATAGTTATGTAAGTTTCGTGTTTATGGCAAAATTCGATCAAATAACATTTAAGCGCATAATTTAGGTGCAACACACTTATCAAGTCTTTTATATCCTTTGTGCATATCGTCGCCTCAGAGCACCAGTAAGATATCTAATCCCAGAAATAACACTAAGATATCTCACTGTTGCTCTGACTCTCAATTTTTAGCATACTAGTGTTTCTGTTAATAGTAATATCAAGTTTTGTAGTCACAGCATGACCTAGAGAAATTATATTAAGTCTAATCTTTGGATACAATTTGATGAAACACGGGATTGTCAGTACAATTAAAAAAAAAAAGTAACCGTAACAAGTACTGAAAAGTAAAAACAAGTTAAATTAAACGCTATCTATTTAACTATTTGTCAATGCGGAAAGAGCTTTCCAAAATAAGCTAAAAGAGCAGCTTAACATTTTGGAATACTTGACTTGTTCTACTTTGGATGATCGGTAATTAAAACTGATCTATGGTAATTCCAAAAACTTGTTTCAAAGACGGATTTTTACTATAAGAGACCTAACCAGAACAAAAACGATGGGTAAAGCCCCGTAAGATTGATTTAGCGATGATAGTATTTTTTTTTTTTTTTTTTTTTAAAGCAAAACTGAAAATTGGCTTTTAAAAGTCAACTAAGAACTTCAATTTTTAAAGTGTTATGAATTTTCTACTGAAATAGTAATTTTATCCATATTTAATATTTAAAGCAACTCAAAGAAAAGAAAAAAAAAAGTCATTGGATTTCTATGAAACTTTCAACTGGAAGAAGACTGCAGACTACATTCTAAATGAAGGTAGGCGTGTGCCCAAAAATATTTACCTAAATGAATAATAATGGTAAAGAATATCTTTTGAAATTTGTATTCTCCGATTAATCAAATGTTTCTAATTTAATGTACTAAAATTTAAAAAATAATAATAATAACAATATAATTAAACAGTACTGCTTTTAATAAAATTGTACAAAATACTTGGCTTTACATAAAAGTTACCAAGTGTATTGCAATTATTCTGACTGGTAAATAAACTTATAATTCAAATAGTGTTAGGGACATTAACATAGTATCACGATCAGTACTTTCAACGTATTCATCGTCATTCCCTCTCTGCAAATGCCCAAAGCAATACTTCACTCCCTTCCTCTTGTATCTCTTTTCTTCCAGGTTCATCTTTGAAATAAATGTTTTTGATAACCACTCCTGAATTAAACTACGAAAAAGCGCATTTTTTGAAGAAGACATCTTACATTTGACTCAGCTAAAGCGAATGATTTCTCTTTCAAAATTATAATTTTAAATATACATACAAATAGTCATTGCATCGATATTACAACTAATTCGACTTTCAATGCTAAATTTCTGTGTAACCATTTTTCGCAGGGATTGCATTTACGATTTACGTGAAAGGCAAAAGGTTATAGTGTCAAATCAAAACCATGTGAAAAATCCTCCAAATTGCTCTAATTTTATTATTACAGAGAGAGAGAGCATAAAATGAAGGAAGTTATCGATGTGGCTGTTGAAAACATAACACCAATTTTCACATCTCTAACGTTTATATTAATTCTCAAACATAATCACCTTTTCGTTGTCACGCAGTCACTTTGCCTTATTATTAAGTTTTTATCGCGACCAACAAGACTAATATTATTATGGGAGTGGGGAGGAATGAGACAGAGACAGGAAAGGGACAGCTGCATTTGTGCCGAAATAAAAATGCGAAAAATTATTTCTACCTTGACCAGTTAGCAATGCAGCAGCTTTAGACTCTTGCTTGATTCTAATCTGTTGCATGGACTGGAGAAATTAATTTTCATTTTATTTCTGCATAATTGTTGATGTCCCCTTCCTCTCGACTCGGCCCTATCGCCTTAAAATTGGAACTGTGCATGTATCGTTCATACCCGGATTTTTTTTTTCACAAAAAAAAAAAAAAAATCTAGAAGGGTTTATAAGTGGGATACTTGAAAATAGCATCCTTTATACAAGAAAAAAAAACCTCCCACTGCATATTAAACTAATATTTATTTCAAATATTATACTCTTCACACTTAAATTTCTGTAACTTTTTGAATTAAATAATGATTACATGATCTGCACTAAAAATATATTTCTGATAGTCAAAACAATTTTTTTAAACTGACATATTAGCAACACATAATTTACCCCCGAATGATTATAATGACAGAAGCTAGTGATTCTACAACCTCATTCGACAGAAAGAGATTTTAAAAAAAAGACGAAAGAAAGACGTTCATCCTTAAAAGTTAAGAACCACAAATTCACTCTTTAACTACGACCTGGGCCACAAAACATAGCTATTAATGCAGACTTCATTCAGATGAAATATAAAATAGCGTTAAAAAACAACAATTTCAAAAAAAAATTATATGTGTACTTGAAGTAAAAGTCGATTGCTACGAATGGGACATCTGTACCTCAACATTTAAAACGATTGAGATGTCTATGTCTCAGCCTATGGATAAACAATACAGCCAACTCTCAAAAATTTGAAGTCCCGAGGAACCGGCTAAATCGTTCGAGTTGCTGGTAGTTTGAGTTATGGGAAGTTTCCACAAAGGTCTCAAAAGTTTGGAACCCGGTAAAAACTTCGAGATAAAAAAATATTCGAGTTATAAGATTCGAGTTATCGAGATTCGACTGTGATTTAAAAATAAAACGCCAACAAAAATTCGACTTACTTTTGAGCTTCAACGTTTATCCATGGACTGAACGGAGGCATTTTTCCCCCTCTTTAATTCGCAAACGGTTTAAGGAGTTAAATTATATTCGAAAATTTTAATCACTCTAAAGCCAGATGGGAAATACCATCTCACAAGGACAAGTTTGGAATCACTCAACTACGCAGAAATCTCCAAAGTGCAAATAAAACGCACCCCCCCCCCCCTTTGCTTAAAGGAAACGGGAAGTCTATGTAAGCCAAATATATGTCTTTCGCCAGATAATTGGGGGTCGTGCTGGAGCGTATCTGCAGAGAAAATGTGACTTACCTTTGGCAGCTAAAGCCTCTGAGGAGGAATAGCCCAGCTTGTTGAGAGCAGTGCGGACGAGCTCGGAGAAGAGGGTGTTGCTAGGGATGATGGCGTAATCATTTTGATCCACCGCAGCTTGCGACAGATCCACGGATTGGCCTTGGGGAGTAACCTGCTCCACTATGCAATGCACTGGGATGGATCGGCCTGCAAAAAAGATAACAGTCAAATGATATGTAGCAATATTTAGAAGTTTGAAATTACCAAAAATTGACACCAAATAAGATTACATTACCGATGATGATTTACCAAATAAGATTACATGATCAAAGATGAATGACCTATACATGATGATAGATTATCCTAGTAATAAGGGTAATAAAATGATGGAATAGCTTTAATTGAATTCGAATTAAATGTTATTGATTGTTTGATTTATGTAATCGTATTTGGTAATGTATCTTGGGTAATGTTATCTTACTTGGTGTCAATTCTTGGTTATGTAATCCTATTCACTTCGTTAACCATTTTAAAGTCATTTTTATCTATAAGTACTATATTTAAAATATGTTTTTGATTAAGATTAGTTAAATAAAAGAAATTTATTGAAATCTTTAGGGTAGTGTGACATAAACTGTGAACATAGCTCCCATTTTTAAAAATTTCAGCTATTATGACGCAATTCACTTTTTTTTCTTTGAGGTATTCATAGGTAAAAATATCGCAAAAAAAATCCATTTTATGTTTTTGTTTTGTTTACTTCATATTCATTTTATCGCCAAATACTAAACGCCATTACAATAAGGCAGAAGCTTTTACAAAAAGAAGTTTTTTAGGCTGAAGAGAATCTTTTATAAAGATTGCAACATTTGATCATCAACTATAAGCTTCACAAACTTTAAAATTAGACGATTCATTTCAAACTGTGCTCATTTGGTGGGCAAAATTTACTATTTTTATCGCCACCCCTCCTTTCTGTAAAATCATATTCAGAAACTCAGGAATTTTCTCAAATTTTCAGTGTGGGGAAAAAATTTTTCAGTTTCGTTTTTCTTCGCAAATAATTAATTGCATATCATTTATTTTTATTTATAATGATAAAAAAATTAGTAAAATACATCGAGCTATTTTTTTCTTTCTTATGCAACGACATTTTACAAACTTAATAAAATATGAACTTCATTTTCAAATACTTTAGAAATAAGGGGGGAGGGGGTGGAGTCCACTAATTATATTCATTTTATTTTTTTAATACAGCATCCCAAATAAAATGAAATTCAAATCTTTAATACACTCCGCAAGCCTTCACACAGTAAGAAAAAAGTCACCACAAGGGCATATTTTGAACTTCTCATTAAAATATTCTGTTTCTAACATTGATGTTCTTCGTGAATAAAATGAACTATTGACATTTCAATCAAAACACAAATGTCAAAGACCTATAAACAAAGTTAATCCTATTAACATTTATTGTTCACTGATGCTCTACCTTTAGCACAGGTGTGGTTAACAGGTTGATCGTGATCGACTGCAGCATGATTTGTAGTCGATCAACGCAAAATATCGGACAACTACCTTAAAGCAGTTGCTTCTTTACGCATTCTGATCTAAAAATAGAAAGAATAAGCATTGTTCTCGCTTGAAAAATTCGCACGTGAAAGTGTTTTAAAGTTGTTAAGAGTAATTTGATCTTAAGTTGCTATCCAATATGATCTTCTAATTGAAAATCTCAAAGTTGGAATATATTGATCTCTTTATCCGTACATATGATTGCTGTGTTCATTATCATTTATGCGTTATTTTATCTTAATTATAATGCTACATAATTGCGTTTTAATTGTTTTAAGACTTGTCTCTTTTTTGCTATCAAAAGTAAAATTTCGAATGTAGAAAGACATTTGTCAAAACATGAACTCGATCTTGAAGACAAAACAATGACGACCACCTCTGCTGCAAAACATAAAATTTTGACGCCCCTCCCCTACCACATAATGGAGCTCAGCAGTGCTGATTTAAATCACAAATATTACACGAGATGAAAAGGGAGTACATGTGAAGACAACGTGAGTACCAGAACTTTGTTGTACTGGTACTGGTTGGCACACTTCCCAGAATTGGTTCACAGCATGTGTTGTTAGCTAAACATGTTTTGTACGCAAGAACGATGATTAACAGCGGAAAAGTAAAAACTTACATTAGACAATGAATCAATTTATATTGACGATTCGGATAATTTATCGATGATTTCTACATTATTTACAAAAACATAAAATATTTTACCAAAGTTATTTATATCAAAAGCAGCAATTAAAAAATTTATTAGTAGGTAAAGTTTGTAAATGTACCGACAAGAACACAAAATCACACATTTTTATACGGTTTTAGATTTTAATTATTTTACATTAAAATACATTTTTATTTTTGCGCTCAATTATAACTTCTAATGTTGTCACATAACACGGTTTCTCACAAAATAATAATAAAAATAATAATTAAATAAATGGTACGGAAAAACAGGCATTAGTGACAGATTCAAATAACTATAACAGATTATACGAAATCCAGAAATATTGGTATTCAAAGTGGAACGTTTTAAGAATTCCTTCAAAACATACCGATTTTCCCCCTAAACAATGAAATTAACTACAAAAAAGCAGTTAAGCATAAAGAAAAATGAAACATTGATACCTGGAAAGTGAAAATAAGCAGAGCCAATTGAACGCCATCTTTTCCCACCCACACCATTTATTTCGGTCAGAGGAATTGCCATGAAATGTCGGTTGCTCTTTCCGGATACTGACCTAATGATGATCGGAAGAGAACAGCAGCGGGGAGAAGGAGTTTCTGATGCCTCCTCCTCCTCTCCCTCACTAAAAAGCTATCGAAACCCCAGTAGTCCTGACAGTGTAGGGGTATCCTATATCCGGCAGTCCCACCCTAATCCTTCTGCAAGGAACTTCAATCCTGATCCGGGGAACTTCTTGTTCTGTTGCCGGACCAAATGAGACTCGCGGTGGAGAAGCTAATCCTACTCCGTGTCTTTCCCTCTTTACACTCGGCGATGCGCTGGAAAATGGGATTTTTTTTTTTCTTGAGGCAAGTCATATCAACTAAGAAAATGAGCGAGGGCAGTGGGTAAAGATTGCTCGTTGCTTTGTTTCATTCTTTTTACAATCTGGGCTTAATGGCTCTCAGTTCTCTTAATTTGTTTCTTTAACATTTGTACACATTTGTTGGAAAGAAGTTTATCGAGTCGTTTTTTGTTTGCGGCGTTGTTTGACAATTACGCAACCAAATATCTAATAGGTAATTTTTAATATGGTTTTCAGTTCATGGAAATTATCGTTGTTTTGCAGGGAAAATGTTTAACAATTGACGGAAAAAAGTTGCGCAACGGAATTAAATTTTTAGGAAATTGTGATACTTATCTTTCATTTGATTGAATAATGTCAGCTATAAAATCAAAACCGATTTAAATAGATGTTCATTTCTTCGAGGAGGTTCTAGGATCATTTCTTCGATAGTAATACATTGAACAAAAATTGAGGTTATAAATGAACTTGCTGAAATATCATTACTATTATTATTACTACTTGAATTATGTGGGCAAGGTATTTTTTACAATCTGAACATAGACAACAAAAGATAATTTTACTAAGAATTGATTTTACGGAACAGAAGAGTTAGAGATTTGAAGGTCAATTATAATTCCAAAAGTTTAATGGCATAGAAAAGTTTACCACATAGCAAAATATTTATATCTACTATCAGTAAAGAATCAAGAATTATCTAAATAAATTGTTCAGTTTATTTTATACAATATATGATTTCCATTCCAAGGAAATTTAACGTTTTGAATGTCTAAGACGAATAATTTCCAGCCAAAATTTTATATCATTCGTATAACAAAACAATATACAAATGTGGACCTCGTTATATCAGTTGAATACTTTTCTTCAAGTTCATTCATGGATTTTTGATAGAACGTCAAAAGATTCCGTACTTGATGAAGCGTATTCTTTACGGCTTTTAATGCTAAAGCATTCGTGAATCAAAAGCTTTCGTCAAAAACAAAACCTTCAAACGAAATTAAATTCAGTATGTTTGATAATAAAAATGTTTCGTAAAACTGCATTCTCATCCTTTAGCTTTCAATATTTCTATGAGAGAAAACCTTTTTAAAGTCTTAGTTCCCGTCACCCTGTGGTTACAGTTTCGAACAAAGACCAGCAAACGGACACGTGATCTAACGACAAAGGTATTAACTTGACGATGCATAAGAGGATTTGGAGCTGTACTTTACTTCAATGAAACACCAAAAATGATTCAAGTGGTATAATATTTTTGACGATATTATCAAAAATATCGTCGAATATATCGTCAAATTAGCTTTAAGACCCTAATAGCATAATTTCGTAATGACATAATACTGCCGTGGGCAGGTAAACGGCAGTATCTGCAGAAATGAGTTTTCAAGATATTTGAAGAAACGCGCTTTAAATTCAATACAAACAATGAAAAATTAGATTTTTTTTTTTTTTTTTTTTTTTTTTTGCACTTTTTCCTCTCAGAAACCTAATAAGAAAGCTTTTACTATAAATCTAACGCGTAACAAATGGCAAAAATATAAATAAATAAATAAAATTTGCAGTTTTAATGCCTACATCAGAATACTACTTAGGTAGAGCTTACAAAAATTAATATTTTATGCATTTAAAATTTAAACAACAATGAAGTTAATGTTTCAAAGTATGGTTTACAAACACTTATAAGCAAAATATATTTTCAATTATACTTCAAAAAATAAATAAATAAATAAATAAATAAATAAATAAAATAAATAAATAAAAATAAAATAAAATAAACATTCAAAAAATTCAAATGTGCCAGTATTTCGTACTTTGGATGTATAGAGTTCTAATGTAAGCACGAAAAAATATATAGATGTTTATAATATGAAAAACTAAGACAAAAAATATCTAAACCTCAGTCTAATCCTTGAATATAATTTCAAACTAAATGACGAGATGTTCCATAACTTTTGATACATTTATGAAACGGAGGATATTTTTCTTCCCGTCACCTAGAATGAAATCCCTCCAAAAGTCCCATCGGTAAACATGAACTTCACACTTTTTTCCAGTCAACAACCGCGGTGAGCAGAACACACACGGTGTAAATCCCTCTCGTGATAGAACAGCTGCAACCACGACAAAGAACCAACCCATAAGACTAGCAGGTTTGCATTTTTGAGAAGATTTTTTTCCCCCTTGAACTGTTTAGGTTTTGACTTTCGACGAAGAATGAGCTGAAAAAGGAGAATGATTTTAAGAGAATCTTCCTATTTTTCAAATCGCTCGATTCTCCGAAGAAAAAGATTACAGACGTATGTTATATCTATCGAATTTCATGCTTGAAATAATCTTGTAACCGCTTTAAACCCAAGGTGAGATAAAATTCTGAAACTTTATGAGGAAAGTCTGCGCAGCTGTTACTACAATATTTTGGGTTTAAATATGTTTTTAACAATGATAACATAAGTCTTTCCATAGTTTAGACTAACTCTAAAAAATAATGTTGCAAAGAAAAGATTTAATAAATAAGATGCTATTAATGAAACATGCAATAGTCGTTTGTTGAAATTTTATTATTTAAACTTAAATTAAATCGTACATGCTAAATCGTTGTTTCATTTTCTTTTTGGATTCAGCTAAAAACACAATTCTTAAAATAGAGAGTGTGGAAGTTGAAGAAAAAAGAGATACGATCTACTTAGAAAAAAATAAAACGAAACAAAAAGAAAATCAGCAAAGGTACAATTCATAAATCATAACAATCGATGAAATTTGTTTATAAACATCAGGACACTAATCAAAGTTTTACTTTAAAATAAAAATTTATTTCTATAATTCTTGACTCAAAAAAGACACGCAGAGTTGTTGACACGACTAATCAATGAATTTTAATCAAAGTTAATCTTAATCCACAGAGTTGTAGAAACGACTCATCAATAAATTTTAATCAAAGTTAATCTTAATCCACAGAGTTGTAGAAACGACTAATCAATAAAATTTAATGAAAGTTAATCTTAATAAGCATGAATGGTAAGTTTTTAAACTGCTGACACTGTCAAAACATTTGAATTCAACATTAGCATATGTGACACAGAAAAATGCCACCTGCGTTTCGGCATTGAAAGTATAATCCCGAGTTCAAAGAAATAAATATGCAAATTAATATTAAGTGCTTTAAAATTTGAGATACAACAGAAGCATCATTTTAAAATTTTTAAAAGAAATAATTATTAAATGAAAACATTTAGCTGTGGTGCCCAACTTTTTTTTTTCTTTTTATCCGACGGCCGCACCTCATATTAAGATGAAACTCGCGGCCCAGACCCGGAATACACAAAAAAAATATATATATATATTTAAACTTTTTCCAGAAAACGTCGGAAAAAACATGGGGACGAAAAGAGAAATAACTGTATGAATTATTTTTATGAGTAGGTACTTGATGCTTGCTGTATTGGTGTGAATTTTGGAACTGTTTTTCAACAACCAATATCTGAATGTTTGGTTTCAAATTCCGTTCATTGTGACTATTTGCCTGCATCTAAGAAACTAAAACAGAAGGTAAGAAAAAGGAAGTTCAGCAGCAGTAAAGAGGGAAAGATTGCCTGGGCGTGGATTGCTGTTGAAGTGTTTTGGATTGCTGTCGGAGTGTTTTAGCTGCTGTTGGAGTATTTTAGACTGCTGTTGGAGTGTTTTAGACTGCTGTTGGAGTGTTTTAGACTGCTGTTGGAGTGTTTTAGACTGCTGTTGGAGTGTTTTAGGCAGTTTCACGGTTGTTTTGGAAGGTTTAGACTGTTTAGATTCGTAACATTGAATATAACGGTCAGCTTCGTAGGTCGCATACGGCCCAGAGACCACGAGGAATAGCACCATGGGTTTCCAACAATAATGTATGATCATTGCTTTCATTGGTTGGACATCTGAGCGGTAAAGGTAACTATCAAAATCTCAGCCTATCTACGCAACCCTCGAAAACTTGCTAAAACATTCGAATTAAGCTGATCATTATCAAGGACATTAATCATTAAAGTTTGGCTTAACCACTCTTGGATTTGTCGCCACACCTCAGAGAAAAGAAATTTTTGTGTTCCGTTCCTTGTCACTAACGGTAATGAACGAGAGATAGAGAAGAAATAAACAACGTCAGAAAAGCACAAATTCGCAGCAAATTCTGACGTTGTTTATTTCTTCTCTACTGCTCAGCACAAAGGTATTTATTTATCGAACGACAGATAGTTATCCCGTATAAAACACTCAAATTATACTTTATTAATGTTGTTCATGTATTTGTTGCTATTAAAAAAAGATTATTGTCGTTACAGTTTGTCTTTTCTCCACAAATAATGTAGCACACTAGTAATAAAAAGATAAATATATTTTCCGTTTAATCTATCGGTACTACACTATTACAGTGGTGTACCACACCGACGAGTAGCAATAATTGTGCTAAAAATCACTCATTTGTACTAGTGAACAACTAGTGAACTCCTCCTTAAATTGCCGTGTGGTGTTGTGAGTAGTAGTACAGACAACATTTAATGTTGTTCTTAGAATATAAACTGAATTCTGAAGTTCACAAGAATACAGTTGATATTCTTCAGCTGACAAGAAATTGCATTTTTCTGACTCCGGAAAATGTAAAACGTTGTACAGATAGAAAGCCACACAGAATGGAATCTCTCATTACAGCAAAAGGACGTGCCACAAAATTTTGACTTTTTGCAAACCATAGATTAAAAAAAAAAATCATTCTATAGGTAATAAAGTGCTTTATTCAACACAATTAAATGTTTCTTTTTATACGTCACGATTCCATTATTCATAATTTCATACCGCTTATATTGCCATATTAATTTTTTTTTAATCACAGGGTTTGTCCCGCAATGCGTCTTATAGTATGGCAAACCACTAATTATTTCAAAATAAACTTTTCCACGGATCGAAAGAATAACAAAAAAAAAATTCTACCAACAGATGAGCAATAAATCAACTTTTTTTCCCCGCCTCAAAAACCTGATGTAAAAGCCTTAATTCCCTACCATGAAACGCAAAAACCAAAATAAAGAACTCAGCAGACGGTCCCCAGTATGTTTCCTGTTGGTAAATCGCAAAAGGGAAAACGCCCACTCATTCACTACTATAAAACAGAATTGCCCCTTAATTCGGTAGTAATCCAAAACTCCACGGGAACAGTAGATTGATTTCTCAAATCAAGAAACACCAGGATATTACATTTGTGAAATTTGAACTTCAAGATGATTTTCTCAAAAATGAAAAGTGGAGTTATTTCAGAACTTCTCGAAAGTTTAAATTTGTTATTTCGAAATGTTGCAAGTACAACAAATAGACTTTTTTAAAGAGAAGAAATTATAGAGGAAAAATAAATGTCACAAACAGCTTAATTTTTGATTGATAAATATTATGAAATACTTTCCTTGATCAACAATTGAAGTAGTAAATGCAAAACAAAATGCAAATACTTTTCATTTAAAAGTACTTGTGAAATATGCCACTTCTGACAGATGACAAAATAATTTAACTCCCAAAGCTTTAACTTAAATCTTCTAGGTTACAAAATGAAATACATAGTTCTTCGCCCATTAAAAAAAAAAAAAAAAAAACACTTTATCAATAAATACGCAAGAGCATCTAGTTTAACGGGACAACTAAAATGTAAGCCTTATTCTCAGAATTATTTTATTTATTAACTCTCATACGTATAAAAGGCACTTTCACAGAAAATACAAACAGGAACAAATATAATCGTATTAAAAAGTGATTAATTTAAAGTTAAATATTGTTAAAAAGTTAAAATATTGTACAATTTTCTTTCAGATTATTTAAAATTATCAGGTAAATTCTTTGAAGAGATACTTAAGAAATTAAACTAATGTAGATAAAAACAGCATATAATATTTCATAGCAGTAAGAAATAAAACTTCTTCCAATTAACTCTAAAACAATCAGAAATTTAAAGAATTACCCTTTAATAATTCAACATTGAATAGAATTATTAAACGTTTATTTTGTTAGCATACATTTTAAACGTTAAGTTTCAATAACTTTTGTTTCCACTGTGGATTTAAGAAACTTTTCAATGCCCAGGTAAGTATGTTGAATGTTTACTGCCTTAGTCAGATTCTACATTCTGAAAAGCATTAATTTTCAACTTAAATGCGATTTTAAGTTGAAAATTAATGCTTTTCAGCGGCGAGAAAATAACAATACAAAAAACAAATACGATAAAATAAACAAATACGATAAATTTGTATCAACGGCGAGAAAAATAATAACTAAAAATAAACAAAGTTTTCTTTTTTATAAACCGAAAACCTGGGTAAAATCAAAAGAATGTAGATAAAGTCATCGCAAACTAAATTACCCTTATTTGTGTATCAGTAACATGAGAATCAACCCTTTACTGAATTGAAACATATCTCGTTTTAGTAAATTACATTAATAACTTATAAAACTCCAAAAACAAAACGTTTCAAAGATAAAAAAAATTGCGTAACTAACGGGTCAAACAACTGAAGTTAACCTTTAACGGTTTTACTTAACTTTTTCATATCAAAAGGTAATAAAAGTTAGATCATTTTTTTATTGAACCAAAATATCTTACTTTTAGTAGTTTACCTGGGGAGCACAAAGTGTGTGTATACTTATAATAAAAAACGAGTAAGCTATAATAATGCTAATAATAATTTGGGTATTCATATTTAACGAGGTTCAGTCATTCTGTAATTTAAAAAAAAATGCGATTTTTTTTTTTCATTTTTTGCAGATTACATTCAAAGGCACAACATAAAATTAAAAAAAAAAAAAAAAAAAAAAAAAAAAAAAAAACGAAGTGGTAAAAAAAGGAGTTCGAGAAATTATTTCTTTAACCATATGAAAAGAATTGAAGGTAACCATTATCTCTTTTTTAGCAATTTTTATACCAATTTCTAGTAGTAAAGTTCAGATCAAACGATGTCTTTAAATTTTAGCAGATTTTATTATAACGTATATACGATCATAAATAAATAAAAAAGAAACATTTTTAACAGTAGGATAATTGAGTTAAACAGATTTAAAGTTAGCCTTTACATCCTCAGTAATCATTTTCATATGAAACATTAGTAAAAAGAGAAAATTCTTTCTTTAAACTATGCTCTATTTCTGTTTCAGCAGATTCCTTTATAACGCATATAAATAAGGAAAGCAGATACTAAAAAAAGATTTTTTTTTTTTTTTGAAAACTACTAGTGAGTAAAACAGAACTGAAGTTACCATAGATGTCTTTATCAATCATTTTCAAATAAATTTCTACTACGTAGAGCACAAGAATATTTTAATCAACTAGGATTTATCTAAGTTCAAGCAGATTTTACTATACCGCATATAAATAAGAGTAAAAAGAGAGAGAAATAAAAAGAATTTTTTAAAAACTATAACTAATGAGTAAAGGAGAATTGAAAAGAAACTTAATCTCATTTCATCATTAAACATTTCACATCAGTTTTAAATAGAAGAAATAAATATTTTATCAAATCAGATTCTCTTTTCGCTTTAGCCGATTCCTTTCCATTATAACGTACACAAATACGAAAACTAGAGAAAATAGAACCGTTTTGAAAACAATTGAGCAAAACAGAACTAAAGACATCCGACAATTTTCATAAGCTCACTTATTTTGCATTGAAAAAGGAGTTTCTTTTAACCCCGAAACACGTATATGTTGTTATCCGCAATCTTGTGGACAATATTTCCATTCACTCTTCAGCACAAAGGCATTTCTGAATTTCTGGAACTAATTATTAACCTTTTATATACATTTTTAATATATAACACATTTAATTTTAATCAAGAGCATATCAATATAAAACCAGGATTTCTCTCAGTTTCAGCAGATTGCATCGTATTACATACAAATAAGGAGAAAAAAGCAAGGAAAAAGAAAGATTTTGAATATTATAGCTAATAAGTAAAAATAATTGAAGTCATTCATAATCACACTATTAAACTCTTTCATATCTTTTCTTTTATAAAGAGGAGATTAAAATTTTATCAAACTAGTATCTCTTTTTGCTTCAACCTATTTCTTTTCTTTATTATTAAGATAACTTAAATAAGAAAAAGAGAAAAGTTCAAAAAAAAAAATGAAAATATTAACTAAAACAGAATTGAAGTTAATTCTGACCTCCTTATTGACCACTTTCTTATTAATTTTGAATAAAGAGCAGATAAATCTCTCCGTAATTTTATATATATATATATATATATATATATAGCTGACCACCCTTGTATGTTGACCACTAAAGTAGTGCACCGCAAGTGGTCAACTTACACAGGTTTCACTGTGTGTGTGTATATATATATATATATATATATATATATTTATATATATATATATGGGTGTGTGTGTATCACAGTGGTAACAGATTTAAGTATAGCACGTGTAAGGAAAAACATGGGGAAAAAAACTTGTGAAAGCTATAGAATAAAATAGAATTGAAGTTAACCTCAACTCTCCTCATTTAATATTTTCATGTTAATATTTAATAAGAAGCAAATGATTTTCTTATTAAATCGAAATCTTCCCACTTCAGCAGATTAGAAATAAAACTTCTCCCAATTAAGTCAAAAACAATCATTAAAACTCAAAACTAAATCAATGGCAGACAAAAACTGAACATTGTTAAATTTTAAAAAATATGTAGGCAGGAGAGAAATGAAATTGAACTGCCCTAAGAAACTATTTAATATTTTTCAACTTGCATAAATATTACTTTTACTTTAAAAATAACTGCCAATTATGCCCTCTAATGAGAAGTTTTTTAAAAAATCGTACATTTAAAATACACTAATTGTTACTGTGTTATTTATACGGCACAATAAGCTATATACAAGAATAGGTACAGTAAAACCTGTAAAGTTGACCACCTTTGTAAGTTGACCGCCTGTCTAAGTTGACCGCTTTTGTCAGGAACGGAATTAGTCCTATCTTATATAATGATGGAAAACCTCTGTAACTTGACCACCTCTCTATCTTGACCACCTGTCTATCTTGACCACTAATATACTCCAGCTTTGGTTTGGAGTACTGTAAAAAACCCTCTGTAAGTTGACCACTAGGCAAAAGCAAAAGCTTTATAAGTTATGCCTCAAATAAGAAACCAGACATTTTAGAAAAACCTATGAATATTTATGTTTCCATCGAAAAACTTTGGGCTACTGTTAAGTCTCAGAAAATGAGCCTAACTTCAATAAGGAGTTATTTTGTTGAAAAGTAGATTACCATGGTTACAAATGTACAAGAGAAAATCAAAAAAGGAATTTGAGTCATTTTTCACTTGTTATGAATTTTTAGGAATTGTTAATATCAAGTAGTATTTATAAGCAATAAAAACTACTTGATATTAACAATAAGCAATGATATTAACAATAAGCAATGAGACTTTTTTTTTTTTGATCGCTTCACAGAAATTTAAAACTTGTATGATACTTTACTCGTCATTCTGGTAAATAATCTCTAAAAATATTTTAAAAACATTTTTTTAATTGTTTTAAAGTAATATTAAACAATGAAAGTGAGTTTAAAGTATTCCAATCAGTTAAAAAATAAATAATGGGACAAGAAATGCCAAAAAAAAAAAAAGTTTTTATTACTACCCTCTATAAGTTGACCACCTGTCTAAGTTGACCACCATAGTACTGCACCGCAAGTGGTCAACTTACACAGGTTTCACTGTATTAGATATAAACATCAATCATTCAAAACATTAACCTTCGATATTGAAATATCGATGATGTTAATACATATTTCTCCTTCAAAAGAAGGACAGATATTTTAAATACATATGCATACTTCGTAACTGCTGACAATGTTTGCAAGGCAACTAAGGTTTAGATAGAATAGCTGAATTTAATTTAAACAACAATATAATTAGAAATGTTTTTTATAATAAACATGAACATAGAATACTCGGAGATGGTTTTTAGGAATAAAGTTTGTTTTAAGAAACTGAGTTGACTTTTAAAATATTTAAAAAATATTTAAAACTAATTTACTTATTAGTTTAAGAAAACAAATGAAACTAAAGAAACCAGTTGGCGTTAAAAAAAATTTCAAACAATATTATTTAAATATTTACAAGCTAGGCATGGGTAGTGTCGTTCATTAATGATCCGTTCATCCAGAGGATCGATGGTTTCAAAAGGGAATTTCAATTTTCTAAAAGTTCCTTTAAAAATTATTAAATAGAAATAATTACAAATTGTAAAAACAAATAAAATTATAAGTATTTTTTAAAACACGGAAAGTAGACTATAATTGGCGTAACAAGATGGCGACAAAAAGCTGATGAACAAGTAATGCCGAATGCTTCATTATAAAACAGAAAAGAAAAACAAAACTAACAATGTGATTACTTGTGTAGTGTAGCTTACAGACAAATAAAAGTAAAATTAAACAAATGAACGAACTGCAACAAATGTGTTTCCAATGCATTGTTATAAATGGCCTACCAACAGTTTTGTTTGGCCCACGGAAAGCTTACAAACCGAGAAAAAAAATATTTAATAATATTTCCCTTCAAGCATTTTTAGAGAACACTAAGCCCAAGAAATCTCAAAACAAACCACAGAGAGCTTAATTAAAACAATAATAAAAAATAGGTGTATGAGGGAGGGGGCTAGTGCTAACTAGACCATCTGAAATGTTGTATTGTTGCCTCCTTGGCCTCCAAAAATTTACAATGTGGCCCTTGAACAAAAAAGGTTAGAGAATAGAGAACCCTGTTCTAAACCGTTCACAGTTAAACGAACGAAATTTAGGGCCGACGAGAGACCATGTCAGCCTAGTCGAAAACTAGAGTCCAGTCCCGTCATTTGTGCGATCAGGGGGGGGGGATTAAAAACATAATGAAATCATGCATTTTGCATGTTTTTTTTTATGTTTTCCCCTCTATGAAATGCATTGAGTATATGCCCTTTGCCCTCCCTCCTGGAAAACTTTGCAATGACGGATCTGCTTCAGGAAGAGAGGGGCGGCGACCATGCTGACAAGGAACCGGTCTTTGCTCTCGGTGGCCCTGCTGTTAGAGCATTAGTGCAATATTCCATTTTCCAAACCATTCACCGTTTAAAAGAACTGCCTTTCATTTTAAGGACTAGGTCTTTTGGACCCGCTTATTCATGAACGACACATACCTATTACAAGGTATCTGTATTTTTTGAGCTAATTAAATTTCACTAAGCAAGAATAAGGTATTGAATGAAAAAAAAGCATTAGAGTTTAAGATTATAATTCTTCAACTGTTCATCTGAAACTAACATGTTCATCGTAATTGCTTACTTTTCTCGACATATCGAAGCTATGAACTGAAAAGAAAGAAAGAAAGAACTCGATTCGTTTTTAACAGGATCTGGATTCGGAACATCTTGTTTTTTATTTCATCGACTTGCGGAAAGAGATTTCGAGACAAAACTACAAACTATGCTCTGAAGGAGAAATAAATTCTGAAAAACCTATTTAACACAATAGCTTGTTAGCATAGTTGCATTTTAGAAGAGATTAGGATTAGGAGAACAAAATGATGAGCCGCCTTGATCTTTCACCTTGCACATTTGCTTAAGTCCTACTATATAAATTTGGAACTGGTCTTGCCGTAGGTGAGTGATGTAGACTCACAGTGGTCGTAAAAACATTTCCGCCCTAAACACTGTCACGTACTTAAATAACATCTAGGTACATCCGTTGAACCGGATGTCAAGGCTACCAGTTGGATTTAAGCTGAAGTTGCCATTGAAATTTGACCTCATGCATCAAAGGCATTAACGTAAAGGGAAAGCCAGGCTGAAGTTTATCCTCATTACTTGCTAAGCCTTTTATTCGATTTGACAATTAAAAAACGATTTTCTGAATTGTTTGAACTAAGATCCGGACTTTCGCAATTGCATCGGCTGTCTTTACAGTTGAGACAAAAGGCAGGGAAATAAATCTTATTGCTTCTAGTTGTGGTTTGAAAGACATAATTTCATAAAGTACTCTTTTAGTTTGTGTTTGTTTCTTTCATTGATGACTCGTCACTTTTTCAAGGCAAAAAAAAAAAAAAAAAAAAAACTTACAATTCAGTGAAATCCGTCATCACAAACGTAATGCTTAAATGATGAACTCATTAATTGCAAAAATATTCTAGAAAGGAGACTTTTTGCACTGAAAGGCCACATTAAAATTAGGTGATTGAGCAAAAACCCGCTAGAGAAATTATATATTTATCATAAAATTACACAGAATAGATTTAATTAAAAAAAAAACAATGCAAATATTAGTCAACCTCATACAAAGCCAATAACAAAACTGCATAACCACATTTATAAGAATTGAACTTATTTATGAAAAAACATATAGATTCGAATTGTAAATGAGTAGCAAGATTGATTAAAATACACAATAAAGCCACTACAACCCTGGAACCGCACTTTTTCATCCCTGGGTTATTACTTACGTCATACTCAGGGTAGTAGATAGAAAATATTTTGCTCAAAATTTTAAACTAAGCAATTGAGTACGATTTAAGATCTCTTCGACTCACATTTGTACTTCAAAATACATCGCGAGTACAATGGTACAAAACTTGCTTCAGTCAAATTTCTTGGTATGACATAAAAAAGCCAAATAAAATTTCTTTTTACATTGGAATTGGCAACTTCGAGTTAAATACTAGGTTTTCATTTATTTATTTTTTTAAACAGTAAATGAAAGAAAAAAAAACATTTAAATTTCAAGAAAAAAAGTAAAGTTGAACTATGATTAAGTGTCGTTATGATTAAGTGTAAACTATGATCAAGTGCACTCAACTGTTTATTTTACATAAAATTTGTATTGTTTATTTACCGTAATTGAGACGCTGAATGTGTTTTCCCAGAATAAAAAAGTATACACAACTGACTTGAAGATATTTTTTTTTACTAATAAAAAGCAAGAATACGTTCGGATGTTTCAAAAGAAAAGCAAATTCGTTTTCTTTGTTCATAATAAAAGTCAGAAACATGTTGTTAGAAATATTTTATAACATATCTGAATTTTGTGGTTAAATCTAATATTATTCACTATTTATATATAAGGGGATTATCTGCTCAAATTATAAAACCTGCTGCACTTAAAAAGGCATCAACTGGTGTCACTATTATAAAAATCTTTTAAGAGTCTTTTAAAATGTTAAGTAAGCAAAGAATGATGCAGCATTAAAACTTGATTTAAGTTTCTAAATTTCCTATTCAGCCATCAATACTTTAAAACCCAAAAGAAGATTACAAATGAAGAATTTCCTAAAGACAAAAACCAAGCTACTGTCATAAGAATATCATTATTATTACTTTTTTAACGTAATGAATACAACACTGAAAAAAGCTAAAATGCAACAAAAATCTGAAAATAGCATAATAACTGAATAACCAGACTAAGTCCATGGGGAGACGATGACCAGCTATTTACTAGACATTCACACGTTATCCCAGATAGAAAATTCACTCATATTTCTTTTACCTATTCAAAACAACTGTCTGGCTTTTTTTTTTTTTTTTTTTGTCTGAACCATCAATACGTTGGTATATACAGATAAACAATAAATAAATGCTCTGCCTATAATCTTAGACGCGTCAAAGATCAGTCAGTAGCGAAGTTCAGGCGAAATGATGGCACCAGGCGCTTATGAGATGACACCGTGCCTTGCTCGATGACACGGACTAAAAGAAAAGACATAACTCAAAGCAGTGTTTAAAGGATATGAAGGCTGTTCATTTCGCAATGGAATAAACTAAACGAACAAATAGAGAAGGTTACCAAGAGTATGGTGCAAGACTGATGTTTACCAGACAGGTTTATCTCTGATTATTTTAGGTTAGCCCTAATTATTTGATTTATTTGTGACTTCAGCCGTATTTTAAATCTTATCCCAATACTTGGTAAATGCTTACTCATACTTTAAGGTAATTTTTCCTAAGAAATCAAAGAATTGCACACCTTGTTTAAGACTTACATACTGTTAAGTTCTTACTAGACTAAATGTAGCAATAATTGAATGTAATTTAAAATCGAAGTATCCTAAAAAACAATCCAATTAAAGAATTCACAACGAGTAGATTAATAACGTTGTCATCGTCATTTGCAACAAATGCGTGGTCATAAACAAATAAAAAATAAATAACATAAAAATACTGGCGAGAAAATCTTTCAAAACAGAGATAATAATATTTTATGCAAACTGTATCAACAATGTACGCAAAACATTATAAAAGACTATGAACCATGGTTATTAAAATCCCCAAAACACTTAAAATATTTTGCTAATTTACTTACAAGAGAAATCAGAAACTTTACTTGAAAGAAAATATGCGTTTATTTATACTTAACACAACAAAGTGTAATTTTAAAAACCTAATCCAAACTTAGGGTGTCAGCAACAAATAGTCATCTAAGTATCCTTTGGAGTTTTAATTACCGATTTTCAAATACCACAAGGTTAAGAAATAGTTGAGGTTTGTTATTCAAAAAGAAATAGCTTGTGGTTGAAAAATTTGTTTATTTGCACCCTTAATCCGTTGAAGTCATGGGCAATAAATAAAGTCTCAGTGGTAAATACTTATTAATCAAACTACTTATCTAATTTGTTTACAAAACATGTTTTATTTATTTATTTATTTTTTTTTTGCTAGACATAAATGTCTAGCATTTAAGGCGTTTACTATATCAAGATTTATGGCTCAATTGCATGATTACAGCAGACAATTTCCATCCGTGCCAACGTACACGAATAAATGTTGCATACCGAACAAAAACAAAAAAAAAGCTTCTGATTATTAGAAATAAACACTAAAAATGTTTAGCAGTCACAAAGATAAAAAAAAATATTAACATTATTAATTCTTGATCCTAAAACATTTGTTTCTTTCGTCAAATTGATTTCAAATTTAAAAAAAAAATCCCATCATTTGAAAGCAAGTTAACTTCTGTCAAGGTCAATCATCCAAATCCTTCCTTTAATAAGTTTAAGCGTAATTAGCAATAAAAAGTATCGATATCAAATATTCAAAAATAAAATTCATTAATTTAGAAATGAAATCTCTCAAGCTATGTTAAGTAAATTTTTGTTGTAAGGAATTGAAATAGAAGTCTAACATTTATTTTTATTAATTATAAGATGAAGACTAATTTTCATTGTTATCTTCAGTCTACTTCATAGGTGCACTTTAGTTTTAACACAAGTTTTAGGACTTGATTTTCAAAAGTAAAAGCATTACATTAAATTATGAAAGGAAATCCAAGTTGTTATCAACTCTAGAAAACGGGATCTAAAATATAATAATAATAACAAAACTGAATTAAAACGTTTTTTAACAGGAAAGTCACTTTTTGAACGATAACTTTTCAGGAAGATAACAGCTAGTAAATTTTCCTCTCTTTGAAAAAATACTAGATAAATATTTTATCTGATTTACAGTCGCCAATTATGGTTTATAAAAAATTAATTTTTCGTTAATATCAATAGCCATACATATCACTTCAATGAAAAAGTTAACCGTAATTTTAGATCGTGCTTTTGTTTTGATCGAAAAAGACTTTTTTTAAAAAAACTAATACGAATGATCAATACACATAATAATAAATAATAATAGTACAAAAAACCGAAATACCTCAAAAGCAGAAAGATGATGTTTAATTTTGCCAATTAAAAATAATTCATATTCTAAACAAAATCAAAACAGCAAAATAACAGTAAAAAGAATAGGAGGTAGGAAAGTTCCAGGATTCTTTTTCGAAAATGTAGATAGATACTCGATAAATATAATCAACCAATTAAATCCATAAGTTTTCGAACTAATCACTGAGTAAAAATGAACAAACAGACATTTTTGCCGTCATAAACAATAAAATTTCATAAAAATATTGCAGCTTCAAAGCACTGAAACAAGATTACTATTTATTAACTCAAAACGCATGCACTAAACCATATTAGAGCAGGGGATAAAGAGCAAAGTGCATCTATTAGTAATTAATCTCAAAAATTAATCCTTTAAATTAATCCTCAGCAATATTTCCGGAATAAATTGTTGAACCGTAAACCAGATTATAACTAGCGCAATACATTTTAAAGAGTTTATTTATATTTAACTTCAGCATTTATTTTAACGAAGCTTTGTATTAACATGCTAAAATGACTTGATAATGACGAAGAATCTATTTACGGAAATCTCAGCCGCTAATATACAAACATATACATACTGTCGTGAGCAGGTAAACGGCAGTATCTGCAGAAATAAGTTTTCAAAATATTTGAAGAAATGTGTCATGGATTAAATACCAACAATAGGAAAGTGTTGGAATTAGACGTTTTTTTCGGGGGTTTTTTTTTTTTCAGCGGAAACCAAATAAACGAGCTTGTACAATAAAGATAACGTACAATAGATGACAAAAATTCAAAAAACGAAAAATTTACACTTACTGCCCTTTACCTGCACACGACAGTCTATGTTAGAGAAGGGCAATATCGTTCTTTTTAATTATACGTTCATATTTTTTACCCGTTCGATGAACTCTTTCATTTAAAAAACCTTGCGAGCGATATCTCAAAGTAACTCCCTTAAATTGATATTTTTTAATTGATATTAATATTCTTTTAAAGAAAACTAGCTAAAATTAGCTATCAGAAAGAAAATATGCCGGTAAAAATTTTATCAAAAAATATTTCATTTAGGTTTAGACGTATTAAGCAACTATAGTTCGTTTCGTAGGATGTTTCTCGGTGGCCGAATGGTACGATACATTCAAAAAGTCGTAGTTTGATTCCTGCTAGGTACAAATTTAAATAATTGAATTGTATTTCATAAAAATAAAAATAAACAAATATAATTAACGTGACGTCAGAAATTAAAATTGATGAAAATGATATCAAATGAATAAAAAAAATAAAGATAAATTAGTAAATAAAGAAATAAAATGAGAGAGAAAACTGAGAAAAGAACGGTCGCTCCTTTTTTAGGAGCTCGTATTGCACCGTTCATTTTCAGGAGTCTGTTATTTAGATCTGCTTGTCCCGAATGGCACATTCCTATTGCGGATTCAACTTGGAATCTTTGGTTTGGTGAAAGATATTTACCAGCGGTATCGATATTCAATATAAGCCCCTAAGGCTGCACATGGTGCTCTCAACTTTTGTGAGCACACCGGGATAGGTAGTCAAAAACTTCGACAAACCGTAAACTAAATTTTGCGCAGGTTTGCAGTAAAAAAAATACTTTCCTCAATTTCGTAAGAAAATTTCGGATCAAATAGTTAATAAGCACTTTGTTACTACCGAGAGCATTTTCGTCAATTGGATACGTTCAAAACAGTTGCGAAGTTCTTGATAAACCTTTATAACGTTAGACGAGTAAATGAATCAATTGACCAACGTTTTGAAGCACAAAAATTGCAAATTGCTGCAGACACGTGTTTCGGTGTTGCAAGGAACACCTATTTCAATGCAAAGAAGTGTGAGCTTCTGGATGAAAAGTCATCCGAGGAAAGACTTTTCATCCAGAAGCTCACACTTCTTTGCATTGAAAAAAGGTGTTCCTTTTGTAATACCGAAACACGTGTCTGCAGCAATTTGCAATTTTTGTGCTTCAAAACGTTGGTTAATTGATTCATTTAATTTTCAGCACAAAGTTATTTATTCGTTATTCGTTAGTTAGACGAGTATTGAGTATTCCAATATACTGAGAAATTATACTCTTTCCTGATTCCACTTAAGTGTCTTACTTGTTGCTTCAGAATTTTTTTTTTCCTTTTGAATGCTTTGGAACTTCATTTTCCTTTTAAATACATTATAATATTCAATCATGAGTAATAATAATATATAGAAAAATAATAAAGTTATTATAAGAAAAAACATCAAATTTAAAAAATATGTAAGAGAGCTACACGATAACGTCTGCTTCTTCTAACTATCGAAGATGTAAAAAAAAAGTATACTTTGTAGGAAAAATGAAATTTACAGAACTACTTCAAATATAAATACATTTTAATTACGACAACATTTTTCCTTTTCGTATCTTTGAACTGCGATAAAAAGAATGAAAAACTAACCATGAGTGAGCGAAAAATTTTACGATTTTTTTTTCGTTCAAATTTGAAACTTCAGTTCATACATAATTTGAAAACAAATAACAGTTTCGTAAACGGGGTACATTTTTAACACTTCATGCAAAAATTGCTTTGAATTTATTATGCACAAAGAAATTCAATAGAAGTCTTAAAAGACTACGAAATTCATATTTTCTTAAATGCAAACTTAAAAATATCATGCTTATTAATATTTTTATGCATAACAAAAAGCCGCTCTCAATGCATCTCAGTCCGCATATCGTAATTAATTTTATCTTTTAATTCAAGACTGACAGAGAAAAATTGTTCCCAGAAGCTGCTAATCCATAGATTAAGAGAGAAAAAAAAGTAACACCTCCCTTTGCTGGGCTCATTTGGCCAAAATCCGACAAAGACTTAAGAAAGCAGCCTGGCAGATCTCGAGACGACGCATGCAGACGTCATCATTCGACAAATGCGCACCTGCCCATAAATTTTTTCCGAGGTACTTAAAGGCTTTGAACTTCGTCATCACAGCAGATAAGAAAGAGCCTAAATCTAAACTAAGCGAATGAAAAATGAAAGTAAATCTCACCTAAGTTCTTTTGCAAACTCTAAATCCTCGTTTCACCTTTGTTCAGACATGGGAGGTATTTTTAACAGGGAATAAAATCCGAAATTAATCACTTTTTAGAGCTATCGGCATCTTCCGGCTTTCCGGTAAAGCCTGCTTTAAAATGAGTCTGCGTATCGGGGAATGCTTTAACGCACGAGTTAATGCCGGCTCGAGTTCTCAGAAGGGATGTCAAGCGTAGCTTATTGTTTGGGCAGAAAAGTATTTAATTTTTCTCTTATAAAGACCTTATATAAAATTTTCAGTCCTTACATGACAAAACGCCTTAAGCGTTGATAACATTCATGCTTTTAGCTTCCAAAGAATTTATTTCCTTTACAATAGTTTTTTCTGCAAAGGTCAAGGTCGAGAAAGAAGACACAATGCTTCTTGTACTCTTTACTCAAAACTAAATGCCTTGCGGGGAGTAAGATTAAAGTATCCAAACACCTTTAATCCATCATTTTTGACCAAATGTCAAACTGAGGTATTATTAACAGGGGAGAGAAAAATGCCTCAGTTTAGAACAAAAAGGGTTGTATCATATAGACGAGGTCTGCATCGAAGTTTGCAAGTATTTCAAAAAGAAATAAATTAGTATCATTATACATATTAATATTATTATTTTCAGTTATCTCTCGGGATGGTTTTTTTTTTTTTGAGAGCTACCAACTTCAGCAGAGCATACAAACTCCCAATGTATCGCGAAGATTCAATCGAAACTTTTTTGTATGTCTAACACTTTAAAGCATATTTGAAGTGTTATACATAGAAAAACAAGTATCCATGTTTTTTTATAAAATCTAGGGAAAGAAAAAGAGGGCGGTTAAAAAAGGATCATTTCAAAAATTTTGCTCATTTCTTATTTTTCCCTTTTTTTATTCAAACCATTTTCCCCCGACAACTTCCGATATCAAAAACTCATGAAACTATTTTTAGAGAACAGCAATCTTATAATTATTGACTAATGACTCCAGAGCTTACGGCTAAGATCTTAACGTATACACGACTGAATTACCAGTTGTAAGTCAATCAGTGCCATAAAAACCAATCAATAACATTTTTCTTACTCTCGAATGAGAGAGAAAGGCATTTCAAACGAATCGAAACTACGAATAACCAAGCAGGTTTTAATAAACATATATTATTTAGTGATTAGTGTATGCATTCATTCAAACCGGTATCGTTCGATAAAAGAATGTTGTAGAGAAAATTGTTTAGTGCAAGATAACAAAGATTTAAGTTTGCACGGAGAAGAAAACGTTAAAAAATATAATACAGCAGCAAAACATCGCTGCAGCAATATCAGATACAAAAATTAATCATCTTTAAAGATAATATTTTTAGGTGAATTTGCATACAATATGATGTCAATCGCACTTGAACTGAACAATATTCTAATGTTTTGAGCTTCTGTGAAAAGATGGTTTTCTGAAGAAATGGCTAATTAATATTTTTTGAAATACTACTTTAGTTTAAAATATCAGTAAAGATTTTTTTTCTTATTCCCCCCCCCCCTCCCCTCTTATCATTCAATTCCCTTTGGTGACAAGTCTCTTGGAATGGTTAACTCTTTACCCCTTTTTGAACTAATTGAAGACAGCGTTACAATCTATTCCACCTGTACGGTTAAATCCTTCTTCAAAAAATAATTATTTTGTTCAAAACATATCAAAAACCAGCCATTTTTTTTATTGACTCTTTACATTAAAAACACATTTTGTCTCGATGTGACGAAAAATAGCTCTATAGCGAGATAATTGTATTCATTCTTTTAAGCAGAGGTTTTACTGCATCAAGAGTTCAAAAGAAATGTTTTTCAATCCTTTCTGAACTAATTACGTACCTAATTCGAAGTACCAAACCCGTGACTGAAGATCAAACACAGTGGAAGATTGAGACATGCGCAACTTATTCACAACATGCATTATACTAAAGCGGAATGTACGAAATCAATTTTCGGCTCCCCTTTCACCAGAAGCTTAAATCTACATAGACATTATAAATTCTGAATCTACATATAAAACAGAATTTAGCCTATTTCATTACATAGGGTTATAAAATGTAAACAAGCTTTTTTTTTTTTTTTGGACTAACGAAATATTTGATGCAGCTAAAAAGAAATTCAAGAAACGTCTTTAAAATTTATATTTAAGTATATTAAAAAAAGGGGGACTTCTTAATAGTTGTGGAGCTTTAAAATTTATAACACCTTTCTCCTTAGGTAGTACCTACTAAAGTACTGCATAAGTTAGTGTCTTGATTTCAAAGAATATCTTGTTGAAAAAAATCAGTTTTTAAATAAAATGTTTTCTTAAAGAGAAAAAAACCCTTCAAATACAAACATAAGTATTTATGTTTTAAAGAAAAATACAATTAGAAAAAGAAATAATTATCAATGAGTAATGTGGTATATGATAACGACATTTTTTACTAAGTATTGAATTCGACTTGAAGCTGAAGTCATATCAAAACTGCAGATTCCAGTCAAGCTAATTACTTACAGAATAAAATGATTTGTCTGCTTCATATAAGTTACGCTATAATGATCTAAAAACTAAATTACTTCAACATAAATAAGATGCTAATCCGTCATGTTTCTTTTTATTTTGTAGCTTATCTGGATCAGTAACATCCCCAATTAGCTGGGAACATATATTTTGTAGTTCATTAATTAGTACGAAATATTTAAGTTAATCAGAAATTGGAGAAGGTAAGAGAAGATGAGAACGCAGAGTGGAATAATAAATATGGATGTTACACGCGGAAAGCTATTTAATATGTGAGAAATGACTAGAATAAAATCTTTAAATATCTTTTTACAAAAACCAAAGAATAGTGTTTTTTTAAAAGCCTGTAAGAAAAATAATTGAATTATACAGAATTATCAGAATGCAGTGTTGCTTTTTATTTCAGAATTTTAGAATAATAAATCTACATGTAAAACAGAGATGAGTGCAATAAATCAATTTCAGCTGACTAATTATAGAACAGTTAGTCATAAAAAAGAGGTGGCGTATACTTCAAATTCCAATTTTGTCATGATATTAAACATTTTGATGTTTGTTAAAGAACTTTAAAACTGAGTCAGTATTTTTTTATACTAATAATATATTCTTTTTAAAAAACCAAAGAAAATATGACTTTTTGTCTATGCAAAAAAAAAAAGAAAATTTATTATCAAAACAATTTTAAAACAGATTAATTTCACGTCGAGTCAATTCATCATTTTTTTTGTCAGAAATGTTCAGTTTTGTCTCAGAAATTTTTGTCCATCGTAAATAAGTACATTTAAATAATTTGCCCCTTACCTTCTCCTTCAGCAATGAATAACAAAAAAAAAAAAAAAAAAAACCATACAAATCTAAAACATTTGCACTGTACGACTTCATATGTTGTTTCAAAATTATCTAGGCTATATATTTCTTGAAGAAAATAAATATACTCACTCTGCTGTTTTCTTTTTGTTTACACTTAAACTTAACAATTGTCCAATCAAATATATCAAAAAAAAAAAAAAAAAAAAGCCTCGTTGTCCGTTTGTTACTTGTTATACATATTTAACAACTCTAACTATTCCACATAAAATGGAATGCGAAATAAACTGTTGCATTTGAAAATGTAAAGAGCAAAAGGTTTAAAGCTACTTAATTGTTCGTATAAGCGTAAGAACAAAAGTTAAGAACAATTGGTATTCCTCATTTTGGAAGTTCGTAGTTGAGCAAGTAAGCACAAATAAAATATTACTGATAATATTCGTCTAAAGTGCACAAAAAATTTGCTCTTATCCCTTAAAGAAAGTGACATAAAATAAAATGCGGAATGAATAAGTAACATATTTAGGTAATTATATTTTTAATTCAGAACAGTCGTCAAGAATCTACTTCAAGAAGCTGAAAATAATCCAAAATAAAGAATAGTAAACTCCTTCTACTAAGTTAAAAATAGCTTATGTTCATATTTAAAATTTCAAAACTTGTGTGAACATTTTTTTTTTCGATTATAGAAGGTCGTTTCGATCTTGGCGTTACAATTTTTTTAACAGCTTGATAAATTTCTTAAGCAATTTTTCGCAATTTGTATTGAAAAATAAACCTCCTCTGATTCAATACTATATGAAACTAATCTCTGCGTGTCCAAAAAATAAATAAATAAGAAAATATTAATTTGTTTTTGATAAATTCAAGTTTTCGCAATCAAGGCTTTTCAAAGTTTTCAAGGTCCTCAATTTTGAAACATATTTTTTTGTAATTATTATTCTTGATTTAAACATTTCTTTTTGTCTTTTTGACATGTTCTATACTGATTGTTTTATGTTTTTAAAAGTTTTAACACTTTTGCCTAAATTCTAGACTTATTCAGCACTAAATACATCATACTCCATACTACATATAAAATTATTATAAAGAAATGCCCAGTAAGAAATGTGTACAGTTTTAATATTGAAAGAAACATACAAGTAAAAAATGTACCTATCAAAAAATTTAAATTATTAATGAGTAGGGCATAAAAATGCTTTTTTATAACGTCTGTAGACTTCAAAAAAAAAAAAAAAAAAAAGAAAGAAAGAAAAAAAGAAAGAGAATCAAAATGATGGGTAAACAATAAGTTTTCAAAAAAAAAAAAACTATTTCATTTTTCATATTAGTACACTCAAAACAATTCAACAAAACTGTTTTTTGCCAATAGGTAGTTGCAAAACAGCCTAAGCAAAGTTCGAAGAAGATAAAAAAAATGTAGCAACAGAATAATTATTTATCTACTTTTATCTTGAGAAATTCATAACACCATTAAAAAAAAGGTATTTAATAAGTACGTTTTTCGAACTTATATATAGATATATAGAGTACACAAACAAAAATTCAGTTGATATTTTGAACAGTTTTTAATGAAGCTATCTGCATTTAGGCTGCATTTAGTAGAAAGAAGGAAGAATTTTTTTTGCTGCGCTTCAATTTCCATTCGGTCCGGATAAATCGGTAATTGGGATAAATGAAGTCCAATTTAGAGAACAGCAATTTTCGATAGCTATTAATCCAATATCGATAACTATTAATCCAATACCTTCAACCATTTTAATGGTTGAAAGTATTTTCCTGCGAGGCAGGAATCATGACAGTCACAGAATCGACCGATATAACCATTCAACTCTTTCTCTCTCTATCGCTCTGCTTGTATCAATACAGGGCTGATGATGAGATAAGCTATACGGATACCTGTTTAGGAGAATCATAATTCCTCTGCTAGTTCACTAGAACATAACACTACATTTACAAAATTAAGTGTTCAGATATCGAACCAAACAACCGAAAAGTTTGCGGTAACTGAGAGCCGATATCAACGTCAGAGATTCGCCGTTTGAATGTTTGTACAGAAGGTCATAACTTTGGTTTTAGGAATTGTGATACAATAAGAAATGAGTTTCGATTAGCTAAACTGTTATCCTTTTTTCCTTTCAAGAATTTTTATTACATGTGCTCTCAAATAAAAACTATAATGATTTTTTTTTCCTTTTTAAATTGTCAGCATTAATACACTTTCATTTAACCAGCAGAAAAGAAAATGTGTAAAAGTTAAGGTTTTGAAAGACGGAAAATCCTGAAAAATTCATGAAGTACTCAAAAAGTTAAGCAGATAAATAAGTAAAACGTATTTTGATTGCATGGCAGTCTTAATACGTAATATTACGGAAGAACAATTCAAAAATGTTGGCAATACATTTTAAGCGTTTCTTTTCTTCAAAAATAAAATAAATAAATAGATAAAATACATTTGAAAGCACACACACACGTATATAGATATATACATATTATTAGGGTGGTCCAAAAACGGAAATTTCGGAAATAATATTCTCCAAAAGCCTGCTTTTGTTCCATACGGTATTGAAAAAAAAATCAGATGAATTTGTAAATATTTTGGGGGTCGCGAATATTTAACACTTAAAGATGTTGATTGAGGTTAAAGATAGTATTGAACTTAAAAAGAAGGTGCTCAAGACAACTCTGAACAATTTAAGTAAATTGTAATAGTTAACTGATTTGTTACAAAGTGACGTGTAAACGACGAACTTGTGCGGACGAGAAGTAAAAATTTAAAACTTTCAATTTGTCGCGTTCCCCTAAGTATACTCCAATCCTCAAAATTTATGTTTGGTGATTTACTTTCATTAGTGGAACTAGAGCAGCACATGTGGACATAAATATTTTTACCCTTTTTTTTTCTTTTTTTGCTTATGATTTTGGACATCCCTAATATAATATACATAACTTTTTTAAGCGTTATGAATCTTTAGAATGTGCTCTGACAATTATGAAACAAAGTTTTCACAAACGTGAACACTGTCAATTAAAAATAACTAAAACCTATTACATAATATGCCGGAGCTTATTCTGAAGATTCATAGCTCGTTCAAAAGTATTCTGCGAAAACAATGAAAATCATGTGACATAATACAGAAATTCCGCCCGCCGTTAACTTCTCTGATCTCCTAGTTACACAATATTCAATGACCGATTTCTCAGTATTTTGCGCGTAAAAAATACTCATTAACGTTTTACTAAAGTAGGTATGTGTATGTGGATTGTTATCTTTCTCTGAAAGGAGTTGGTGAGAAATTTTCCGTCGTACCCTGAAGCTAGAACAATTGAAACGTTCCTTTTCGGAAAAAGCTGCTCATTTGAGAATTTATTTTAAAATTTTGAGTAACGTAATATTGTTTCAGAGGAAATTTCTGTTTTCTTCCACTTCCTTTTATCAACATAAAAAAATTAAAAATCCTAATTATATATATATATATATATATATATATATATATATATATATATATATATATATATATATATATATATATATATATATTAGGGTGGTCCTTATTTTTGAAGTTGTAGATATTTTATACGACGCCCCCTCAATTTGTTCCATTATACAAATAAATGATCCATGCAAAATTTTATGTCAATCCATGAATATTAACACGTGCCCCTAGGGTCCCCTTTTTTGAGTTTTGAAGAAAAAATTGCGGATTTTCTCAATTTTTATGTAAAAATATTCCTAGGTTTCATATTTAAAGTAATTTTGAATATCAATAGATGTTGCTACTTCCAGACCAACCATTCTCTCACTTTCATTCTGTAAAATTTTACATATTACATAGGGTACAAGTACACCAATGGCCTTGGGACAGGCATACCGCTATTCGCGCTCGTTTCAATCCAAGCGGCAGGGGAGCGTTTCTTTCCACCAAGATGGACACAAGGGATTCTAAAGGCCATTTATGAATGATTTTTGACCACAACAAATTGCCTCCTCCAAGCTTTGGGTGTGTTGATTTAGAAAATTTTCTGTGTATGTAATAGGTGTGGCAAATAGCGTCACTAGGTTTCCATGCTATAAATATAAGTAATGACAATTATATTTTAATTCGCTGTTCTTTAGTTATATACTTAAATGTTTATACATTCTTATAATTTAAATTTTGAAAAATCCTCGACTACCCTACCAAAAAAATAAACTCTATTTTCCATATCTAAATCTATACTTTAAACTGTCTTCCATTTCAGTACATAGTCCTTTATTATCATCAAATTCCTCTTGCATTTCACAAGATTTAGAAACCGAAATGGATATCTATCCTAACCGGTTGAACCTTTTTTTTCTATATCTGGTCTACCACAACGCAAAAAAGCTTGACAACTATTCAGATCTGCTCGCATTTCATCAATGCTAGACAAATGCCATATTAGGAACAAAGATGCTGCTCATTTATTAACAGCCTATGTAGATGCAGTAAATTTAAATCCAAATAACCTTATGATCAATCGTACATCCTTTAAGAGAGCAAGAAAAAATCTTCGAGAGGTAAAATCAGATTTCATGAATTTAAATTTAGGTTTTTTTTTTATTCCCTGGGATACAAAGCTACATCCAGATGTAACTGGAAAAAAACGCCCGATAGGCTTACCATGATAGCTTCAGGTTCCAACGTTGAACAGCTACTCAGAATTTCTGAGATATTTCTTCAGTTGTATATGATATCTTAGATGATTGCTCTTTATTGCTAACTGTTCAAGCTGTAGTGTTTTATACAGCGGCTTACAATACCGGCCGTATAAATTGTGCATGTATTTTTTTATAACAAAAGCTGAACGGTGATAGATTGCATTTGTATTACTATTATCATGCACTTGAAATCGTACTGCAGAGTGTCTTTAAAGAAGTTCTTGCCTTTCTTAGTTCTAGACGCGATATTCCATTATTTAAGGGCTTCAAAATTCAAAAATTACACATACCACTTAAATTCTAAAAGAAGAATTTGATGACATATTATTGTTCATAGAAAGCGGAATTAAGAAATATTACAGAGAATTCTCATAACATGTAATAGTATTTCTTGGTTGAAGTCCTCGCTCCTACAGGGATATGTTTTCGGCAACCTGGAGCTTATCTGTGAGCCAGATGGGTCGCTAAAGGAATTTATTGTTTGAATATTTATATATTTAGGAAACAATTTGAATTGACCTTACATGAAGAGATTGCCCGTAAATGCTGTTTTATAGTTAAATGTTGTATGAAGATATAGTTTTTCGCAGCAACCCTTTCTAGGCCTTTTAAATTAATATAAAGTCTAGTGTCTAAAAAACCTGCAGCGTACAAAATGATAACAAACATGCAGCAGAAGCAGTGATTGAAAAATTCATAAATCACTTATGGTACTTAGGTGATGAACTAGTTGCTTTGTCCGTATTGAATGAAGGAATTAACACTTCGAAGATAGGAAAAGACAACTTCAAAAAAATGCTTGCTGAATAGAAAGACGTGTCTGATGACTGTATAAAAATTTCAAATAACTGTAGATGATTTGGAATACTTTCTTAGTAAAGATCTTCTTCTTTATAGAATCAATTACAAGTGAATAAAACTGTTTGATAAGTTACAAACACCAAAAGATGTTTTCTATTTGATCCTGATTCATTGCAAAATGAAGGAAGCTATTGAAAGGGAAGAGATATCGTTAAAATGCTGAAAGTTGTGAATGATACAACTGAAAGAGGAGCACAATTAATCGAAGAATTTCACAATCAATTTACCGAGTATGAGTCACAAAAACAATTTAGTATTTTACAGACACTCCAAGACTATCAGAAAAAAATGCACGCGATTGAGATACATTGAGAAAAGCGTACGATTAAGGTAAAGTTTCTAAAGCAATATTTCATTCTTATTCAATGTAAAATCTGTAGACGATATAAAGTAATTAAAAAGATTAATTTTAGTGCTACCTCGCTGTAAAAATAATTTGCAAACATAGGAGAAACGATGTACGGGGTCTGAAGTAAAAACTCGAAGATTTGTGGGAAAATTATCAAATGTGTTAAAGTTCAACGTCCTAGGGGCACGTGTTATTATTGACCGATCGAGTTCAAATTCTGCACCGATTACTTTTTATTATAGTGTCACAAAACTAGGGGGCGTCACTTGTTGAATTCCGAAAAAAAAATTTTCCCATATAAATAAGGACCACCCTAATATATATATATATATATATATAAATTTAAATCTTGATTGAAGTAAAATACGTAAAATTTATCAAACTTTTTAGTCAAAAAGTATGAGCGCTGCGTATAACAACAAATACGATCTCAAGGCTAAGAATATTGATAAGAAGAATTGATTAAATTCAAACATAATAATAGTGTCATAATCTTTTTGCACAAAATCTCTTCTATCTTAGTTTCCAACACACTTTAAACTGCACAATTAACAAAAAATCTATTATTTTTTGTACGCTGAACTTGAACTCGAAGTTTCTAAATTAATAAGAACGTTTAGTAACTTTTTCTTAAGCCACAATATCGGCCCTTTCTTGCTCAATTTTCTGTTTTTGTGCGTTTTTAAGAGAGATGTAACCTGAAACAACAGCAGGGGTGCCCCCCCCCAAAGTCAAGGGCGCACCCCCCTCAATATCGCGGAGACCCCCCGAAAGCAAGAGCTTCTTCCCCCAAGTGAGAAAAATTCCTCTCAATAGACACCCTCCCCCTAAAAATTTCATGGCGCAGTCTGCGTCTGGCCCCTCCCCCCTAGGTGGGCACCCTTTAATAACAGCCAGTTCGATCTCAGTTTGACAGTGAATAGAAGGAACGGATACAGTCCAAAATATATAAACGTCACTCGCTTCGCATCTGGCAACCCGTCCGACCTCAGTTTTAAATTGAATGGAAGGAAACCGTGACTCAAACTTATCAACTCACGGAAGAGGGCGTATGTCGATTGTATGCCTTCTCAGCACTAATCCGCTTAAGATTACTCATAACAGAAAGACGCCATTCTCTTCCAAAATATACCATTTCGTTAAGCAAAAGGGCGGTATCCAATCACACTTTCTACCTACGAGGAAATGACATTAAAACACTCCTGAATTATGCAATCTTCAGAAAAGTGCGCTGTCATACAAAAAGTAACCTGCCTTGAAAATTTCACCTGTCGCGATCTTCAATGGCTTATGCATACATACGTTTTTAGCGGTCAGGGAGTTCGTGTTATTATGAATCCGTCGGTATGTTCAATTTATTGTGTAGTATCGAATGATCGACCTCGTGCAGGGAAGACATGGAAAAAGAAAGAAAAAAAAGCTTTATAATCATCACAGGTATGAGCTGTGAGCAAAAGACGAT
This sequence comes from Uloborus diversus, assembly GCF_026930045.1. Lineage (NCBI taxonomy): Eukaryota > Metazoa > Arthropoda > Arachnida > Araneae > Uloboridae > Uloborus > Uloborus diversus. The sequence goes on along the minus strand of NC_072740.1, from coordinate 23,674,437 downwards.
TTCAAGGTCACCCCCACTCTTAGACATTTTCTCAATAACAATATTTGATTCATAGCTTTAATAAAGTAATTATAACAAATAAAAATTTAAGAAACAGTTCACTAATCTGAATTAAAAAATCTTTATGAATACACTTGGAGATTGTGTATGAACTACTCTCAGAGAAAATTTAGTTGCTTTTCTGATAGACATTACATTTTAAATGTGGTTATATTGCATAGGAAAGTTGTACTGGGCTAGATATCTCAAACCACATGCCGAGAAATACGAGAGCTTTATTAGTACCCCAGATAATTACAGATATGATTATCCTAAGCATGCAGAATGGAAGAATTTCATTAAGTGCGAAGCAAAAATGTCTGTATTAAAATAAAAGAAGAGAAAAAAAAGAAGAAAGCGGTAAATATAAATAAGACGGTAGTCCTGTGTTTCTTATTTAGTTAAATGTGTCAAGAAAGAAAAGATATCCGACAAAAGTCGCTTTGTAACCAAAAGCTCCCATTTTTTGAATTGAAAAAGGGGTTCCTTGTAACCCCAATACACGTCTGCAATTTTTATTGTTACATTTTGTGCTTATAACGAAGATATCGATTTTTAATAGCTTGGATAATAATATTCATTTTCCTCTTAAATAAAGACTCTTCTTTAATTCTTAAAACGCTTAAATGAAGTATACTCTTTACAATGTAATTTTTACTAAGAAAATATATTTACATGCGTTTTTTATTTTTAATGACTTTCTGATGAATCGAGCGATTTTCTTTCTCCCGATATGTGTGCCCATAAAATGCGACGCGAAGAACAACTTGGTTGTGTGAGCTGCATTTAATACTACTAGAACAAAAATTACTGGGTGAGTTCTTAAATTAGATAGAGTTATTATTATTAGAAGTAATAATATTACTTATATATTTATTTATTTATTTTACTTTTTTCTCAAATTCAAACAGCAATCAAAATGCAAATTTGGATTGTGAAAAGAATTTTTTCTCATACACAAAACTGACTTGAAATATTTTCACTATCAGATGTAAACTAGTAGTTCTTTACATTATGTTACGACGTCCTCCCGCACTTTTTACTGCAATATCAGAGATAGTTCATTCACACAAAATAATATCACCTTCCCCCCTCCGTATAATCGAGCTATTCCATGCGTAACTGGAAAGGCATAGAAGTAACACTTGACTTAGTACTTTGTGTACTTTGACTTGGTGCAGAAATAATAATCGAAACAATGCACGCACATCAAAAAATATTGCAGACATTCGTAGTTTCAATGAACCTCTTTAGCAATGGCATAAAGTTGTGAGCATCATTTGAATGACTGACAACCCGAAGATCACAACTTTATGCATTAATAAAGAGGTTCCTTGAAACCCCGAAACACATGTCTGAAATATTTTGTCAATTGGAGCTTTAACAACGTTGACCGGGTTTTTATATAATCAGAGTTTAAAAGCAGATAAACAGACAGTATCCCATCTAACAATGAAAACAATTGAGCAGAGTTCAAAAAAAACTGCAATGATTACTTTGGACAGGAGAAAAGCTATTCAATTTTGTAAATCTCACATTGTTCTCTCACTCCATGTTTACTAGTGAACAAATTCCTCTCCTTTTCTGAGTAACCAGATAAAACTAATTGTGGTACTTTTATGAAAGCAAATTATTGTCCGAAAAACGTTCATTTATCAGAAGGAGAAATAAAATAGAAGGTAAATAAAAAGCAAAAATTTATTTAAACTAACCGCAATATCATAAAAATGCAAAGATTTTTTTATTCGGTTGACTGACAATACAAGTAAACGCGATATTTGTTTCACTGCATAAAAACATTAATGACGTTAGGGTGAATGAGTTTTCTAAATTTAAACTATAATACTAATTCTAAACTTTCTTAGACGTTTCTGAGGTAAGAATTTGCACGAGAGAGCGGAAGAGAGAGTTGATGTCTTAAAATAATCGCATCACTTTTAGATAGCACATGACCAGTTTTCGACTAACTGATTCAAAGTCAAAGATTTCTCTCTGAAGCATTTCAAAAGTCACCACTAAGACGTTTTAAAGAAGAAATGGAGAAAACTTGTAACTATAATCATTTGCTTACATGAAATTCAAAAAAAGTGAATAAAGTTGCAATGAACAAAGATAAATATTTTATTTTTTGACCTTTTTAGGGGAAAAAGAGGTAGGGTTGCATTCAAATTGTGAAGCCGCGCTAAAGCTTCCATTTTGCATTTCCTTCAAAATTATTGACCCCAAATGATTCGACTTCCCCCCAAATTTAAGGAGTTGGGTCTGATTTTTGCAAGGAAGATTTTATGAGAATTAAATAGACCCCAAACGATTCAACTTCCCCCCAAATTTAAGGAGTTGGGTCTGATTTTTGCTCGGAAGATTTTATGAGAATTAAATAATACATCAAAGTCTTAGATCTTTTTCTAAACTCTGTATTTTTCTTATGTAGCTGTTTAAGAGTTTAATTACTTGATAACATTTTGAACTAACACCTACAGGAGAGATTGGCGGGGACTTCAAAGTATGATAAATTGCAATCAATATTATAAACGCACTTTATAATAAATTCAAGGAATTATTTTTATTTCATTCGTAAAAGAACACTTCTTTACTACTTTATTTTATTTTTTTATTTGCTTATTTATTTCGCGCGGGGTCCAAAGAAGCAAGGGTCCTGCTCGACTGCATTAACCGTAAGGTACTAAGGCTGACCCTATGAATTGCATTTTATATAAGCATCCCTACAAATTGCATTTTATGTAAGCAACCCTATAAAATTGCATTTAATGTAAGCCACCTTACAACCTTCCAGCAATTTTTTAAAGCAGGAAAAAAGGATTGATAGAATATTGGAACAAGCAATGATGCGATAGAAGTAGGATTATGAAGTTTGTTAACGCAGGTGATAGACTTTTTTTGAAAAAAAAAAATATATATATATATATATATATATATATATATATATCAACTGCGTAACAAGATAATGAGTTAAATCCAAGTGCATCGTTTCACAAATAAAGAGACGAAGTTCTTCATTAAAATAAGAAAGTGACATATAATAATGCGAGAGTTGCAGAAGAAAACGAGCTGATGTGTGCATCACATGACTTCCTTTTATGCCAATTTAATGATAATAGCGCCTTGGAGTAAGCAAGACTAAATATTTTCCCCCGTAGTTTCTTGCGAACCGAAGCAAAAAACGTTTTACACAGATTTATTTCCCCATTATTGGCAATTTTAATGTGATTCAGCGGTTAACTCTTTAAATATCACCAACATTGGCCAAATTGAAACCAAACTTAAAAATTAAAAAAAAAAAAAAAAAAAAAATCGCCATATCTTTCGCCAAATTGGCGGTAAAACTTGACGGTCGAAAGCTTGGCGATATATCGCCCAAGTGTTTGACAAATTATAACACCACTTGAGTTAGCATTGAAATTAACAATGATTTCCCTCCAAAAAGGTGCAAAACACCCCCTTAGGAACATCCAAATGCAACCAAAAGGGAAGGTGCACAACTAGACCTCACTAAGAGTCTACGTACCAAATTTCACCTTTCTAGGACATACCGTTTTTGAGTTATGCGAGATACATACGCACATACGTAGATACACACTTACGCATATACATACGTACATACGGTCGTCACGAGAAATCTCGTAGTAATTAACTCGGGGATAGTCAAAAGGGATATTTCGGGTGTCTGTACGTTCCTAGAAATATATCCACGTGTGGTCGGGTCGAAAAAAAAAACTCAACATTCAGGGTGAGCAAAATGGAAAGTAAGGCCAATTTTTGAGTGAAACTTTTTTCCCGAATACAATACTTCTTTTTTTTTGTAAAAGGAAGTAAAAAAAGGAAAGGAAATCTCTCGCGTGATATGACAATCATGTCATGTTTAACAAATGTAGGACCACAAATGAACCAAGTGCATCACATCTGATTTTGAAAAATGGGTTGGAGCCAAAAGACAAGCTGATATCATGTTAGCTACTAAGTTTTTGATTTACTACAGCATTTTAAGTTCGTTTTGGAAGAAAACCACACAATAAGAAAAGAACTTGGTTCACTGGTTCCTCAAGTCATCTAAATGCATAATCAATCCTTTTATATGCAATTCCTCAACGAACTCTGTGAAGTATGGATGTCATGAACATGCGGTTTCCAAATCTAAACCATTTGTGTAAGCTACAGTCTAAAACAGAGGTTCCCAAACTTTTCCTATTCGAGGCACCTTTTGAAGAATTAGAACTTTCTCACCGCACCCTAATCTATCTCTGTTGTAACCGTGAAAGACCGAAATTGGAGAATGTTGTAATTAGACAGCTGGACTTTCAACGGTGATTCACCAGAAACATTCAATCTTCCGCCGATGTGTTTAGTATGTCAATATTGACATTCATCGACTAATGGTTCCAGATTTTGCACTTTCAAAGAATATATCATAGAAACACTTCGCGGAACCCTTTGCCTCTCTTTGTAGCACCCTAGGGTGCCACAGCATCCACTTTGGGAACCTCTGGTCTATAAAAAAAAGTGTCAAAAAAAAAAGTTATTTTCCAGAACCAAGATTTTCATTAACCAGAATTCAAGTTTTATTAAACTTTTTCAATTTGTTTTCAACACAAACAGAGCATTTCGACTAATTGTTAACCGACATAAATATCATTCACAAAGCGATAACGTAACACTTTAGAAAACGCACTAAACCCGCGTACATAACACGACACATAATACAAGTAATTATCTCTGAAAGCTCAGAAGAGATCCCGCCAATACAATAATCTCTAAAATCCAGTACAAATCAACATCACTAGCTAGAGTGCTATAAATTTTCCGCGAGGCAGCATGGAATTTAATGGCTCATTTTCAAAGTATTAAGCAAAAATAACTGATCTCATAAATTAATTTACGAGATTTTTCACCCACAAAGTTCTCTCGGACGTAAATTGAAAGTGTTGCGGGCTGTCTGGTTCTTGTGTGAATAATAAACGTGCTAGCTTAACAGGATGAAGAATAATTTATTTTGCTTTAATAGCAACTTTTGTCTTTTCAATGAGAAATTATTAAAGATAAAAAAATAATTTTAAACTTTAACAGCAAGGATATTTACTGAACTTGGACATAAAAACAAAAGGGGAAAGTTGACCTATTTTCGTTGAAACCATGCAACAAATAAAATTAACGTTTCGACGTTTAAGAAAGTGCCAATTTGGCCAATCTTTTGAAATCAATAGTACAAGCGGATCAAGTAAAATAACTATTTATTGAACTGAATTGCTATTTATTCTATATAGTTTCTGACACTTAATTCCAAGAATGAGGTTTCAAAAAGCATTACAGTGGCTGTTTAATTAACGCACAAGTAATTATAGACATGCAAGCACGCATTAGCTAAAGTAGTATCTTTAAAGTATGAAGATTTTGAGAATGTTAACTCAGAAAAGGGAAAATTAACTCCCGTTTATAGAGAAATCAACAAAACTACAAACAAAAATTTCTTATACAAAATAAGAGGAAAAAAAACACGAACTAAAAATTAATAAATAAGCTAACGAAAACCATGTGGGGGTAAACAAGCTATTTTCTTCTTCTAATTTGAATTTTCAACGTTATTTTTTTTATCAAGCAAGAATCAAACTTGAATTATAACTTTTTTTTGGGGAGGGGGGTATACGGAGCTATCAACTGTAAAGAATAGAAATTCGAAAAAGAAAATAAAGAACGTTTCAAGAAATTAAAAAATAATGCTTGAAAACTAGGTTGCAACCCTTAATTGAGAAAACTATGTTTTTCAAACTGCTTTTTAAAAACATATATTTACGTTTGTGTCCATTACAATTTGTTGCTTAATTTTTTCGCGTTTGACCGCCGAGCTGAATGTGACAGATTAAATGGGGAAAAGTTAGTCAAGAAAATCACACAACGTTTTAAACTATTTATAAAGCTTTTGAAGACAAGTAACGAAGTAAGTGAAACATCATAGTTCGTACTATAGGTAAAGAGAAGATTTAAGCTCAAAGATCTCATAATAGAACCGAAAAAACATAGAACTGAAACGACCCTAACTCCTAAATACTAATCTATCACAAACAAATCAAAGCATTTTATTAATTTTTGTTTTCAACAAGTGCTTGCATATTTTGATGTTCATATTTTCCTTGTTTTCGTGTTTTGTCTCGATACTACAGATCGAATGGATTAACCTTGTGCAAGAACAATGAATCGCATACGGAATAATCTTGATACACCTCTGAAGCGACTCACAAAGCTCATGAAGACAATTACCGAAATAAGCGAAATCTTTCAGTTGGTATCTTAGGTAAAGAGAAGATTTGAGCATCAAAATCTCCTAATAGAAAAAGCAACATCTATTCATTTTCCTCCCACATAACCAATTAAAATTGAAAGAACACTACGCATTAATCGGGCTGAAAAGCAGTCAACCGATTTCCTTTTACTGGGAGGAAATTCCAACCCCCGGGCAGACATTTCACGATGAAAGGATTGGATTTAGGAACACAATGGATATGACCTTGCAATAGTGCTAAGACTAACTTGCAGTCAGAGACGACTATTGTTGCAAAAAACTTTTTAAAAACACACCAAGATAAAACGAGCATCATATGTATGCAAATGGTACGTCGGGATGAAAATAAAATCAATATCACAAGGGTTTTGATAAAATGTTGTACAATTTCGTAATCAAATACATTCAATATTAACCAATGCTAATCAACTACTTTTACCTCATTCATAAAAGTTTATAATTATTTATTATTCTTATTTATTTATTTACTAAAAAATCACCCGTCAAGGTATGACTGGTGAAAATTGCTTCTTCATTTGAGTGAAGCAACTGCCTGTTTGAGGATACTTTGATCGTTGAAATTTCGGGTCGCATAACTTTGGGAAATTGTTCCTTTCAGGCAAAATCAGCGAGGTAAAAGTACATTAAGTCTTTTTTGGTGCCAAAAAATTGGCAACTACTGAAAAAAAAAATCAAGAATCTCAGGTATTTTTTCGTAAAAATATATACAAAATTCAAAAAAGATTTTCAATAGTTTAGTAATAATAACTTCATTGCTGTCGACGTCGTAGCGTTACTCGATCAGTGATTTTTACGAAAATATATGTAAGGGATTTATGTAGGAAAAGATTTTAGTTTACAAGAGTTTCTCCACGTCATCATAATTGAAAAATTCACAAATAAATAATAATAAACAGAAAATAAATAAATTGAAAAAAAAATTAAATAAAACAAAATTTTGATAGATTAAGGAATACAAACTAAAAGATTACTAACTGTAAAAGTAATAATACAGTTTTATGGTTATTGATTTGAAACTTGCAAAAATTGAGCATAAAACGAGAGTCGAATTCAAATATGATCCTGAAGCTTCCTACTTTAAGCAAATACATTGAATAATTTACAATTAATTCAAATGTTCGTTCACCCAGTATCCTACACGAGTATTAGCCAAATACAATCGCAAGCGAAATCATAAAAACGTTTTGGCAAAAGAAGAAGAAAGAGAGAGAGAGACAGCGATATATTTAATTTTCGATCTTAAATCTTCATGAGATACTTCAAAGATAAACCCGAAAAGAATATTTTGGTCGAACTTAAGTTTACCTATCTACTACCTATTTCCACTTATCATAACAGAATTGATTTAAATCAGAGGTGCCCAACCTACTGCCCGTGAGCTACATTCGGCCCGCGAAGCTGATCCGTGTGGCCCAGTTATTTTGTTAATGTTACATACTGAAAACCACGTTTAGTACAAGTTTGGAGCTCTAACTTCGAATTTATGAAATAAGCATCAAATAATAATAACAATGATAATAATAATGATGTTTTGGTTTGTAGGTTTCTGTCTTTTTCCACGCTTTTCCATGTTATTTAAAATTTTTTTTAAATACCTTAAAACATTATAAGTATTCTGGCTGACCCGCGAAAATTACCTTAATATTAGGTACGGCCTTCGAGAGAGAAAAAAAAAATGTTGGCACCACTAATTTAGATTAAGACATTTCGCTAGGAAAAGCTATTTTTTTAAATGCATGTATTGAACTGACTCATAATGCAAAACTAGCACACGCAGCTTGGAACTGAAACTTCTAAGGCTCGAATCCCGGTGTTGCCAGACGCTATTATCGCTCTTATTCACACATACGAGTTACTCGGGGGTTACTCAACGACTGAAAGTAACTCTTCAATAAGAGACGAAAAGTTACTCTTTAACACTCTTATTCACAAACGAAAGTTACCTGAGGACTACCCACTAACTAAAAGTATCTCTGAAAAAAAAAAATATTTTCCGATGCTACAATCGAGAGTGATGTGTGATACTCTACGGCAGAAAGTAGCTCTCCGTTTAGAGGGGAGGGGGGATGCTGCACTCAAAACTCGGAGGAGAGAAAAAACATCTCAACGTATTGATAGGTTCATCGTTTCGACTCTAAAAAACAAAATACAATTTGTAACTCAAATAAAAATTACGAAAACAGTTTAAAAAAAGGTTCAATAACTACATAATGGTATTAAAATTAATCAATAGCACGGGTGGGGTTAGGGAACGGTTACCGAATGGTGAATGATACTGAACTTCTATTCGCCATTTTTTGTATTTAATCGCCAAGTGGCAAATGGTGACTGCTAATCTTGATCTTTAGTCTCAAAAGCAATGCGAATAGATCATCCCACGAGTTACTTTCGGAACAAGCTACGATAGCGAATAACTACGTAACAGTTTCAGAAACGAGACGAGGCGGAGCTCTAGCGCTTATCGAGTTACCTGACAGTGGTTTTTTCCTAAACCGACTAGACATGCAAGGCAGCCCCTTTTACGAGCTCCAGCCAGACTTCTTTTTCTCCCTCGGAAAGAAATCGGACTCCAAATTTAATCGTAACCAGAAGAATTAGGCATGCATCCACATCTCCCCCCCCCCCCATACCCAAAGATATCTTACGTCTTTGCTCATTTTACTGTTATTTGTACACCGCGTATGTGATATTTGAGTCTCCGCAATGATGCTTAAATAGGACTGAATTACGGCCAAGTTTTACATTTATGCGGAAAAACAGCAAATTTTGGAGCTTTAAAAGCTAGGATTTGATTGGTGAATAACTCTTAGGAAAAATTGTTCATTTTAACCAATGACAGTTAACGCAGAAGCATATCGAAATATACATACTGAAATATTTTTAACGCCCCTAAAAGAGCACCTCCCGCATTGAAAATATAACATACGCCTAAAAGTTATATAGTGAAGCGTTTTTTCACGCTTTATATAATTTAAATAAAATTCAGCATGAACAAAAAAAAAAAAAACGACGAGAAAAAGCAAATTGCAGGTTCAAAAGTATTACAATTGAATGTTTTAATTTTTCTTTTTAATTGAAAATCTAATCTGTACTTACCTATCTTTGCCATACCCTACCATCTTCTATCTCATTCTTAGAAATATATTTTTTTTTCCATGAACAGATCACTACTATGCCTTTTACTTTTGTACATACACTTTACCCCTCCAAAATGAATATCTCTTTTCCAAAATATGTCAAGTATTTTCACGGCTTGAGAAAAACCTTTAGCAATGTTTCTGTGAGTATATATCTCTCTCTATCTATATACATATATCTGGGCGGAATCGGTGACGGATCGCCGTTCCGCTACTACCTTTCAGGAAATTATAATGTATCCTTTCACATAAATTGGTCACGACGAAGGATTTAATTATTTTTCTTTGGCGTTCCGGTAAAGGAAAATGTACGAATCCACCCCAATCAACTTCAACACACACACACATATGTGTGTGTGTGTGTGTGTTGTATGTATGTATAAAAAATCTTCAACTTAAGAAAATTAATAATAACAAATTATCTCCAACTGAAATATACATTACTTATTTTTATAGAGGAACGAAATACAAAAGCATTCTCCAAGACCTACATTTAACAAACGCTTTAAAAAAATGAAGTTTTCAATCTAATAAATAACAAATGAAAATCTTCAGCTAATCTTTACTGGATTTGAAGGGCAACACCTAACATTTACAGCCCATTATCCTTTACAGAAGGAAAGCTGTTCATTAATTCACCGTCAATCTCTTTTCTATTCAAGTTGAAAGTTTCTGCACCAAACCGCGCTTCGGCAGAAAGGCAGATATTTAACAAACTTTAACTTCTAAGTAAAGAACAGGATTGAACAAGTCTTCATTGCAGAAAAAAGTAACCAGACTAGACAAAGTTGTCGGTAAACTACTATATGAAAAAAAGGTTTAACAAGTAGCTAGACAAAACGAAATTATTGGCAAAATATATGAAATAAATAAAATAATACTAATAATAAAATGATTTATTCATCAAAAAAGGAGTAAATAAATAAATAAAAGGATTTAATAAACTTTTTTAACTTTGTTCCCGAAACAGTTAATGGGAAATTATTTTTTGTGCAACTCGCAAGCTTTTCGAACCAAAATTTAATCGTTATCTTCCAACACCAGCAAAACTTTCAGAAGGCAACAGAAATTATTTTAACTTATCATTAAAGAGAGAAATAAATCCATCAAAAAGTTATAGCAATGCCAGGTCCTACAAAGATCCTATCGCGATGTAATCGAAGTCGTGAAAAGTTTAAAGATGCATTTGATGTACCAATAAGAAATGTTTGAACCTACAACAAATTTCGTTTGGTGTCATCTTAAAATGACGTTTTCAATACAAATAAAAGAAGAAAATTCCTTACCAATAGCTCAATTAAGTTAAAATAATTTATTTATATCATCGATTGGTGAAATAAGAACTTTAAGCGGCAGCTTTAACTGCAGCGAATTGATATGAATAGAAAACATACCATTTTTGTTCACTGATTAAAAAGAAAAAAGAACTACTTTTCTGAGAAATACAATATTTTTCCTTTGGTGTGTACAAAACTAAAATAAAATTTTACTTATCCTTCATTTTTCGAGACACAATCAAAAAGCATGATATATCCGAAAGAGCGATAAAACGGAGCGCAATGTAATGAGGGATAGAATTACTATAAAGGTATGGTTTCACCAAATTCGTCAAAACCTTGACATAACTTCACTTCTCTGTAAATTGTGGCTTAGATTATTCATAGTAATAGAAATTCATCTATATTTTTAAGATTAGCTACGATAAAACCTGTGAAGTTGTCCACCCGTTTGAATTCACCTGTATATTTTAAACACCAATATGCGTGGCTGAGACTAAACTATTGTAAAAAATTTCTGCAAGTTGACCGCCTGTCTAAATTGGACACTAAAGTACTACACTGCAAGAGGTCACTTTACACAAGTTTTATTTGCGTTATTTTTGGAAATAATTTTTCATCATTTTAAAAAGTGTTAGGGTAGTCTGAAACAAATATACACTAAATAAACACCTAAACATACTTTCATTTTCAAAAATTCAAAAGATCGTTGAAAACTGGAACATAACACTATAAACATTTCTAATGATATGGGTAATTAAAGAAAAAAACAATCTGGGAGAACTTTTTTGAGGGATTTAAAAAAAAAATGGTTTTAAAATCCAGTAAATGAACAGACTTAAAATATGAAAGAATTAAATTTTTCTAGGTTTTTTTTTTTTTTTTTTTGGAATTGTATAAAAGGAAGTTATTGTTGCCAATTCACGTAACAAAAAACCTATGACACTGTATTTAAAAATACATATGGAAACGAACTGCTCACACACTGGGCTATGTTCATTCACTGGTTGGTCTACTCTAAATACATCTCAACTAGATTATTTAGTACATATGATTATAATGTTTGGTAGTATTTTTAAGTGGGAAAAACCACAAGAATAAAAAATGTTTTAATAGAGATGATAAACTAAGTTTTAGATGAACTGATTTGCGAAAATTTTCAATTGCTTTAATGTGAAGCTGTTATGAATTAATGTGTAGTAAATATAACAAATTACTCGTTGTAAATACTACTTGGTATATTTTAGCTTTGTTACAAATCAATATATTATTATTATTACTGTTTTTTTTATTGCTGGAACAAACGCATTTCCAAAAAAAAAAACATTTTTCAAATAGTTCAAATCTATAAACATTTAAATGTCAAAAGTCGTTAATCATAAGAAAAAGTAATAATAAATACCGGAAACTATCAATAAGAGCAATTAATTTCAATCGCTTCCAGCAAATAAAAATTTATAACATTGAGAAAAAGTAATGTTGATTATTTCAATACAAAAATCAATAATAAGTAAGAAATGTTTATGGGAATTACTTCCAGTACCAAAATTTGTTAATAATAAGACTAACACAAACTGGTTATTTTAATTCATTTAATTTCACTTTTAGCATTCTTTGAAAAGTAACCAACTATACCTACAATGAACTTGCCCGCAACGCTTTAACAAAATCTGACGAAAATGAAAACTGAAGACATATTCCACTTTTTCTTGAAATCTTTTTCAAAAGCCGATTTAACTATTCAATATCTGTGATTCTGAATGCTTATTAACCGTCTAAGAACAAACTAAATTAATTATCACAGATTGAGAGCGTTAGCCGAGTTTTCGCTTCAAAAAAATCTGTTGCTTATACAATAAGTCTCGACGAACAGCTCTAAACAAAAACTGAAACCGATTACAATAAAACCCTTTCACGATTTTCACTTTTTCAACACCGAGGAAGATTTCCGCTAAAGAAAGAAGAGACTACCTTTGAAAATCTTCCGAAAGCAATGAATGTTTAAAAAAAAAATTAATAACAATATAAAATAGAAATTAAAGTATTTTTCATTAAGCTGTTAATTCAAGCTTGATTGTCATAAAAGAATAACGAAAAAGAAAACAACAGAAATAAGTTCAATAAACGTTTTAAGAGGAAACATTTTTCAAAAGAGCAATAATAATGAAATGTGGCTTAACAGTTGAAGAAATCGCGCATTATTTTTTCTGAGAAAGTTTTTCAGATTTAGTAGATTATTTTACTTGAAAGATTTTTATTAACGGTTATGTAAGTCATGCCCTTCTTTTTCGCACAAGTTACAGCCAAAGCTTTGCAAATCATTATAACATATTCAAGCTACGATACCTTTTTCTTTTATTATTTTGTCACATAATATCGCTATCACTGAGATTAACTGCTGAATGATTTAAGACGATAATTTTGATAATTTAGACTTTTTTTTATCTTCAATCATAGTTTCTTTCCTCGCAGGGAACAAAGCATATTTTATTCTAAGGTTTTTGCTGTAAAATGATTTCAAAATAAGCTTCCGTTTTCTGAAATAAAAAAATAAACAGCAAAAATCAAAATATATAACTTAATACAAACTAGGTGCTTTTCAACAAATGATCAATACTTCACTTTCCTCCTTTTTTTTAAAAAAAAATTATAAGCAGCAAAGGTTCAAGTAATAACCAAATTCCTAAGTGCTGATTCAAGTGATTAAACGCAATGCAAAGATAATTAAAAATAAGCATTTCAATCAATGAGAATGACTGAAATTTCGTATTAAGATTATGAGTTAAATAGTACTTTTTAAGCATATATATATATATATATATCATCAAAAAAACAACTAGCAGACAAGGTTACAACATAGATAAATGAATGGCAAAGATGAAGCCAGAACTCTTCAGCGGTGGAAACTTCAACCTATGGATGAAGTCATCATCCTATGATACCATAGGATGAAGTTTCCACTGCTGAAGAGTTCTGGCTTCATCTTTGTCATTTATCTGTGTTGCAACCTTGTCTGTTTGTTGTTTTCTTGATATTTATATTTAACTGGCTTATTTGTTTGGCTGGTTTGCGCATCTTTGGGCTTGTGGGTTATGGGATTTTAATTTTATCTTCCTTAATATGTTTTCAATATTATATATATATATATAGTATTTACATAGGGAAAGGTTGTCGTCAATGGACCAGTTCCATGCCTGGACCGCGAAGATATTATTTCACATATTAGAGTTTGTGCAGACGAGTAATCGGTTTTAGTGCCTTCCTTTGTGTCTGAAAACAGTCTACTACAGAGTCCACAAGCTGCTAGAATTATATCATCATATTGTTAAACGTTCAGATAAGATTTCTACATGTCTCTTACTAGTTATTGAGCTTTTTATTAGTAACAACATGCTTTGAATATCAACGATCAATTAAACGTGAACATTAGCTTCTTTCAAGTACAATTCCGAATACTTCATGTACTAAGACGTTATCTTTAAACGCGTTTTACTTAAAACTTGAAAATGTCCACTTACATCCCTTTGCTTCTCATTGTCTCAATTAATGATTAAAAAATTGAAAGTTTTGCACGATGCTAAATTTATGTTTAAAATACAGAGGGAAAATACTCTTCACTACATTTTTGAGGCGTATTTCCAATTTCCAATGAGTGAAAAACGCTTGTAGGGGCCTTAAAAATATCTATGGCTGTAAGCAATGGCATGTTATTCATTCTTATTACTCAAAAACACTTAAGTTTTAAAAGAAATCTTACTTTACACGTATTCTCATCTTCTAAAAATTTAGACATTTAGTATACCTGCCTAAAGCAGGACACGTATTTTTTTGCCACTGAGACTCGTGGTTCTATGTCTTTGTTTGAAAATAAAAAAGTTCATGCGCCGCTTCACTGATAACAACTCGAAGTGACAGCGCTAATATTTCAGAGAAGCAAGAAATTGACAAACATTTATTGAACAATAAATTGAATTGGAGTGAAACACATAATAGATACTTGAAGCTGAACAGATTCATCTCACAAGAAATTGATACATCGCGTGTACGTCGCTTTATGCATTTTGGCTAAGATCGCTTCAAGCGTTTTGCAGCAAGATTCGAGGATGGGCGATGAAAAAACAAATCCGTATCTTATAAGTCATGCATCAACTCAAAAGCGAACATCGCAGCGTATACGTTCATAGACTGCGAGTTTCCCTCAATATCAAATAACTTAATTAACAAATTTAAACGGATAAAATTGAAAGAAGAGACAAAACATTTCATAATTTTGCAGGAAGAAAGGGAAAAAATGCATCGGTAAAACGCAAAGTAGACTCTCTAGCAGGTTGTTTTCTATTATTCGTTTTAAAAAAAAGGGCAAACTTTGAGCAATTACAGAACAGATACGAAATTTTAGATGGGTGGAATTTCTATTGGACGACTTTCCCAAAATATAATTTGTTTCATACAGAATGGGTACTAATTTTCTGTCCAAAACTTCCTACTTTTTGAAAAACTATCAGCATGTTGGCATTTTTTCTTTTTATTTTAAATAATTCCATGAGTGGTTTTGTTTACCATTAACAGCGATAAGATTTCTGTTACAATGTGCAAATTATTAGCTTTTAGCAAGAAAATAAGAATATTTCCGCACACCTATCCTGGAAGAAAAAAAAAGATGTAAAAAGGTATTTACATGTTGATATTTCTTATTCCAGTATGTTTAGATACTAATAAAATATAAAAGCATACTTTTTTGGGACTGCGCATTAAACTGAGCACCATATAAGAAGAAAAGGCGGGAAAAAACTGCATGTTGATTGGTTGGTTGCATTGGGTTTTAGGGTTACCAAACGATGTCAGAAAGATGAATAAAGGACAAAACTGCATGTATTCATGCTTCTTTTTCTTAAGCATTTCCTAGAACAGGTGGGGGAGGACCAGGAGTTAATGGGACAACTGCATTTATATGCCGAAAAAAAATGTGGAAAGCTATTTTATTATTTTCCCGTTAACTCAGAAATTAAGAAAAAAAAATAATATTTCCATCAAAGCACTCAGAAGCAATTCAATATCAGAAAGTATTTTCTGATATTCTTTTGTTCGCAAGTCAGTCGGTTTATTAAAAGTACAGAAGTATTTGTCAGGTATTTTAATTGCATTTTAACACTCACTTGAACTCTTCCAATAGAAAAAGTATTTATTTTTTAACTCTTTTAATGAAAGGGGGTATTAAAATGAATATATGGAATAGTAAAAAGTATATTAATAAGAAAATATTATAAGAAAATTTATGATGTTGGCATTCGCTAATTGAATGAAACTATCAGCTAAATTGAATAAGAAGTTTATAATTCTTGTTCGAGAAAAATAGAACAACAAAACTATGATAATAAAATCGAAATCAATTCACGCATTAAAACACTCAAGAAAAAAAGTGAATAAACCCAAGCAAAAGAAGCAAAAAAGTGAATATGCAAATTTTTAAATTGAAGTCAAATCTCAATTCATGACCCAAACAGAGAAAATCTGTTTCAATATAATAAACTGAGCAAAACTTTATCAACGCCAGTGAGGATTCTGCATATAATTGATTGTATTCCTTAAATGATTTATACTATTATAGCAACGTTTGATTTCTATATTAGAAGGACCAGCTTGCTTCAATGATGAAGCTAAGCAACTTTTCAGTAAGTATTGCACAAAACCTTCAATAAAATGTCGATCATTCAGATCATCAGTACTTATTCCTCACCCTGAAAGGAGAAATAGAAAGGTGTAGTTACAAAAAAAATAGTTAGAGAAAATATATTAGGAAACATAAGGAAGAATACATCGCGTTAAAACTTTTCGTTTCATTAAAATGAAATGTGGTAATAATAATCCGCTTCCGATAGAAAAATGATGAACAATAGCAGAGCAAAGAAAATTTGGGGGTAAAACTAACGAAATTACAATAATAATATTATAATTTTGCAGCAGTTAACATTTATTCCTTCACCAAATTTTCATTTTATGGAGAAAAAGAGACTGAAATTTCGCAAAAGTAAATAAAAGGTAGGTGGTGTTGTAGTAAATTACTGGACCAGTTTTGCCAATTTCCGAATAAAACTTCCATAATAAAAACAGAGCATTTGATTTATGCGTTTTTATCTAACTTTTCATGAAATTTAACTTTATTTTATAGTATTGCGGTAATCAGGAAAGTATAAACGCAATATTCGCAAACTTTGAAATCTTTCTTTCAAGAAAAAGCGCACTTATTGTAAAATTTAGAGCTGCAAAAGTTTTTTCAGAATTAAAATGTCGAAAGTAAATTCAATTTATTTACTGTTTCCTAAATTTTGAAGAATCTTTAATCGTAAATCACTGCCTTCGAACTGTATTTTCGACAACAATTATAAGTATCGAAATTGCACATTTGATTGCAGATTTGAGGCTTAGCCACATTGGCTTTCTTAGCTATTCTTAAGCTTAGTTCACATTTAAGTAACAGTTGGAAACGAAAATAAGACAATAGTCAGTTTCAGTCCATCCATAGGTTCTAGTCTCAGCGTTGTTTTTGCTTTGAAAATCTAGGCACAAATGTATTACTACGTAAAACACGGTTCCTAATTTTCTGCCATTACTTGTAATATTTCAAAATCTCTTCGTACGGAACCATGTCATCTACTGATGTGAAAAGATATTAACTTCCACATACGACCTATATTTAGGGGGAACGAAAATCTATAAAAGCAACAGTTTTCAAAGAAATTGATCAGCAGCTTATAATGGACATGAAAAGGAGATACCCATGCAGACAATCACACAGCTGAAAAATACGGAGACTTACCCTGAATAACTTTAACTCTGAATAACTTTAACAACAAAAAGTTGAGTCTAAAAGGGATCTTTCAATAGAAGTAGGAATTTCTTAAATTAATCCTGCATAGGGCTCTAAATTCTGCCTTCTGAAATGCGGCAGAACCCGAAATTCGGGAATTGGGATTTTTATTTATCACTATTATTACTTTTTTCAAGTTAAAAAAAAATAACTTTCAAGTTAAGATATCTTTTGAAAAATAGGAAAAGTTTGCTTTCTTTTATCTATACTATTAAAACCTATGCGCGTATGTTTGTCTGAAACCGTATCTCCTCCGAACTGGCAATGTCTACCGGTTTAATAGTGCGATACAGGACATCCAGGGAAAGTCATTCTACCCTGTCTCACCCGACTCATCTAAACTTTACGGTGCCGGAGATAAGAGGCAGGGCATCATGATGTAATGAGGACATCCAGGAATAAAAGCATTAAAAATCAACAATTCTGAACCTAAGAGTCAGACTAAAGTAAGCACAAAAATTGCAATTTTCTTTTTATTAGTGCATGGTATGTAGAGTTTCTATACCGCATTGAGCCATGTGAACGCGATCCTAAAAAACTTCAATTTGTTACCAGTGTTAAAAGAGTGCACGTCCCATCATTTGCTTGCGCCAGGCATACGTATTCCCTCTCTCTTGTAAAGTAGCGATTATGTGACTTACGTGAGTCTGGCTCTGATGTACAGAATTATCACCCGCCGCACAGACGGTATTGAGCCACCGCAGGTGGCGAACGGAGTTTGGCGAGTGGGAGGGGGGGAAGGGCCATAACCAGCTTTTGTTTCTGAGGGGGTTTTACCAAACATATTTTTTGAAACATTTATATCGTCTATCAAATTTGGTTTCATGTGTATTCTATTGATTTTTGTTACAATAGATTATATAAATGGAAAGAGGGGCTGTTCTTACAAAATGCCATATTGTTACATAATAAAAGAAATCCATAACTACCATAAACTACCAAAACACACAATGAGTTTGTACATTTTTTCAGTCATACTAATTTCATTTCTTAAATAAAATTGAAATAATAATAATAACAACAATATTATTTTTGTCATTAAAAATAAATAAAAAAATAAAATAAATAAGTAATGGAAAGCATTTCTTTGTATGAAAAATTTCGGAGGGGGTTTGAACCCTATAAACCACCCCCCTGCATACGGCCCTGGGGGGGGAACCCCTAGCAAGTGATTATAAGCATACCTTGCAGCAGTGAAAGATTAAGGGAATTCAGAGAAAAATCGGAAACATTTTGCCGCATTTTTTTGGGAAACACAACTTAAAAAGAAGGGGGGAAAAGAACATGCATATGAAAAGGGTTTCGTTTTAGCGATCTTGCTCGCTTTACATCACGGATTTTGCCCAAAAATCCTAATTACTAAAAAAATCCTGCTTCCGGGAATTTTGATGTTTAGATGAAAATTTTGAGAGAAATTTACTTCATTAGGGAGTTCAGGAGAAGGTATAATTTGAAAGTCTCCCGAACGAATCAGGAGAGTAGACTGCTATTAAAATCATGTACGTTGGTTGCCACGCTAGTTGTTACTCTTCTTGCAACTTGATCCGCTTTAGTCATTTATAGTTAAATCGTTCGTAGCCGTATTTAAACTCGTACTTTTGACTTAATAAGTTAATTGTTTCGAGTATCTCTCTCTCTCTGTCCTCGTAACAATGGTTCATTTATTTCATTTTTTTTCTTTTATTTGTTTACTTATTTAGCTATTTTGGAAAGGGGAAACTAGTTGGTTTAAAACACAGGCTAGCGTGAGAACATACTGTGTCCATTACTTAAAACTCAACAAAATCAAATAATAATGTGTCGAACGTTTCTCTCTTTAATGATAAAAGGTGATTTTTTTGTTTACGCGGTCCATGGAAAAGTGCAAAGCAAAAGAGCTTTGTAGTTTGATCGTCCCTTCAGTGGGTTCCATACTAGCGGACCACAAATGATGTCGAACGTGGTTCTTCGTTGTTGTTTTTTCCGCTCGTGTAATGCTGCTTTTGTTTCGTCTGCTTTTTTTTTCTCTCTCTCTCGAGCCACAAACTTCAATAATTGAATTAAAAAGATTAATTACCACGTACAATTCAGACAACCAACTGCCACGTCTAACAGTAACTATTTGGACCTTTCCGCCAGTAAATTTTCAAGTTTGAAATACTGATTTGAGGTTAGGAAAGTAACTAAGGAAAAATGGAAAATTCTGAGCACATATCTAGCTACAATGGGTGCTTTTTTGTAGTTAAAAATACTTTTCTTTTACGTTTCTTACAATACAATATAAACTAATACATTTGTAAAACACATAGCGCATTTAGAGGCGCAGCTTTCTTCGTAAACACATAAATGATTTTAAATGTTATGGCCACAGAATCCATACACACAGAGCATGTTTTCGGGACCAATCCTCAAAGTAAAATTGCTTCTAAATAAGTGAAAAACAGGACTAACTACAAGTAGCGGGTTTTAGAGGCGCAACGACGAAAAGTGTTATTAATTAAAAGAAAGGTCACTGAAGCGGCTAGTTACTTCGTCGCAAAAGTATTTTAAAGACGTATTGTATTCAGAATTTTTCCAAAACTACTTAACCCATTAATACTTAGTATAAAAAGTTTTGAATAGTCTCTAAAGTTTATACAATTCATTACTTCCCAAACATGAAATACTCATGAAGCGCAAAACATGCAAAAGTAAACTAAATAAAACTCAATTGAAATTAGTTTCGAGTAGAAATAAAACTGAAAGTGACGAATAAAGCATTTGCTCGAAAGTTTTATTTAGCCTTAAAAGTTCCAAAGAAGAAAAAACTACTAAAGAAACATTAAAACAAAACATTGATAACGCCTTCCTAGAATTGAAATTCATCTCCCGTATAACTTGCTACTCTTTCAAAGATTGTACGCAAGAGAAATTTAAAAATAGCGCATTTTTTTTCTTTTTTTCTTGATTAAGTAAGTAGTATAAAACGTAAAAGTGAAACAAGTTACGTATAACATTCCTCTTTATCATTTTAGGCTAGAATAGCACATTATAAACTGATAGCAGTCGCGACATGCATTGAATATTAATTTCAAAGAGACATGTGCTAATGTTTTTCTTTTCTTTCTTTGCATTATAAAGCATTGAAGTGATATCCAATATGCATATGAGTGTTTCCTTTGATTGAGAAACACATGTGATAATATAGCTTTCGCTACATTTTGAAGTCATAAACTTGTTTTTGCTGCCGTACGTAAAAAAGTACATTTTGCCCCTCCTTTACGAGTAACATAAAAAAAACTATTAATCCACTATTAAACACACCAAACACAAGTTTAAACTTTAAAAGAAAATAAACACAAGAATCAAAATATTAAAAAAGGTTTTACACTGCAAAAGGAAAAAAAGAGCTAATAGTTGATCAATTTTAATAAAATTAAAAAATATATTTAAAAAAAAAAGAAAAAATGTAAGCAGTTAAATTTGAAAAAAAAAATCTTTCCCCAATTAAATATGAGGGGGGAAAGGAAGATGAATATGAATGGAAAATATGTTACATTCCATACTCTTACGAACACATAAAGGCAAAGAAAAAAAAAGTACGTATAAGAACACATAAAAGTTGAGGATAGGTAGTTTACCTCAAAGTACAACAGGAATTTAAAAAGTAAAGACAGAAGGAAAAAAAACCATGCGTAAAAAACAAACATTGTTGGAAAATGGATTAAATAAATAATAATATCTTGAATTGAAAAACGGAATAGGGGGGAAAAAAACAACAAATACTTAAAAGAAACAAATCGGGCTCCACCCCTTATTTTGTGAAAAGCTGGAAAATATGAAAAATATGTCTTTTTGGCATTCGGTAATGTTACAGGAAAATCTATTAAAAAAAAAACTAATATTTAGTGTAAGAAAAAATAATGAAAGGTTTTTTTTTTAAGTTTTCCCAAGCTAAAAAAAATATATAGATTAAAATAATAACATCAAAAACATGAAAAAAAATCATAAGTCTCTCAGGCATTAATTAATGTGATAATATTTTTAAATTCCAAAAGTTCTAAATAATGTTGACATAACGCAAATTCTAATTCCTGCTGATAGTTAATCAAGGAACAAAATAAAGGAAATGAATAAATTAATTTCAACTCCCATTTGTAAGCGGCAATTGCATCGCCAGCCACGTGACTGAGGAATGCAAGAGATGAGGAAAGTCTCCGAGTTTTTCTAAGTCCGCTTTCCTGTTTCCTCAAAAACAATGAAATAAAAAAAAGAAGAAGGAGAAGAAGGCGAGAGAGCGAAGGAAGGACTCACCGAAGGAATTATTCCAACTGTCGACATACTCCAGGGGCGGCGAAAAGAAGGAGGACTGCAGCAGATAGTCCATGCCTGCTGAAGACGAGAGCCAGCAAGCAGCCGTCGCCGTTGAAGTGCAATTGCGAAGTGTGCGGTGAACACACAGCGACGACTGCCCCACACTAAACCGAGCGTGGGCCTGCATGCTGAATAGGGATTAGTGGCGCTCAGCCGGCAAACATCGTTGGCACGCAAGCTAGGCGGCAGCACGCGTCTCTTCTAATCCGGGCCCCTCCTGCAGTCGCCTCTAATCTCCGGGACGGGATTAGTGTAATCCCTGAGGCGCCAGACGTGCAGAAATCCGGCCGGGACTCCCCCGGTTCTATCTGCGCCAGTAATGCCCCCGGATTAGGGCAAGGACCCGGACCCATCTAATCCCAGAGAAAGCTGACAATCCGGAACTTGGTGCGGATCATTTTTGAAGGGAGAGTTTAGACTGAAACTAATCAGGTAAAAGAAGAGATAAGGAAAAGAATGGAGCTGACCGCTGCTCAAGAGAATGAGTTCCTTACTAGTGGAAATTAGCTGAATGACCGCTTGTTGACAAAATAATACTCGAAATAATCAAGTAATAACACAGTTGGTAACACTGGACTATAAAAACATTGGAATTATCCAAACCTTAAAAGAAAAGCAAAAAAAAAAGTGGGAATACGGGGAGAAATCCAATATTTTGAAACCCTTCAACAGACAAAAATGATGACGAAAAATGGGTCAAATACTGCACAGAAAAAACGTTTAAGGCTAGATATTGTTGTGTACTTGAAAGCACGGCTGTAAAAAAAGATGCTGCGGTTTGGTGAGCGATGTTTTACGTCCATTCTCCAGTTTGTCGATTTTTTATTGGATTAATCACATAAATATAGCCATTTTAAATGATACAATGAGTTTACTCTAGAAATAAATTTGAAAAGCAAAAGAATTTTTCCTTGACTGGATAACTTACTCTAAAAAGAAAAGGAAAGGTAAAAAAAAAAACAGCGTTACTATTTTATAGTTGCACGCAATGAACGCAGTAAGTATTAAAGAAAAAAGTTATTAAAAAACATTACACTACTTCTAAAACTACATATTGACGTTATAAGCACAAAAAATGGGAGGGGGGGGCGGTAGTAATTTCTACTGTCACTTCGTGCTTCGTTCTTCGTGCTAACGTTGATTTTTACTTTAAATGTTTTACTAAACAGGAAAAAATTTTACTTCTCCCTCGCTCTGTGTCAAAAGTGAAAAACAAAACACTTAATAATTCAAAGGTAATGTTACAAAATCTTCGAAATTTTCATTTGCATCATTATTTCGGCAAAAGTTATGCTTCGTATTCATTTAGCACGTGATCAAAACTGGACATAGGAGCCGTTTAGTTTGAAAGTAAGGGCAAGTCCATGCTTTGAAAAAATGAAGATAACAGAAATTATAGATAAAACAGTATGATTTCTTTATCTGTGAAAATTTAGAGCAAAAATAAAATCAGAATACTAATATTTGGGAGATGGAAGTTTGAGCTTTTCAAGTAAAACTGACTAATCAAACGCCTAACGATTAATATCTCAAAATAACAAAAAGTGGACTTGCCCCACTTTCAAAATTAACAGTTCATATAAAATACATTTAATTAAATAAAAACAATACCCCCAAACCTGTTTTTATGCGGTGGATAGGGACTGCATAAAAAATTTTTCTCGAAACTTCACGAGTAGCTTTAAAAAGTGGTTTTCGCAACACAGTTAAGAAATATTTTTTTATGCGGTGGATAGGAACCGCATAAAAAAAGTCTCACATAGAAAATAGCCCAAAAACTTACAAAATTGTAATATTTAAATGAAATAAAAATGAGCCAAGTAATAATTTTTGCTGAATACTCGGACAAAATTTCCCGAATAAAGAAATTTTTGGGAGGTCACAATGACTTCCTATCGAAGTTCCTACGCCGTAACTTAAAGTTACTACCTCGCACTCGTTTTTAAAAATAATTTCGTCAATTAAATCCCTAGCTGATTTTAATGTAACGCACAAAAGAAAAAAAAATCGCAAAAAAAAAAAAAAATCCCACAAATAAATTGTACAAAAAATTAAAATAGCATAAAAAAGACCGCATTTTAACAGGTTTGGGTGTATTTAATTTCTAAATAGTTGTGAAAGCAGAAACTTAATAATTACATTATATCACAGGTTATCGGCATCAAGAACAACACGTTTCTTGTAAATTATCAAATTCTATTGAACCCTCAGAAACTCAAGATATCTTCTATCATAGTTTGAAATCTTTCATAAAAACTCAGTCTGAAAGAAGTAGATTTTGACATTTTTAATTTTTAACAAATAATAAATACTGAAGAACTCAATACTTTATGCTCTGTTGACATTTTCGGAGAATGACTTTTTATCGCCTTTCTGCGATCGAAAATAACACTGAATTCCGTTCTTCAAACCAACCAAACTATAAAAAAGTGACAAGACTCACATTCGAAGTAGAAAAAACGCAACAGGAAAGAAAGTTAAAGGAACACTTTAAGTCGGTGTTGAAAAAAATGTAAACATTCTTTGTTTTTTTTCGCACGTAATACAAAAAACACATGTTTAGAAACAGTTAACGACAGGTCTCATTTTTTGCCCTGAAGAGAGAAAAAGTGTTTGTAAGGTTTTATTTAAAGCGATTAAATCCTTCGTTTAGACGATCGGCAAACAAGTAGATTTAATGATGCAATTAGATAAAATAGGTCTTTTATTTAAAAATACTTTCTAAAACGCACTTCAAAATGATTTTGGATTTTTGCCTCGATAAAATTAATAGCAAATTTATGAAAGAAAGAACTACTACGGCATAAAAAATATTGCTAGTACATTTCTTTGCTGTGAACTATTACTTTGACAAAAAAGAGAAATTAAAACGTGTTCGTAAAGGGAACCAGCCCACGTTGCTAGATTTATGGGAAATTTACTAAAACAATAAAAATAAAAGTACGCAATAAAACTCTTAACATTTCAATGAAACTTACAATGATTTTCTGTTTTAATTATAAATGAACAGTAAACAACGATAAAAAGGATAACAGGTAAGTTGGAGTTGAAGTGGATACATTTTGTGAGAAGTCATCGGTAAAAGGGGGAAATATCACGTATACACGTATTTTAGCGTAAGAAGAAACGCCTTTTTGTGTGTGCCTGTGTGTGTTGGTGGGGGGGGGGGGGGGGCTAAAAATTTTGAGCCTTGCGACAACGAAGCAGCAGCCACATGGTAAAATTGAAGTTATTATGCAACGCGTTTAAGCAATGCAATTTGCGTTGAAAAGTCAACGCTTTAAAATACTAGTGCGTTTCAGAGCTATTTGAAGTGGCGTTTTAAAGCGCCCTTTGTGCTTTAAAAGTTGTTTTTTTTTACAATTTAATTTAATGAGTGTTTTAACTTTCTGAGGAAATAGACTGAATTACTGTTTACATTAGTTTAATCGACTGTTGAAGTATTAGACTCGAGGATTAACTCTGATAAAACTTCAGTATTTTATGTGTAATTGTCATGTTAATCCGTGCATATTTTCAAGACAATTTTACGAAAATGTACTATGATGACTTGGGCTATTCCTAAACAGAAATGGTGTATTCATAATTAAGCTGAGAGCAGCTCGATTCCAATCCGAGTGCAACAGGTATTATTATTACAGGGGTTTGCGGTTAGCGTACTTTGTTTTCCTTGCTATACTGTGGTAGGAGAAACTGTCGTGTTACGTGTATAAGCGGCAGACCTCGTTTATAACGACATCGCTTTTGACGACATATCACTTACATTGTTAATAGATCGCTGGTTCCAGCCAACCCCCCTTCAAAATAATATTAAACCAAATCGCTTTTAACGTCATAAATAAAATGACAACCCCAGTTTCATCATCTTTTTTCTGAAACTTCATTTTTTACTGTACACGTTTTTAAAAAGAAAAAAAAATCTGTTAAGTTGGAAGAAATTCCAGGCACCTGGCGACTAAAATTTTGGCTACTAGTTCTTTCAGAAGGAGAGGAAAAATAATTTTGAACACATTTTTTTGATTCAGCTAAAGGGATGTGTATTTTCACTTTTTCGTCTTCAAAATTCTAAGTAGATAATTACAATAAAAATAATCTTTACACTTTTTAGCTTTTTCGTATTTTGAAATTTAATCCAGAACGGAAGAAGACTTAAGACACTTAAGAGGAAAAGAAAATGGTACCTGTATACGGCTTGTAGTATACCTGTATCTTTGAAAAGATTGTAAACTGAACAAAAAAAGAACAAAAATTTGAATTTTGAGAATCTTTTATTTTTTTTTTTTTTTCCTTTTTTTTCATAAGAATTCAGAAGATATGTTTCTTTAGAATATTTAAAAAAAAAAGACTTTCTGGGGCCTTTTTTCTTTTTTAAATTAAAAGGTTGTTTATTGCACAATGATGCAACAAGCTATTTCATTCCGAAGTTTCCTCAAAAACTAATTAACTCTGGGCCATAATTTGTCATGCAATGAACCTAAAAAAAATTTCCGGCTCCTAAGATTTTGTAATTTTTGTCGGACTCTGGTCATAAGTACTCTGGAATTGTCACCATCATCCGACTATCAGCATTTGTGATTAGAATGACTGGACTTAACCCTTAGTCTGCAATGAGCATTGTCTGTTCCATAGATCGCATCAAATTTAAACTTGGAAATTTAATAGTTCAATGAATGTATCATGAGTAAAGAGCGTTGGGCAGTATTCGGATTCAGAGTTTTAATACCCCTAGATAATAAATGCATAGCCTGACTGGGTTTTGATAAAATCTCTTTAACAAAATTTTATGAAATCTAATAATACGTTTCTTATACTACTTTTTTAAAGGAATATTTCATTTACAGAAGATATTTTGAGTGCAAAGATGTCTAGATCAAGTATTTTATTATTTCATCACACTGGTGGCTTTCTCTCTCTTTTTTTTTTCTTTCATTTCATTGTTTCACTTATTTATACCGTTTAGAGTTTTTTTATTATTATTATTTTTTTTATTATTATTCTTTTGTAAGCATGTTACTGAAAGCAGTATGTATTACATGTCAGAAACTTGCATGAAAAGATTTTCTATATTTCACTTTTTTACTTTACATGAATTTAAAATTATGAAATAATTTATTTTAAACGAATGAAAAATTATTTCATTTGTTTAAAAAAAAAATGAAAATACTCATGAGTATTCATTGAAAAACAATGAATACTCATACAGGTAAATAAATGAAGCAGAACTCGTATTTCAAATATTTTGACACACTCAAAAAATAATTGAATTCAAGCTTAACCACAACTTGATTCATTTACTCACTTAGAGCCTCAGATTTATCTCTCAGTTTTTCAGAGCCGGGGCAAATATTTTTTAAGAATTAAGCAATTTTTGCTAGAGTGATCTCACTTATAGTGATTCCTCGTTTTTAATGTCTAGTTATTCTAATATTCTCAACCGTTCACATTCTTCAATAGCAAAGAAATCCATTACTAACGATTGAAATAGTAGAGCCAGTTTTAACCTCAAAAAACGGTTTAAAATAAAATTAAACACTCAAAAACCACTACTTTCAACAATAACACTTTTTACTTAGAAAATATGACAGGTATGTTCAGAGCTCCCTATTCGTCAAATTTTTTGAGAGAATTGGAGTCTTGAACTTTTTTAAAATTAATTTTCAATTTAAATTTAGCTTCCATCAGCTGCTTCCAGGACAACAGTTACAATTTAAATTATTGCTACCAACAATAGTATTTGGTCTTTACCAACCCCATTCGATATGCCATTCAACTACAGCGTGATAAATTGTTCGGTCACTTGAGTGACATTGTAACAGACATTTACTATTTAGAATGTTTTCAATAATGAAGCAGGTCTTTTAGTACACTGATAGTCTGGATTCTAGGATGTTTTTGGTGCACATAGGATTGCTAAACGACCAATAAGCTTATAGAGACAGAGGAACGGATAAACATGTCTGGTTTAATATTAAGCTGTCTGGTTCGCGAAAAATATTTTTATGACAACATGTCGGGCGTTTACCTTCTTTTAAGCAGTTATTTATCACAACAACTCAGAGATTATTTATTAAGCTACCATTAAAGTATTTCGACGGATGAAACTTTGTGAAAATTAACATTTAACTTTGAAGCAAACGTAAAATTACAGCTATAGATTTGTAAGTAATCTCTCCCCCTCTTTTTCTTTCTTTAACGTATTGTATCCTCATTTTCAAAAATAATAATAATAATAGTAGTAGTAATAATATGTTAAATGCAACTGTAAGTAAATAGAAATACAAAGAAAACTCATTTGAATTTGTACTGTGAAAGTAATGAACTTTTCAAAGGTCTAAAATAAAGTAATGCATCCAAGAACACATTTCTGCAAGTAACAATTACCTATAGTATATATTTTCTCAATACTTCAACTTTCCGTTGCGTTCTTATGAACAATTGTATAAACTCGACCAAAGTTTCGTATTTGCAGGAACCCTACATTATTCTATTAAACACAAATAAAAATAAATTCTTTCTTTTTTTCAAGAAAATTGTGACACATTAAAAAAAAGAAAAAATCATTGTAAAATGGCACTGCAACTTGAAAATAAACGTTTTGAAACATAGACGGTTTGTACGGGGGGGGGGGAGGCAAGAGGTGCAACTGCGCCCTCACTTTTTCAAATGCAAAGGGGCCTTGTCCCCTCCCTTTTCAGAGTTAAAAAATAATAATCGATTGAAAAATTATTATTTACAGGGTGGATTGATTTCTTGCACCTAAGTAACAGTTAAAAACTTCAAATAAATGAACTTCTCTCATCTTATTTCATAAAAATGGAACTTTGAATTGGAAGCGGAAAGCCTGCTGTGGCCATCCGTTCCGATTTTTGAGATCATATTCCACGTTTTTTATAGTTCATAGAATCATAAATGTTAAAAGCCTTTAATACAACTCAATTCTAGGGGAAAAAAAGAAAAAAAAACATTTTCATTGCCCGCGCCCCATAACCCCACAAAATTCTTTTGCCTGTGTATAAAAATATTTTTTAACAAAAGCATTTTGAATTTGGGTGATAATTTTCAGCTCAGAAACAGAGTAACTTTCATTTACTGAACGTAATCAACCTCAAAAATGAGAACAATAACTGAAAATAGTATACGGAAAGATTATCGTTTGAAACAAAAACATTACTTTAGATAGTGTCCACAACGTTCTTTGATAAAACACATAACTTTTCAAAACTTTTGCACTAAAGTAAAATGAAGAAGGGCCATACGTTTCTTATGAAAAAATATCTAATTAAACTCTCTGCTAACAATGATATTCTCCCTGAATCGCAATGAAGCAAAAGCTCATCGAACTTATTCTTTAAAATCTAAAAAACCACAAATTAAAGCACACCTCATTCCTTAACTGTGAATTCATAAAATTACATTAATTTTAATCTCCCAGAAAATAAAAGGATTACATAAGGCTTTTTTGAGCTGCAATCAAAAAATATTTGGGTAAAGCCAATTCCATCGATGAAAACTGCCGAAGAAAGTGATCACTACAGATCTGAAATTCAGTCAAAGAAAATCGGGGCTCGGCACTGCATTAACAAGAAATTAAAAAGGCCAAAAAATCCAACAGTTACCGCTTTTGATCATTCAAAGCTCATGGCGCCTGAACCTCATGCATGACATATTGAAAAAGGAGTTTTTGCGGCAACCCCCACTTCGGGACCACCCCGTCTTGAGAGAAAGAGCGTAGAGACCCCAATTCCTAAATCCACTTGTAATCAAGCGAAGTAGAAAAGGAAGCCAGGCTTACACCCTAAAATGTATTAATACTGGACACTCCATGCGATACGCCTTGGTATTAAGCTGATTAGTAGGCAAAAAATCAACATGCAAATGTGCTTAAACATATCACCGAGAAATGATGTAATTGGAGGGGGGGACGGCAAAAGAAAGAACAAAAGCAGACGCGCAGGGAGTAAAAGAGCGAGAAATTAGATGCTTGAATTTGAAGAAAATTTAATAGGATTAAGGAAGAGATTATAAAACCCGTTGATTAATAGATAGAAGCAAAAACTTGGCGCATGCTGTAAATGAATTTGCGCTCTTTATCTAATTCGACGGAAAATAAAGAAAAATGCAGTTTCATAGCGCCTAGTTTGCAGGAGCAGAAAGTAAATAGGCTAAATTAAAAGATCAGACGCTCAAGTTTCTTTGCGCGTTTTATTCCAGGAAGCCTTCAACAGACTTATTCTGGAGTAAAATAAGAGCAAAAACCGGTGAAGATTATGCTTCACAGTTATTGTTATAAATTAATAAGAATCAAGCCTTCACAAAATAGAGCTAAATAGTTTACTACGGAATTCGATGCAAAAATTATCGCAAAAGGTAAAATTAAATACGTTACAATTTTAAAGTGAGTTAAGCTGTTTTTCCAGTGATTTTTCGGAAAAGAATCGCATTAAGCAGATCGCTCTATAACAAATTTGAAAAACGAGGATAAAAAGGTATTAAATCTCATCAGAAGACAACAATACTTTAGAATATATTTAAAGAGCGAAAAATAGTCGTTCAAACAGAAACAATAATTCTTAATAGGAATTAAAAATAATTTCAGAAGTGTTTCATTTCCCTAATTAGAAAACATTTATCTCAAAGTCAAGTAGAGTTCATCGAATGGCATTCATCTTGCTTTATTTTATCTATCATTTTTTAAAACACTTTGATAATTTTCGTATGAATTTTGTTAATTAGCATTTTATTAAGTTTATAAAATATTACTGGCTAAACTTTTAATGTATTTTAGAAACAAAACGCAATATGACTGTTTGTCTCTAAAGTCATACAAGTATGTTTTTCTTTTTTTACAATATTTAATTTGATTAGTGATCTAAAATCAACCTCGTTTATAACGGCACCACCCTTCTTTTACGTCATAAATACCAGGGAACTTCCAACATCGTCATAAAACAGGACACAGATTTTGTTAAACATCATTCGTCGAATATTGTACCAGTTTTAAAATCCACGCCACATTCACGAACATACCTAAATACATGTTTTCTGGTTTATTCGTTATTTCGAATTATCGTAAGATATTTAAACTAGTTCTAGTATATAATTATCATTAATATTAATTTGTTTTCAAGCAATTCTAGTTCGCTTACAGTTTACAGGAATCGACACTTCAATATCAGTCAACAAAAGCTGGAACATTTCCTTGAAGAGTTTGTTTGATCAACAGATCATTCTAAACTACCCTATCTGTAGCCTATAATGAACCATTATATCAAGATTTCATTTTAACAAAATATTTCACCAACCGGTACGCTCAGCGATAAATAATATTTTTTCAAATTAATTTTATCGAAATATCTTTCCGTTGATATAAATTTCCAGTAGATGATTTCTCGGCACTATGTATTTTCAATAGATTATTTTATTGACAAATATGTTTTAGTAAATTATTTCATCGAAATGCCGATTTGTGAAACCACAAATCGGGGAACGGTAGACAAAATAAATGATAGGCACTAATGAGAGGAAAATGTGTTTAAATCATACATGAGCGGAAATTTGAAGCGTTTAGTATCCAAACCAGCTAAACCGAATTTTGAAAACTTTACGAGAGAGAGAGAGAGAAAAAATCCCGTTCTACTCACTTAATTTTTCCAAAGGATTTTCTTTCTCTATAAAAAACACACGGTGATACTTTATTTTTGGTTCCTTTTCAAATTAACATCATTATTTAATAATTTACAGCTAAAAATAATCTCGATTGATTAGGTTTTAAAGTAAATCGGTGCAACCAAAAAAAAAAAAAAAAACACTTTTGAGAATTTATGGATTGAGCTAGTATTGATAACTGATGGCCTCGATTCATCACCGAAATGATTATTATAAATGAAAAAAAAAGAACAGAAAATGAACAAATTAGCAGCTAACATAGTGACCAGTGGAAGATGTGCGGCTTATACCTACGAAGTGAATCAAAGCTTTTTTTTAAATATTACACCAAATTGCGTTTGAATTAGGTGGTTTTGTCAGGCCCTACTGGGGCAGGCGACCTGTACTACCGACTAGGGCGACAGATTTTAGGGGCGGCATATTTCGTGATGCCAAATTAAAATACATATTATCAGCTTCAGTGCATATTATCAGATGCAGTGTTGGATCAAGCGGGAAAAGAGCCATTTTTTAACCCGCGGATCAGTAGGAAGTTTTGAGAGAAATTTGCGGATCAGTGATTTTTTTTTCCTCCCTTCATCTTACCTTATCTTTCTTTCTTTTCTCTCTCTCTTTCTTTTTTCTTTTTTTTTTTAGCTTTTCGACTAGAAGACCGCCGCTAAATCATTGTGAACGCCTGCTAACGATTATTGGTAACGACTGAGGTTTTTTTTTTTTTTTTTTTTCTTTTTTTCGTTTTTTACAAAACATAATTATAATCATAAATGAATTATAAATGTAAAGATAAAAATTGGTGCGAAAGAACTGTTAGAAAAAATACTTAAATATTCAGAATAAAAAAAAATATTGTAATAACTATACGGAAGTAATAAACATTGCTGAAAAGACACAGAAAAGTACAAAAATTAGTCCTAAAATTCAAGTAAAGGATATCGCATAGAATATTTTTTCATATTTTTTTTTTTTTTTTTTTGAAAAAGGAAATTTTTTTACCGTGGACGAGTAAAAATGCCTGAGGACCGGTCAATTTTTTCTGCGGACTGGTGCTGGTCTGCCCAACTACCAGTTGAGAATCGCTGCAGCAGACTATTTTTGGAATTTTCAATTTACGCAACTGTTGAAAACAATTCTGCTGCCGCTACCCCCCTTCCCCCCTTATAGAGGCCAAAAAAAAATCCTAAAATTCAGGTTTTAGGTCAATTTTGAAAAATTTAGTAATGTATCCCTAAAGTCACAAAAGTTTAATTAAAACTGCATTTTAGAAGTTCAGTTTCGAACATTTTTTGAAGAAAAGCAGAAAGCCGCTCCTCCCCTAACTTGGAAAAACTTCGCGTTTTTGAGACTTCAATTTCAAACAATTTCTAACAGAAAGCTTTCCCCCTGTCTATTTTCTAGCGCCGGTGACAGTAGTTTTAAAATGCGTTCTCTGGAAAGAAAGCTTCTGAATCTCCCTATCCCTTCCTACTAAGATATCTAAAACTTAGGTTTTTAGATCCTCAGTGCTAAATAATATCCAGGGAAAGCCCTTAAACCTTCCCCCTTCTCCTAATGTCACCACCAAACATAGCATAAAAATACATATTTAGGTTTCAATTTTAGAAAATTTTTCAAAGAAGAGAACCTAACTCTTCCTTTAACGTTGTAACAAATAACCTAATAACTGCGTTTCTGAAATTTCAATATAAAAAATAAACAGTAAAAGCCACCGAGCCTTTACCGTTCTCCTAAACGTCTCAAACTCCCACATTTCCTTAACGTTATCAAAAATAGGTAAAAATTTCATTTTCAGAAATTTTCACTTTTGAGCTCTTAAACACTTTTCCTTCCCAAAGGTGGTTACGTGAGGCTAGATGGGTTATATGACATAAATGCTAACGCATCGTCATGTAACCTTCTACATAAGATAGATTAAAATTAGGTTTCTCAGACGTTAATTTGGGAAAACAATTTGGAAGAAGTCCTGACCCCTTAACGTCATTAAAGATAGCCTAAATGTGACTTGATTTTAAGAAAAGTGGGAGGAAAACAAATTTAAACTTTCCCCTGATAATACCAAAAATTGCTTAAAATTGTGATTTTTGACCTCAATTTTGAAAATATTTCTAACAAAGGGTCTTGAGCTCCGTGCTTCAAAATCTCTTCGCCCTGCTTTTCTCCCCCCCCCCCCTTGTGAACCCCTTCCAAAATCCGAAATGAACTTGCGACTGAACAAATTATATTTTTTACCGAACTCCGTCATCATCTCATTTAACCGTCTCGGTCATTGTCTGATGGAAGCACTTAAAATCGAAGAGAAAATTTAAAACGGCTAAAAAGGAACAGTTAAAAAGGAAACAAACTGACAAAGTTCAAGTGAAAAAAAAAGCTATTTTTCTTTACTACACTGCGTTGTGAGTCAAAATAAACAGCCACCTCACCAAGAGAGAAAAACAATTTTCCCATTGTAAATTTACCTTTTCATTCTTCTTGTTACTTGATATTTAAATAAACTATTTTTCTTCTATCTGACGTAGTTAATTTTGTTTTAAATATAATATGCAAGATATATGACTCAGGTTCTGTCCGCTTGCACTTATAAAAATAAATAACACAAATATTATTGGAAATTTTCAGACCTTAATTTGTTAAATTTGGTTGAGTACACGAGAAATATAATACTGCGGTTGAAAACAACTCACCTCAGTTCTTACATTAGAAAAGAATCACCTCACGAGGTAATGTTAAATTACTAAACTATATTTAAATACATATACCACAATAAAACGTGAAGTTTGTTATTAATTTTTTTATAGTTAACAGATAACAAATTATTATAAAAAAGGTTGAAAAAGCTAATAAAAAACAGGTTTTGTCGATGCACGTATGCAAATGGTACCTTGGTTTGAAAAACCTTGGCTGATCGCAAAAGAGAAAAATTCCGATGAATTGGTTTCAGCTGAATCATATACTGTCTTTTAGGAAGAATTATTGCCTATCTTCGTACTTAATTGTAACGTGTAAGGGCTGTTTTGAAACAAGAGTAAAGCCAAGCTGCACTATTGAACAGAACATTTCTTACAGCTTCCTTTTTCTGTTTCGTGACGAATTAAAATGCACATATTTCTAGCAATCAACTTACAAGTGTTAATTATTTTTATTTAGCACAGGGAAACCGCATATTATTCCTTAAGATTTCTATTATCTTTATCTTTGCAATCTATTTTCAATTAAAATTTTCAAGGTTAAAAATTAAGCAAGCAACACGCAAGTTATGGCGATGTACTTCAAGGCTATCAAAAATATTTGTCACTATCTGAAACTGGATTGATCACCAAATTTCACAATTTTGTTTCTTTCTTATTCCGCTTTAATACCTGACAATGCAATAATATATTTGTGAGTCAAAGGGATCATATGATAGATTCTAGGTAAACATAAAACGAGTTCATGTAATTTCCTTTTAGAGGATGTTACGACATATGATTGTGCGTGATTCACGAGGAAGTTACCAAAATTAAATCCGACGCGTCAAAATCGAGAATGCAAACGCAGGCAATATGTCTTTAAAAATAGACAACTAAATTTAATTCTCCAATTTCATATCTTTCGAAACATAAAACAGCATGCGCTTAAAAACGTCAATTTCACTTTCAGAATCCAAGATAGCAAGGAAAAGATTTAGACAAAATGACTGATTGAGTACTGAAATATGTTGAAATAAATCCAACCAATAAAAATGAAAATAAATCTTATAACTTTTTAAGAAGTCGTTCATTAACATAATGATCTTTATATTTATGCTATGTCTAAAGAAATATTACAGATAAAAGAATGATCAGATTCTAAAAATTTATACTTTCATAACTATTTCGAATATTAAAATAATTGAGAAGTAATTTAACAAAAGGGAATAAATCCACTTTTTAGAAAAAAATTACTTTATAACTTTTTTTATCTTTCAGATAACCTTAATCGAATCCCTAACTCTCGAGAAGTCCAAACGGAGCAAATCCTAGTTTATTTAAGGGTAAAGTTTGACTTTTTGATCAAAAGGTAACAAATCCGTCCTTTACAATGGTCATTTCGAACAAAAGGGGACTTATCCTGAATGTATCTGTTGTACGAAAACTTTTTGATTCAAAAGAACACATGTTCAAAACTTAATCCACTAGTTTTAAGTTCAAGTACTTCGATATGAGAATATGAAGTAGTTAAATATTAGGGTTTTGGAGAAATTGGAACTTTCAACATTCAGGTTTTCATTCAAAAAGGCATATATCCAAAATTAAGAAGGCGATATCTCGTTCTTTTTTTTTTATACCAAAATTTCTTACTGTGGGCTATACTTAGTAATGCTTCTGTGCTCAATTCTGAACCCAGAAAAAATGATAAAACTACATATTTTGCTGATACCCTAATTTGTGTTTTCCACCTCCTGAAAATTTTTTGACAATGGATAAATTCCCTTTTAATAAATTAGTCCTCTATTGATTCATAAAATTAAAGAAAAATACCCCGAAACTACTGTACGTATCAAAATAAGTGAGGAGTTTACTTTCAAAACGGATAAAATCCACTTTTAAAAAATACCTTTTTCGGTTTCAGAATTTCTAATATAAGCCCCATCGACCAATGAATTTCTTTCTGCTCGAAGTGCTTTATATCTACTGTTAAAAAATGCAAGGCAAAAATGCCTCAAGTGATACTTGACGGTAAAAAGAGAATGTATAAAGTTTTTTTCAGTTTCAAATGTTCAAAGTGGGAGTCCTGACAAACATCTAATCTGACCTTGTTCGTTTCAGACATTTTGTAAGTATTACACTGTCAAGCGAAAATGCGCCTGTCAATGGTTTGTAATGTAGCACAAATGAGTTCTTGAAGTTCTTGTAATGATTTCAGCATCGGTAGTTGACTAACGGTATCTTTGACGTAACACCATAAAAACTAATCGTGGAAAGAACTGGATAGCAGTTTAGGTGTTTGTCGCATAATAAAAAGCTCAAAGCTCACACATTGAATTTATGTGTAACAAAAAAAAAAAAGAAAAAAAAAACTTGATATAATTTTCCTTAACTTCATACATCAATTGTTTGATTATGCGTAATATTTTTTGGAAAATTAATTTTTTTAATTCGGTCATTATTTTGTGCTAACCTCATGTGATAAATTCATTGAGAATGGTAACGAAGCGAAACTTGAAATCGAAAGAAGAGTGATTATACTTTCAGAAACTTCCCGAAATGCATGTTAAAAAGAAAACTAAGTTAAAAAGAAAAAAATATCAATAGATTGAAAAATCATTTGGAATAAACTTTCAATATTATCCTTTTTATAATAAACATACTAATCCAATTTCTAATAAAATATATCTAATAAAACCCAGCCATACAGTACGATGTACCTGTTCCATAAAAATGATAAATAGTGGTAAATGTACGTACATAGGCAAAAAAAAAAAAAAGTCAAACACTGCTAATTTTGCAGCAATTTTGTGCAGAAATAAGCAGTGGATTTTTTACTGCACTCATGGCAATTATTTAATGAATTATTAGTTGATATTTAATTTTATTCAGAAAAAAAAATATCAATACTCTTACACGAATAAAAACTTCGCTGATAAGAAAAAAAAAGAAGCTATTCCTCCATCTTTTAATGAAATTTGCAGGGTGACCTCTCTTATTTAAAGCAAAGATACACAAGTGTAATCTCAAAAATGCATTTAATAAATAATTTTACTTAAAAAAAAAAACATACAAGTAATAAAATTTCCTTTTTTTTTTTCTTCCGGTACTAATAAACATAAGCATAAGTAATTCAAAAATATAGCACAAAAGAACAAGACATGGGAATCCATTCTTAAAATTCGACACTTTTTTTTTTTTACTTGACTAGCGACAACAAAAAATGACATATAAGTCAGCTTTAAAAATGGCTACAAATTAATCCCCAGACAGCCTCTCTAGGAATTAAACCGAAGTGCAAGTTGTGACGGCTAATTACCGCTCAGGTTGATAATAAAAAAATCAAACTTCTACTTTCCCCTTCCTTTATAGCAAAGACGATTTCGTTGCTATTCAGTTATGTTGAAGAAAAGATGCGCACAATTTGATGTTGTGTCGTTTCTCCAATAAAAGAACCCTAACAGTAAAATGTTAATGATCTTTTAACCTTTGTAAGTCAACTGAAATAAAGAAAACAAAGAGAAATTACAACCATTAGAAAAACAGCGCCAACAATGGAAAAAGATGCCCATCAAATAGAAAAGGCATTAGGATAAAAGCAGTTTATAAATAGTATTTTACAAAGTGAACTGATTTCTTTCTTCCTTTTCTTTTTTTTCTAACACATCGAAAATTTAATTTTCGCTATCCTAATCTATTCAACATAAAACCGTAATAGTGACAAAAATCTACATTCATTTTCCATTGCAAGGTGTAAACGATAAACAGTTTTCATTCAGATTCTTATGATAAGTGAAACAGAACAAAGATGTATAGTGTTTATATGGCATAGTCAACCATCTTTAATCCTCTGCTGAATGAAGGTATTGACTCATCGGCGTTATTTTTTTTTTTTTTTAATACGGTAAAATTCCGTTGTTTATGTAAAAAGCAATAATATAAAGCTAAAAAATTGGTTAAAACAGTTTGAAGGGTGTTTACAAACGTCCAAAATAATTCGGTATACGTATTTTAGAAAAACATTTGTATGCATGTTGCATACCCTTTTCAAAAAAAGCGAAAATTCGACTTACGCAAGGGGTCTTGGAAGGCATTCCTCGCGTAAGTTGAGAATCGACTGTATAGAAATATTGAACGAAGAAAAGCTCTGACGGATTATGTGATGGCATTTATTTAAAGGAGTTCGGGTACAAATAACTAAACGGTGTGTAGAACATAAATTAACAATGTTCTTCTTCAGGATTCGGAAGAAAAAAAAATTTCATCAAATTTTAAAATTAAGATCTTCGTATATGTAATTTAGTAACATATTGACGTTACTACATAACATCATAACAATAACGCTGTGCATTAAAGAGATAATATGTATTCGAATCATAATTTTGATATTCCCAAAAACCATCTTCAGTAAGCCTTCTTTTAAATTATCAAATCAAACTGTCTAACTAATAATTCAAATTAACTTTATGTAAATTTTATTTTCTCAAAGTACCTATCATCTTTAATCTCAGCAGCGTATTTCTGTAAAAATTATTTAAATACTGAGCACAAGTTTCGCTGACGATGACATTAATTTATTCATTATTTGGCAGATCCGATAGCAAGTGCTACAAACTTTTTTGCTCTGTACATAACTGTTTAATATGTAGTAAAATTGATTTAACAGGGTGAACGCTGAATATGACAAAAGTTGCGACAAAAGGGAGCAGACAGCAGAATGATTCAAAAACGCGTGAATTTTTAGATAAGTTTTATGCTTTTAAATAAATAGTAGGGTAGGGTGGGATAAGATGGGTCATTTTTGACTATTTTCATATTTTAAGTATTTTAAAACTAAATCGTCATATTTTCATGATTTCTTTAAACTAAACTTTGTCATTAGATTTAACCTGAAAATATTCATGTAACTTCAGGAAACATATACAAATTTTAAATTAACAAAAAATATCCACAAAAGTGCAAACTCATTTTACTACACGATACGATAAAATGGGTGATTGTGCAGAAATTATGTTACTAATTATAATATTGGCGGACCTGTTTATTAAGGAAATGATGCAGTTGACCCTGAATGAAAATCGAATCTTCCAATAATTTTAGGCCTTTTCCACAATATCAATTTTCTCTTTTTGAAGGGAAATACACAACAATTCACCATTCTCGATATTGTTTAATACATTTCTTGGATTTCCTTGCTATCATCATGCGTGATTTGTCCTACAAATAGAATTATAGACTAAATGGAAAGGAAAAATCATCAAAACCTAACTATGACCCATTTTACCCCATCCAAAATAAAAAGAAATAAAATCAATATTATTTAATCTTGCTGCTAGCAGCGGATATAAAAAAAACTTCTGTTATGAGGAAATACCTTTAATTTTCCCTGTTCTTTAATGAAACATAAAGAATTTTTCAAAGTTTGTCAACTGCGTGTTTTGCAAAGCAACATCTGGTGCTGATAAAAAAAAATAATTAAAAAAAAAAATCTGTTATATTTATGAGAGAAACGTGTTAAAGTTTGTTGCGAACAAACTACGAAATATTATCATAAATTTTGGCTTTAAAAATATATTTTAATTGTGTGAGTTAAACTGACCAATTTTACCCCACCTTATCTTACTTAAGGGTTTTTTTTTTTTTTTTTTTTGTATGTACTAATCATAGTGTCGGCATTTGGATAAAAAAGAGCGGTCCATGATTCCAGAAACCATACAAAAAACAGGAATAGGAAACCCATTTTTAGTTTTGATTTTCAGGGATTTTTTTCAGATTTTTAAGCAGTACGAATGAGACATACTGTTTTTACAGTTCTTTAGAACTGTTCAGCGTATAAACAGAAAGTTTTCCCTCGAAAGGAGTGCAATGCCAATTTGAAAAGAATGAGAGAATATCATCCTGAATTCTCGCATTTGATTAATTTATGCGCTTCTTCGCGCTTAAGTTTGAAGTTACAAATCTCGCTTAGCCTGAAAATGAGAAGCAATCTCAGTAGGCATCTACAATATGACGGATGCTCCTGAAACTTTAAATAACGTACCTCATCCTATATTTACAGCTCAAGACATCGCTAGAGATTTTTTTTTCTCCCTTCCACCCTATGTCTAAGATCCTGCGTTTTAGGAATCGAGCCGTTAATTCCATCCATGTCTTCGCGCGAGGTGACGTTTTGAGCTTTTGCATTTTTAACTGCTCGGCCCATGGACAATCCAAGGGGCTCAGTTCTGCGCCTAACCCTCAGTTTTTTTAAAGCCGGCGAGGGGGGAAAAAAGTGAAAAACAAGACATCGAAAAAGAAAAATTCGTTAAGTTGGCGGAGTTCCTTAGCTCAGCATGTTTTATGAAGCAGCAGCTCACCTGTACAGCGAGGCAGAGGGGTAGAGCGAAGGTGACAGTAAAGCCTTTTCGAGTAAGGGCTCGTAAGACAAGCGGACGGTCCTTCTTAATCCTAGGCCTTTGACAGACCTAGAAATCCCGGTAATGTATCATTTTTACCTAGGCCTCTCCC
This sequence comes from Uloborus diversus, assembly GCF_026930045.1. NCBI lineage: Eukaryota > Metazoa > Arthropoda > Arachnida > Araneae > Uloboridae > Uloborus > Uloborus diversus. The sequence goes on along the minus strand of NC_072740.1, from coordinate 23,633,638 downwards.
ATCCTAACTAATAGGATTAGGGGCATCTCTGGCAGGTATGCAAATGACTTAGCAACCTGTCTTTCTACTTTATTAATTTGTCTCCGCCGTCGAAGGGAACGAAGAAGAGAGAGTGAGCGAAGGGGGAAAGGAGGCTTTTTTTTTCCTCCGGTAAATCTCCATCCACAAAAAGCGCCTTCTACTGTCCAGGGTTGCGTGTAATCAGGGCGTGTCAGTTTGTATCAAGGCCTCTCCGAAAAGGCGGACTTGGCAAAGACGGGCTTCCTTAGCCGGTCTTCTTGTCAAATTTTAATCCCGACTCATCATTTTCCAATGGCTTCACATCAGCTACCCATATCGGCCTGTCGCGCTCAAGCCACCAGGATTAACTGGCCCCAAATGCAATTACAAAAGGCCGCCGGATTTCATTTCCGAGGGATTAAGGGCCGGAGAGCAACGTCGGGCGGGGGGGACTCTGAGGGAGGGGAAGCTCTATCTTGCTCTCGTCGTAAGAAAAGGAAAGAAAGAAAAAGGGAGAGAGTAAGAAAGGAACCCGAGAGAAAGAAGAGCACGCGCGTCGTCTCCTTCCTTACGCAAATCAAACCGGTTTTTTTTTATCTTCCATTCCTTTCCATCTCTCTCAGGATAGAATTGTCTGTTTCGCGTTTCCCTTTCCTTTTACCACAACAGAAGCGTCCGTTTTCGCGTTTTATTAGGTTTGGCCGCAGGTTCGGTTACTCGACAGCGCCGAAATGCGATGCAAACCCGACAGATTACGCGCCGCCCCCCTAAGAAACCCCTCAGGGATTTATGATGCATACGCTGCCACCGAATAGCGGGATCATTTCAAAGAAGGATAAAAAAATATTTATGCCTAAAATTACCTCCCGCATAAAATGGAATGATGAGATTGGGGTTAAACGCTCTTCAGATATCTCTGACCTAGAACGATATTTTAATGAGAATTTATGAGCTGCACACCAGAAAAAAGTAGCCAGACCGGTTGCTAATGAGAAAATCATATTTTAGGGGGGAACTTTTTACATCTTTTTTCAATTCACACGGAATATTGGTTATTGTAACTCTCTCTCTCTCTTTTTTCTTTGCACATTTCATGGCTTTAGTGTAATTGACAGCTATAAGTGAAGAAAGTAGAATTTGTTCAGAAAAATATCTTACACTAATAGGAAAGAAAAAAAAGATTTATAGTTTAAAAGATTTATGAAAGCCTTTTATATCCCACACATAAAATAATTTCTGCAATATTTTAAACCAAGTGAAAGATTGTAGAGACAAATGAAAAAATCTATGCGATAAAAACATTTTATATTACGATTCCTACCTGAAAAAGGATTTAGAAAAGTTTCTCCCACTATATGTAAAACACATTTTTTTACAACAAATTTTACAGCGTCCAATGAAATTGTACAGCATCGATAGTTATTCGTCGTAAAGACTGAAGATGAAGTTGCTTATGTTAGATGTATGAGAAAGTATACAAGCAAATTTCGTAATCAATGTTTCGAGAACAAATCCAAAATTATTTAGTAAAAAAGCACCTTAATGTAATGCTCCTCTTTCTCTGGCAAAAACAAAAAGTATTATTACACAGTGATATGAAAAGAGTTTGAATTGTTGAAAATGCACAAATATTGACAAAATTGAAAATACCGAAATTTAAGCCTCCGGTATATAAGTAGGGTTCGAAATTAGGATACAAAACTTAGGGGTCATTGGCATTTAGATATTTTCATCTCTTAATTGCCAAACTGTCTGCTTAGGTGACATTTTAAATGATTTGGTTAACCCACACCCCACTGCAACAGAAGTTCTTGCTATTACTCCGCAAATGAACACAAGCTCTTATAACCGAGCGGGGCAAGTCAATCGCGGGCATCAAATCATCGAGCGGGACAATCAAATCATAAGCAATTTATGATTTCCATGCTGGGTGCTATGATTTATGAGCTATATCACTGACAGTAATATGTAAAGTTAGTAAAAAATGACGACAGGTGGTGAAATTAGCATTTAAATAAAAAGCTAGGCGTAAAAAATGACACAACCAGATAGTCGTCAAACTAAAATTTTTAGCAGCAAAATGCGATGAAAGACCGCTTCTTTCGACCTCTGTGTACGTGGGTATAAGTAAACAAAAAAAAAAAAAAAATCCTACGTACGAATAGAGCTCTGAAATAAACAACAAAATCTTAAAATCCATTAAGCGTGATTTCAGCTTACCTCTCAGTTTGATTGTGTTTAAAGAAAAAAATACGTTTTGCTTCCACTTATTTATTCCCACATTAAATTGTGATGAGTGTAAGTATGTATTTTTCCCTTTAACTTTCACTTAACTTGTTCAGAATACATACTAATAACATTATGTATTGTTATCATATGAAGTTTCTCATTTAGGAAACCAAAAAAAAAAGGAAAGAGAGAGAGAAAGAGCGATGTTTTTTTAGTACATCAGCATAAATTAACAAAACTCACATTTTATAAACAAAGGCGAAAAACAATATTTTGTATAAAAAATCTGAATTTTAAAGGACTTCTTATATACTTTAGTATATGCTAGTACGAGTAAAAAGCTGTCAGTATCAGTTCGCATCAGTAAAAAGTCTTGTTAACTTTAATTTTGATTTAAGCCTTGTCAAATACATTATATTTCATTTTCATTTAAAAATTCTTTTTGAGGGAAGTATACTATAGTAGTCTAGTATTATACGTAAGACATTCTATTTCACACTCAAATTCCGATACTAAATTTCAACATCAAGAATAGCGTCAATTACAAACAAACTGTTAAAAATCAATTATATGAAGAAATATGAAATTAAATACACAATTTTGGACTTTTTTCTATTTCAAGCGTGGAGATTCGAACTTAAGAAGGATAATTTTTACCAGATGATGTCTACATAAGTTTAATAAATCAATAAAGATAAAATGTTTCCTGGGGGGGGGACCCCTTTGCTGACCCCCACCCCACTCCCTTGCTCATGTGAAAGCCTTTTTAATCGGCCAAAATTTTAAAATAAGGTAGTATATGCAACGCAAATGGATCGAATTAGTTTTAAGAAAGAAGAAGCGTTCGATTTAATGAAAAAAATAATAAGAAAAAGATTTCTGGAACGTGAAGTAAGGAGTCTTGACGATTTCTATGCATCTTAACTAAACTATTAATTTAAGCAATATAGATCTGGGGCTATTTTGGGACGAAAAATAGTTTTAACTTTTAAAATAACTGAACAGGATATTTTTTAACATAAAATAGTACTTATAAAATTGCAACAGATTTTATGGAATAAGAAATCATGCGTATGAAGTTGAAAATTATTTATTAGTAACTATTTCTGAAATAGTAAAACTAAAATAATTATTTTGTACTTTGAATTATCTTGCAGGAGTTAATCATTAATTGAAAAATCATTTAATTACTGAAAATTAATATTTTTGGAAGGCAAATACACCTATGTATTTATAATCATTATTTATATCTTATTCAACAACTATTTTAATAAAAATATAAATAAAAATTAATAAGTTATTAAAAGGGGGGATTTTTTGAAATTAAATATAGTCATTTCAGAAAATGTTTTAAAGATACCTATCCAGGAAAGTAGAGAAGTTCTATTGCATTTGAAGCGTGTAAAACAAAATAAATTGACGAAGGAAAAAACTCAATGAAACTTTCAATTATTAAACTCAACTAGTTTTATTTAAAAAAAACTATGTTCTAATTTTTAATATTAACTGAACGGATGCTTCTTTAGAGGGATAGACTCATTAATAAAAGCTATAAAAAAAATGCTTTTCTCCTTCTTTACGTCAGCAGCAAAACGAAATAATTTGAACAGTATTGTTGAGTGTATGATATAAGAATACGCTATTGTTGAAAGGAACTTACGCTTCAAGCACTGAACATTAACAATTTTAAAGATGATTATATTTACCCCATGAAAAGTATTTTGGGAGAGCACACATAAATTTAAAAAGTACTGAAACCAGTAAAAAATTGTTTGAAATCAAAGCAATAGCAAGCAGATAAGGAGTTAGTTAATGATTTAAGTTTTTCAAGTAAAACTTCAATTAAAATAATTCTGATTAGAAAATATGTAAAACTTTAAAACTTATTTAAATCAATGAATACCAACTACCGTAAAGTTTTACTACACAGATCATAATTTTGCTTAGGATTTAAGTGTTTTTCAAATAAGAAATTGCCATTAAAAAATAAATCAAGAAGTGATTAAATGAAAACATTGTAAAATCACTGAATACCAACTACTAAAAAGTCTAAAACTATGCCCTCTCTCCCCGCGACGGTATATAGTAAAATCGGAAAACGAAAAGAAAGAAAAGGGATTGAGATGCTTGCTTTCCGCAGAACAAGAATCAGATTTCTCAAATCCAGCAAAACGGGCATCAATGGGCTATCGCCGCCTTCGCGTGCAGAATCGTCAATCATTGGGTGTGGCGGGGGAAGGAACGGGAAAAGCCACTGTAAAAAGGAAGAGCGCGGGGAGAAGAGCTCAAGTGAGCGATAAGTGGGCCAATCGGGGGATCCGGAATAGCCACCGGTTCTTTATGCGAATAGGCGATGGCGACTGAGTCAATTACACGGCGTAATCCATGGCACCAGGTAGAGACCTGGGGAGATTTCAGCGACACAAAAACTTCATTTTGAGAGCTTTCGCTGGTGCCTCGATAAGAGAGATCATGGCTGTGCCGACGGGACTAAGGCTCTCTGGTCCCAACCCGGGAACTAATCCGTTCCCTGTCACCTGTCAGAGGTGTCGTAAAGCGGGGGATTTCCACCTGGGAGCGGATCATTTGCTCCTGGATCTTCCAGCCAGATAACAAATCTAACACGGGGTTGCCATATTTGGCCGATTAAGGCTCGTTCGGGGATTCGGCAAGTAGCTATTTTTCTCTTACAGTTATTTTAATAATTGCGTCACGTGGATTATATCTTTATCCTTTAAACAGTTTCCGATAGGGGATTTAATTTTAAAAAGCACGGAATAAATAGCGAAACGTAGCATCCAGCCATAAAATTCTAGTTGAATTAGACATTAAGCATTTATACATTTTACACACATTAGCAGGGGCGTGCACAGGGGGGGGGAGAAGGGACACCTGTTGGCCCAGGCCCGAGCCTGAAGGGGGCCCAATACTTTTTAAATGAGGGGTAAAATATAGGGTAAAACAATGTGGAGTCATTTGTGACATTCCCCAAAATTTCTGTGCACGCCCCTGCACAGTAGCACAACTTTAGTCTGTGCGAGTTCATACATTGTTTCAGGATGAAAAATTCATTTGAAAATGAAAGGTTTTCTAACTTAGACATTTTCGTTGTTTTGACAGATGTCTCCAGGTCAATCACGTAGGATAAGCGAGAGACAATTATTTAGATCAAGAATGTATTTCAAAATGAGTGCACTGAAAATTATAAAGCAATAACCACCTAAAACAAAGTACCACTTTATAATAATCTGCAATGCTATGATTAAAATTGTAGGCACTGAATGTGACAACAAGTGCACATCTTTGAGAGTTAATCTCAAAGATGCACAAAGATCACTATTTTACCAATGTCAAATGAATAACTAACTTCCCTAAAATACATTTTATCTGTGTATATTAATTTACTATTATTATTTTATTTATTTATTTTCTTTTTTTTTTAGATCTAAATTTTGGATACTGCTGTTGTCTTCATGGTTAACGGCGAAATAAAGTGGGAAAAATAATCTCCACTTTCAAATGCCAGAAAAAAATATTATCAGTGAAATCCCGATTTTAAGCCCCCAAATTTACGTTTTTCCTGCATTTCAGGTTTTTTTTTTTTTTTCATCAGATCCCAGTTTTTCCGTATGCTAATAATGTTAATGAAAGCCAGATTGTAAGTTTGTTATTTATAAATTTCCCGCATTTTACGTTTTCCCTGGAAAGTAAAAAAAGAAAAAATATTCTAAAAATCAGCAATATGTTTTATTTGAGCTTTTTCCAAGATGATCCACGTTGCTGAAAATTAATCTATGAAAAGAGAAATGTTAAACTGCTCCATCGTAGCCGACCTTATGGACTTTTTGTCCGCCAATGAGGATTAGCAAGAAGAATCGAAAGCACAGCCCATCCCTTTCTTCGATATTGCATTGAAGAGTTTACGAAAAATGAAAGACTATTTTCCTTCTCATACAGACCAGGACAAAAAACTTGCAAAGAATTTCAAACCTGGAAGATACTGCATTTACTTTAAATTCAATGACTAAAAAACAACCCACTATTTTTTTTTTTTTAGACACAAAAAGAAACTCGGGCCCTATGTGATACTATGCACCACATAGTATCACATAGGGCCCGAAGGTAAGAGGCACAACAGTACAAAATACACAAAATAAAATGAGCACAACATACAAACAATTAACAACGAATAGAGAAGAAAAAACACACACACACACACACACACACACACACATACAAAAAGGTCAAACAACTGAAAAAATAAAACGTTTAAAAAGAGAAAAAGTCTCGACACTCTGAACCAGAGCAGACGGACTATTTTCAACCTAAACGCCCAGATTCGCAATTAAATGTGTTAAAATGATCTAAAATGAAATGTATAATGCAATGTTCTTTTCATAAAATATAGATATTATACCTTTGGAAAGAGTCATCTTTACTCTTTTTGATTAGTGTTTTTGAGTATTTAGTTTTTTTCTATTTGATTTTTGCTTTCTATTTTACGTTTTTTTAATCCAGTCCCTTGAGAAACGTAAAATCGGGGTTTCATTGTATATATAACGGGTCAGAAAGAATAAGGTTAAACTTGACTATTATTTTCTAGCCAAAACGTTGTATGTATTAGAATCTTCTATAGTTTATTATAGTTTCTTATAGCATTTACTTACTTCTACTGTGTTTTAAAAGGAGAAAAATGAAAGAAAACATGCTATTTGAATGTTAAAAACAAGCGTGTTTTCAAATATGAAGCACTGGAAAATAGTATACTATCATCCCATCGTTTCTATTGTTTCGTTCAAATGATTAATTTCGTAGTTCGATGTTCATCTGCCCTCGAACAATGAAATCAGAAATGCAACAGAACATTCATTCAACTTCCTTAAAAGCTTTTATATAAATAGATTATTTCAGTTTTAGAAGTTCTCCGCTAAATGAACGTCAACAATATGACTCGTTACATCTCAGCAGATTTTATACATTTCTTCATCCAGTTACATTTTCAAGAAATGACTTCTGCAATTTTAAGACAATTTTAACCTTTATACTCCATTAGACAAGTACATTTCAAAACGCTATAGAACGTTGAATAAATTACTACTGATAGTGAAATCAGTGTTATCATTTGTGTCGCATTATTTTACAATCGAAATATGAAGTTTAAATTACGGGCGATATAATTTAAAGGGTGTATCAAATGTTTTACAGACATTTAAAAAATGCTATTTTTGCCTCAATTGAAAATTCCGTTCCTATAGTGATTGGAATTGTTTTTTAGGACATCAGTTTAATAAGTCCGGATTTCCTATAGGGATGTGTCGTTCATGAATGGACGGGTTTTGGTGTAACTTTTATTATACATACATTCAAAATAATTTTTTGTTTTCTTTGCACTTGTGACCATTGGAGATAAGATATTTCTATTTTGCACAATTTCACACAAGTTCATATACAGTGAAACCTGTGTAAGTTGACCACTCGCGGTGCCCTACTTTAGTGGTGAACTTAAACAGGTGGTCAACTTACAGAGGTTGATTTATATGATAAGGGCTGATTCCGTGCCTGAAAAAAAGCGGTCAACTTACAAGGGTGGTCAACATCACAGGTTTCACTGTAATATATATATGTGTATATATATGAATTTTTTGTTTTTTTCTAAAACACTGAAAATGTTTTATGGGACGGTATTCTGTGATCCTTTTAAGGAAATTTTGACCTCACGTCAGCTTACTTCTTTTTTTTTAAATAAAATTTAATCATCTAATTTTGCATCATGTTGGAATCAAACCTGCGACTTTTGGAATGGAAAAACAAATGCCATGTGTTACCCGCCGCCACTCGGACACCCAGAAATATCTTTCAAAATGAACTAAAATTGCTTTATACATACAAACCTAAACAAAATATTTTTTTATTCAGTTTTAGTGGCATGTTTTCTTATTGTAAGGTATTTTTACTCGCTTTTATAATTAAAGAATATCACTGATCCTATGAGATATTTTTAATGTACGCGAGTAACTTTCGCAAAGAAATTACCTGCAACTTAAAAGAAGTCTTTCAAATGACCGAGTTCGATGTGCGGGTTAAAAAAAAAAAAAAAGAACGATCCCCTGTTGAACGAACCAACAAAAAGAACGACATTTGCCCATCTCTAATTTCCTAGATTAGAGTACAAACTTAGTGCAGGAATTATAAATAGAGGGAACAGGTCAAATCACTGGCTTAGCAAAAGCTTGGACAAATACCTCAAGTCACATAACTTAACAACGACGAATGGTTGACACGTTTTGCTTAAAACTAGCGAAAGAAATCTGATTTCTTCCCATGCTTCGCTTTAAAATCTATCACTTGACTTGGTGTCTTTGTTTCACGAATGAAAATCTTTACTCCCTCTATTTTATCTCTTCTCGATGAGTACATAGTACTTTTGTAGTGCTCGCCCCGTGTGACTGTCCCTATCTTCGGACGGGCATAATTACATTCAACCCACATAAAAATATTTGAAACTAATAGGAAAAGTGTGAGTAATGATAATGTTTTGAGTCACATTATAACACTGCTATTCAGTTCAAGAGTAATTTTTACGCTTGATTTGCAAGTAACTGTTGGGACGAAGGGAAAAAAACCTCGAATACGACGAGTTGTCCAACACGCAGTTTTCGTCTAAAACTGGGAGTTACTTTCAGTTGGAGAGTAATCAACAAGTAATTCATGATTGGGAATTAAAAAAAAAAGCTCCAGGCAGCTCGATAAGAAAAATCTGTAGCCCTGAGAAATCTGGTTCAGCATTTCCGAAATTTTGACGGCAAAAATTCAGCTTTAGTTCACGCAATAAGAGATTACTTTACCGAAATTTTCCACATTTTTGCAAAACAATTAGTTGGTTAATTTTAGCATCTATAACACTACGGAAAACAACAGTTCAATACTTAGATGAAAATGACACGATAAACGAATTTACGCTCAAATTTGAGGAATTTCATTGCGGTGTTGATTCTTTGACGGTTTTGACTTAGAGACCTTTTGGAGGTGTCAAATATGGGTTAATATAGTTTTCGTCAAAAGCGTGGAAAAAACGCCCTCTGTAAATTAATTGAAGAAAATATGCTGAAGATAATGATGAAATTGACTGCTTTAAAAAATTATATCTGTCGATTCACCTCGTAACCCCTGTAGAGCTCACAGATGGTGATAAATGTTATATTTTCAGAAGCACGGAAAGAGGTAGGCAATAAATTAGTGTTAGAATATATGCTTTAATGGAGCCGGATACATTACAGAGCTTGCACAATTCAAATCATAACATGGATGAAAACCCCCATTAAGGTCTCAAATGTTGTTAAATACATATTTTAGGAACATGAAGAAAATAGTCTTCTATAAATTAATTAATGGAAATACACTCTATTGAAAGATATTATTTAAATCGCACACTTTACAGAGCTTGTTCAATTTAAATCACAACATGAGTGGGAAAACTCGACAAAGGCTTAAAATGTTGTTGAACACAACGTTTTTAGTAGCCATGGATAAAAATTCTTTTATAAATTAACTAAAGAAAACGTCATTAATGATAATACAACCAGATACTCTCTGGAGTTTATTCAATTCAGATTACAACGTGGATGAAAGATTCATCAAAACCTTGAACAAACCAGTGATATTTGATCCTTTGTACCGAGATCTATAATACGTACATACACATTTGATGGAGACGGCTGTTAGGAGGGTGGTACAACAGCCCCTCGGTATATAAAAGTTAATTACTACAGTGTTCGAATTAATTGGGACAAAGTTTTTTTTTTTTTTTTTTTTTTTGTCGGGGACTTTCAACTTGTTTGCCAGTTGGCTCCAGTGGGTTCCCTGCAGCAATTCTGTCTGTCTTAAATGTCATCTGGATGTCAGTTTTGACTGCTTAAAACTAGTCTAGATGAGAAATTGAGAAAATTGAAAAATTCTTCAGTTTGTTTTTGTGAGAGGAGAAAGTGACAATTTCATTCTTTCCTTATAGTGCACGAAATAGGGATACGACGCTAAGAGAATTAGAGGGGGGGGGGGCAAAGAGAAAGATAATCGGACTTAACAGGCACAAATCCAAGGGGAAAACAAATATTTCCTCAAAGAAACAATTTGAAGAATTGTTCAATATTCATAATTTCTAATTTAAACCAGTTCTAAACAATCAAAACTGACATCCAGATCCCACTGAGACAGATAGCATAGATTAGTGGGACCTGCTGGATCTAGCTGGCAATCAACTTAAAAGTCCACAAAATAATAGTTTGTCGTCCCAATTAATTCGAACACTATGGTACTTGAGATCAGTGGTTCCCAGCAGCCATTTTAAGCCCATCACTCCACTTAGAGGGTGACTGACACCTATCGTCGTCCCTCCCCCCTCCCCTTCTTCTTCCTTGAAAAACCCATTAATTGTTGGTGCTAGCGATAATCGATATTATTGAAAATATAAATGTCTCATTTTAATTTGAAGTAAAATGTATACAATATACGTAAAGCAATTTTATCCAATCACTCACAAACTTAAAAAAAAAAAAAAAAAAAAAAAAAACTTACGGTTTTCTTTTTTTTTTCTTTTCTAAAACGAACTGATAGGTGTTTGAAGGGAAATTACTTAACTGAGATCATTGACGCACTTTTCAAAAACTGAAGTACATTTTTTACGGATTTTTTTTTCTTTTTAAAATTGGAATCTGGGGAATTAAAAACACTGACACTTAAAATTTAAAAAACAAATATCATAAACTTGGCGATGAATGATGAAATACTTTTAGGTGTTCATTCTAGGTGTGCTGAGGAAGCTCCTGAATTTTATTCATTTCCTTTTTTTTTTTTTACTTGTGATTCCTTGTCTGAACTCTGAACGATCGGTTTCGCATCTTCATTTACATATAATAGTCAAAATCACCGATCGAGTAACGCTCTGATGTCACCGAATGTCAGACAAAGTCTAAAAGGTCCCGGTTGTTTTTACAGCTAGAACATAAGGTCCAGTTTTGGAAATTTGTTTCTGAAACTTATTGCGTTAATTAATTAATGATTTGCCATTGAATCAAAGGTTATACCGAAATAATATTCTTAACGGCGTTCATTGTTCCGCCAAACTCTATTCTCTATCGTGTGTAAGCGAGGGGTGGGGGTTGCTCCTTATATTGGATTAAAGTATAACATAAATAGAGCTGTTTAAAATTGTCTCAAACTATCCCCAAACAGGCAGTTGCTTCACTCAAATGAAGAAGCAATTTTCACTCGTCATACCTAGACGGGTCATTTTCTAATCAGTTTATAATTTCGATATTCGCCGGTTTTTTATTGTTGCTGTTTAATCTTTTAAATACTCATCGCCTCCTAACGCCCCTCAAAAATGTATCACCCCCTCATGCTTACCTTCAAGGAGATTTTTGGAACAAAATAAAAATGACCAAGCAAATACGAGTTAGTCGATTGTGTCTCTTTTCAAACCCTTAGAAACGTTCTCTAAAAGTTTATTTCAAGAGATCTATAAAACAACGAGCTCATAAAATGGTTTCTATATGTAACCGTCTTTTATCATCAAGTACAAAAGGAGTATAGGTTGGTGTTCGAAGCGGAGTCTTGCGAAAATATCACAATGCTACTCCTCAACTCTCCCCCCTCTTCCCATGAAAAACAAAATTAGACACACGGACTCCTCAAGCTATTTCCTTTATCAGTTACATTGTGAGTTTTTCTATTCTTTTTCGATAATTCTTATCGGCATACTTCTTCGGATCTATGACATATTTACAGAATAAAAGATAATGAAATGCACAATAACCGATAACTTTAACAGACATTCACAGTGAAATAGCTAAAATTCCACTCATACATGTATAATGTCAGTGGACAAGATGTTAAGATTTTGTCTTTCTGTGCCGTGAAAGTAAAATCTCATATTTATCCTATGGGTAATGGGGAAATTATTTTTCTGATTAAGCTAAATGCAAGATGCATTAAATACAAAAACGTCAGTGGGGAGTAATGGTAGGGGCGAATTCCAGAGAAAATTTGAGGACCCCCCCCCCCCCCAAAAAAAAACCCTCTTTTTTTATAGTAGAAAACGCCTGAGGCTACACATATCCATCCCCTCACGCAAACATATATGAAGAAAATTACGCATTTTACTACGATTTTACGCTAAAAAATTTAATGGCTCCGTTTTTTTTTTTTTTCTCTCTCCCCGAATCAACCATCGGTTTTGAAATCGCAATTGAAGTCAAAACTTTTGTGAGCTGTTCGTTTTTTACATAGGGTTCATTTTAGTATTCAAAAAAGAACCACGTCCAGACAAACTAAAAAAAGCCTATTTCCTCGTATGAACAGCATGAATTTTATGAAAATAATTACCAATCACCAGTTCCTTGATATTTCGATCTGTTTCTCTCTCTCTCTCACCAACTTTCCTTTGGTCAATTAGTCTGATTACTATCTCAAAACAAAACAGAACTTCTATAAAAGGAAAGAAACGTATTAATTGTTACAAAAATTATGTGAAATTCACTCTTTCAGTATCCTAGATGTCATGTTTCAGCGAGTTACATCAAAATTTTTTTTTTTAAAAAGAAAGTTGGTAAGAATGAAACAATGTTATATATATTTATTCATTTACTAATTTAAGAGGTGAATTTGCACCTGAATGTCGTTCCCGTTCCGAAACTGCATTTCTAGAAAAATATTTTTCTTTAAAATGAAATGATTAAATTTTTGAATTGATTTTCATTTGCACTACGCATTCGCATACTTTTTCTCTTTATTATCATTTATAATCGCCCTCAAGTAAGCAGAGGAAAATTAAAGAAAAAGAAGAAAAGCTTAATTTTGATACCTTTTATGAAATAATAGATTGAAACTTTTTTTACAAACAATTTTAGTCATTTGGGCCCTTAAAAGACGGGGAGTCTAGTTGGCATGTTCTATAATCAGGCCCTGGTAAGAGGCCTTTACGTTAAAATACGAACATCGGGTCAGAGGATCACGATTTCGAAGCCTGAGATCATAAAGATAATCTGAGTACGTAACGGAGAATATGTTCGTTAAACATGTGAGCCCAAAAGTCTGGCCGTTAAGCAGTTACAACAAGTCATTAAAGAAAATTTACTCTTTTAGTAAAGAAACTAAGACGATTAAAGAAAATTTCCTTCCCTTTCTGTCTCGCGTCTGAACTGGGGAAGTGGCGATGACTAAAAGCACCATTTCTCGATTGTTAAGCCATTTTGTCGTCGTTCTGTTAATTGCCTACAAGTTGCTTATGCAGTGCCTCCACGCAAAAAAAAAAAAAAAGACACATACGAGAGCTTTTAAAATTAAAAATAAGAATAAATAACAATTTTTAAAAAATGGAACTCACAAAAAACATCACACAGGCGTTAATATTTCGAGATGAGCAGACCGGCTTGCTAACAAAAGATGACGCCCGTATTTATATCGGCGATTAGTCGACGAAAAGAAAAACGAGTCTTCAATGCCTCTAACTTTCCTCCACAAATTTCTGAGAACTAAGTGAAATAACTACCATCTAGCATTTTAGTTACAAAATGTGCTAAGTGTCTCCGACATACGAAATATTACCGAAATTTTAACTGAAACGCTCGAAACATTTCTTTGAAAATGGATAAATAAAGTGACTGTTGTTGTGTTTCATAACTGCGGGAAAGAGGGGTGCCATTACTTCACAACTAGGTTAGACTTCTAACGCACAGTAGATGACAGCATCAACTAACAACTATATTTTTTGATCCGAAACAGAGGCCGAACAACCCCTGATCCGGCATCCTCCTTGTCTAGTGGCTAGAGGAGTTTGACTGCTATGAATCTGGGAAGGTCCTGGGTTCGAATCCCGGCTCGGGCATGGATGTACTTTCTCTCTCCTGTCCTTGTCCTTTCTTTGTGTGAATATGTTTTTATGCTGTAAATGGTTGCCTGCCCTATAGAGGGGTCCTCATGGCAATTGTGTGCTGTGGAAGACGGACTTCCCACCAAATTATGGTACAGTTATAAAAGTGAACCAGCGTATCCCAATTTGCCAGTCTAGCTGGCACAAGATAACAACAACGACGGAACAACTATTAATGCATACAGAGAATATTCAACCGATTACCGTCGAGTCCGCATCTCTCCAGTCGCGAGTCCAACGCCTTACCAATAAGGTGTGCAAAGCGACTCTTGCGAGAGGCTTATCAATAAAAGTCCTCGAGGTAGGCATCCACGCTCCAACATTAAATGCGTAACGAACTTGTTAAAATCAACTTCCAAGTTTTTGATGCTTCAAGTTTAAAATGCACCAAATGTTGAAGATTTTTTAAATTCTGTCCGTTTTCGATTGTGGGAGAATAGATTTTATGTCCGTATATAGCAGCAAAGAATCTCCCTTTTTTAATTAAAAAAATATTCAACGAAATTTATCAAAACCATTCGAAAAGATTTTTTTAAATAATTTTAAAAATAAAATAATTGTTTAAACAAATATTTAATTATGTCCGCACTTCAAACAAAAAAAAATCACACAAACAAAAATCCAACATATTAAACAATCTGCCCAAGCTACAAGTCACATAAAGGGTGAAAAGTCGTCGCAAACCAAAATCCGAGTGAAAACAAAACCAGCGAAAGAAAAAGTAAAATAACTACACCATTAAAAAGAATAAGATTCCCCCGGTTTCTCCTCTATTAGCCGAAATCAGTGTGTGAATTGGCGACAAGTCTCACTTGGCGATGGCAACCCTACCTCAAGATCCGGGTTCGCGGTTTCCGGTGGAGGCGAAAGGCCGGTCGCGGCAAGAGAGGAACTCTGATACCGGAGAGGATTCGGCGGGAGAGCCGCACTTTCTCCGCCGCGGCGGCTCGCTTAATGATCCGGCGTTATCGGCGAACGGGGCAATCAAGGACCCTATCGCACGCCTCGTTCCCGGACGGAGTGAGATTAGGACAAGGTGCGAGATTAGAGGGGTGGCAAGATATCCGGAGCAGATGTGAAAAAAGAAGCTCCATCTAAGTTTTGTGTATTTTTTTTTCCTTCTCCAATTTCTACAAGCATTCCCTATCTACAATTAAACACAATTATATTGTTAAGAAAAACTACTCTCTCTCTCTTCTTCAATGCTATAATATCCATTCCTTCAGAACATGTGAAGGGGGAGGGGGAGGCTCCATTGGGAAGTTTACGTAATTTCTTTCTTTATTTTTTTTTCATACACAAAAATCTTTTAAACAGCCCAATCATTTCACCTTTTAGCTTGGGGGGGAGAGGTCAAAAGGTATATACTCAATGCACATCATAATGAAAAACAACAAAAACCGTGCCTACACAGGACTTCATTCCTACCAAAAGAAGTGTAGGAGCTCCTATAATCCCACAACTTATTTTTACGTTTAAATAGCCGGAATATCACCAAAAATGTTAAAATGTGCATAAAATTGAAAAGAAGTGGAGAAGCTCCGCCTTGGTGAGACCCTATGCAAATTAAACCTTGTGCCCACTCATATAGAAATACTTTGATTTCTCAGTCAGGAAAGGAATCGCCCTCTCCGAACACCCTTATATGACGGCACTGCTTTTTAGAAGCTACCCAACTACTAAAAAAGAAGAGGTACTAAAAGAGGAGGTACTAAAGAAGAAGTACGTTTCTCCTTCAGGCCCTACTTATGAGCATAATGCTAAAGGGGCTATCCATAACTGATGTCACACTTGCTTTCAACATATTTGACCCTCTCTTTCCCTTAGTCACTAATTGTCACTTCACAGCACCCCATTCTCTCAACTTGTCACTTGTCACGCTATATTACAAAAGCATGTTGTTGCAAAAGATTTTTTGTTTCAACAAAATGTGTAATGTCACACTTCTTGTTATCCCCTCTTTCTCCTTGTTACAAACTACCGCAACTTCACGAACCCACCTCCCCCTCAAAAGTTGTCACAGGGCGCCCCGATGGGAGGTCACGGGAAAACACCGTGACCTTCAAAAAATTTCATCATTCGGCAAATTTTGCCTGATGATTCGACAAAATCATCATCCTTCGGTAGACTTTGGAGCTCTATACGGCAAAATTATCATAATTCGGCGAAATTTGGAGCTCCATACAGCAAGTTAAGAATTTTCGCCCTGCCAAAAATTTAAGCTCGGAGCCATCACTGCTGACGCTCTAACAAGGAGAGGTTACGGTCTCGGAAATTCAGATCGGGATGAGATTTGGTAGATTAGTAGTATCCTTTAAGGGTACTCTCAGGGTAAAGTAATAAAGCGCACTAGCCATAAAATTCCGAGAAAACAGCCTTTAAAGATTTACGCGTAACTTATAAATTAGTAGAGATTGTTCGTAAACAAGTGCCCGGTGGTCATGTTGGCAGCGCTCTGGGGTTCCATGCGGCCGATCCGTGTTCAAATCCACTGCAAGTTTCTTTTTTGTTCATTTATAAAGTAACTGTGACAGCTTTGTGCAATTTGAATTGAAAATAATGCGAAATTTTTGAACACGCAAAGCACTTTAATAGAGAGAATGGAGATAAATTAAATCGATACAAGTTAAAATTTGAATTACAACGGCTACAAAATCACTGTAGAGCTTAATTTACAGATGATTTTTAACAATATAGTTGTTATTCATATACATATACCAGAAAGATATTTATCATAAAAACATGGAAAACAAAAACTGTTTTGACATCTCGCACAATTTATAAAGGAAGATTGCTTACAGGAGCAACTTTTTTGTAAAAGAGTCGTTGGAAAACATACTTCATTTACATTCAGGAAAATTTCTCTTTTGTCAGAAAGTTTAGAAGTATACCAGGCATATCGAATCATTTTATCAAAAATTGGCGATGACAGTTGATGATGGACAATTGATTGTATTTTATGCAGTCTTCACGGGTATTTATTTCTCTATTATTTTCAACGAGATACGCGCAATTTTGTGTACGTTTTATTAAATTCTTTACCTGTCTATATGAATGGACGCGAGAAATTGAACTTAATATGATTCTGATGCAATCAAATGATTTTCAGTAAGCAAGCTCTCGTAATAAACGACAGCATCTTTTAATCTCTGCTTCAACATTTCATTGTGCAATGAATTTTCATCCATTTTGTTAACAGATTTTATTCGTTTCAGGGTTACTTCAATAACCGACCATTTCTATTCACAATATTTTAAAAACTGAAATCCTTTTTCACGGTATAGAATTTTCCAGTCTAATATACAGCACAGACGATAAATAAATTTAATGATGAAAACAAACATGAACATTGCAGACGATAATAAATGGAAAATAAAGAGTTGAATATTCAATGTAAAATACAGCAGACGACAAATTTACAAATAACAGAATCAAGGAGCAAAACAATTGCTCGATAAGTGCGGTTAGGGTTTTTAAAATTTGACTACCTGCTTATATGCAATAAAACAAAATTCTTCTTACTCATCCACAAAGAAACTGATTATGTATTTATTGCAAAAATCATTTACTTCGTCAAAATTTATAATATCTAAAAATGTGTAATCACTTGTTTGTGAGAATAGTAAATCGAGTTTTAATGTACTATCACACATTAAAAATACATCATATTTTTTAAATTAAGTATTACCTTCAATTCAAACTGCAAAAATCGGTAATACTCACTTTATAAATGAACAAAAAAGAAACTTACAGAGGATTTGAACTCGGATCGGCCGCATGGAACCCCAGAGCGCTGCCCACATGACCACCGGGCACTTGTTTACGAACAATCTCTACTAGTTTAAAAGTTGCGCGTAAATCTTTAAAGACTGTTTTCTCGGAATTTTATGGCTAGTGCGCTTTATTACTTTACCCAGAGAGTACCCTTAAAGGATACTACTAATCTACCAAATCTCATCCCAATCTGAATTTCCGAGACCGTAACCTCTCCTTGTAAGATTAACTTCGCGATGCGGGCGAAGAGGCTAAACAGAGAGGTACTTGCAAGAGCTCACTAACATAACCAAAATTTTTTTGTATTTTTATATCATTTAAATAATTGAGGCAATGCTACAAAAACTGCAAATGGCGAAAAAAGGAGCTTTAAGTCAGATAGCAGAATATTTTGCAGTATTTCCGAATATACTTTCAGCTGACTCAAGGTGTTCAGTAGAAAACAGGAGTATAAAGACTAATGTATGGAGGTAACACACACAAGGCAAAATTATTTCGGGTACATATAACACCCCAAAAGATCTCTCAGCCTGCATATACTTCTTCACAATGGCCTGAAGAATGACGCACTTCTTTCTATACTAACATCCATAACCTAGCCTGTTTTGTTTTCAGACAGTCACTGTTTTAGCTGTGATTGTTCTGCAGCCAATTTGAGTCAATCTGATTTCAGGCTTTATAGTCGATATCATAAATATATTTAAGTCTGGGTTATTCCATGCGAAATCAGCAAAATTCGCAAAAAAGTGGTGGCCGCTTGGTAACAGATTTTTATGAAATTTGGTATACAGGTTCCTTTTATGCCTATATAAAAATATCTAAAATATTTTTGCTTAAATTTTTTCATTTAAATAGTTACATGCGATTGAAAATTGGTCAAACTGAACAGCATTCTCATAAATGCTAAATGTTGCACTTTTGAAGGCTTGTATCTTGCTAACTATTTAATGAAAACATAAAAGTTATATGTTTTTGCAATCTATGGAGTAGGGTAATCAATCTGATATCAGTAAAAGTTTCAAAGTTATTATAGTTAACTTTTAACCGAGTCTCAAAAACTGAAAATATTTCAATTTTCTCATAATTAAGCATTTTATTTTTTAATCTCAATCTTTAAGGAATGCATTAGCTTTGATGAAATTAATACCCACTAATAAGTATCATAAAAGAAATACCTTACTTTTGAAGTTGTATTTTAACTCATTTGTCTTCAAAATCAGTTTTAAACTTAGTGACATTTTGTAAAATGATGATTTTCCCCTTCATGTACACACAAAAATTCAAATGATGGAAAATTCAGACAACTTTAAAATTTTTCAAGAATATAGAGCTGTGTTTCTACTATTTGCTTGAAGAAACTCGAAATTGGTTTTTGATTTCCAAACGTAAAATAAAATTCAGAAAAATAGCATTTTCTTTCTGTTTTATAGGTCAATCCATACAGGTTCGACGGATGGTTGCGCTCGACCAGTTTTAAGTTTTTTTAAATTCATATCCCTAAAAGCTGCATATGAAAGATGTTTAAAACCTCTTTTATTTTTTCTCTCAACTTTGATTTTTCGGAGGTCATCAAAAGCGATTTTCGTAGTCAAAAATGGGACTTTTAGACCTTTGCATTTTGGCCAAAATCTATTTGAATTACATTTATGACAGTTAATTTAACGATTTGATGTTAAAGTGCATAATTTGATAGTCTTACATGCTGAGTTACGTAGCTGTACGTTAATAATTAAAATAATGGCAACAGGTTAGTTCAAGACCAAATGTAAAAATTTTACTCATTTCAAAGGGGGATAACTCACGTAGGGGACGGAAACACAAAATGAAATACGGCAAAAACTAATCACTGGAACCATGCTAAAAAGAGTATGTAACTGTTGCTGTGTGTTTGTGTACCCTTTATAGATTATAGCCCCTCAAAATTCGGAAAAATGACAAAAATGACATTTTTAGATCCCTATAAACCAAAAGAGGATTGAATTAAAAATAAAATTTCCTGGCCAATTGAATATTCCATTCAAGTACTATACATGTTATACATATTGTTTTTTTTTTATTTGGTTTGTAAAAAAGATACAGGTCTTTGAAATTAAGCAATTTCGCTAGTCAATTCACACACTACAACAGAAATAAGAAGTGTAAAAACTTCATGGCACCTTCTTAAATTACGTATATTGTGCCCTATATAATACATTATACTGAAAAAACATATTGTAATTTTCAAAATAATTATTTTAATTTGATAACTTAGAAATATTTGGACATGAATGAGAAGTTTATACTGTGTGGAACCTGTATGGATTGACCCTTATGTGAAATAACGAGAATTCAAAGAGCTTGATAAACGACTAAATGATACAAAAGCAAGTAAAATTGACATTTATTTCAATTAAAAAAATGTACATTTCAGCATGTACTTCACAAACATGCTTTTGAGAAAATGAAACACGAAAAAAATGGTTAGTTTTGCTAAACTTACAATATAAAAATTTTGAAAAAAAAATAGAACCGACTTTAAAATTGCTCTAAAAAGTGAAAAATAATTTTATTCTTTAAACACCATCGATAATACTTTTAAACATAATTTTTGAAGTTGGCGCAAAAACGATAGATAAAATCATTCACAGCCGTAACTCAACTACAAGTATAAATTTAACCAGGTCCAGTTTCTTCATTACCACGTGCATTACGCATTGATGACAGCATATTTGAGTAACGATATAAATGTTTCGTTCCTAACTTTGGATGATTTTTTGATAAAAATATGAACGAAGCATGGTTACAATGGATTTTACTTTTTGTTTTGCGCCAACTTCAAAAATTATGTTTAAAAGTATTATCGATGGTGTTTAAAGAATAAAATTATTTTTCACTTTTTAGAGCAATTTTGAAGTCGGTTCTATTTTTTTTTCAAAATTTTTTTATTTCATTCTTTTTAGTGTAAATGCAGATATTTCAGTAAAAGTAAGAAGTTCGGCTCTATATCACTGTATTGCTTTAGAAAAGCCTTTATTCAAAATTATCATTACAATTACTATTAATGTTACCTACTGTTATATGGCACCAAACTTTTATAACAATGAGTTTCATATTGTCGCGTAGATGAAGATAGCGAAGACAATGTGAAAGCCAAATGAAGCAAATACTCGTTAGTCTCAACTCGAGATCTTTATTCAGAACCACGAATGAACATTACATTTCCTTATATACAACTTGAGAAAGTGCTGGAACTTTCCAGACTTGGAAAGATACAGAAATTAATAGAACATTCGAGAAAATACGGGAAACAGTAGAAACGAAATTTAAGTAAAATTCACTTTGTGCTAGTCGGGATTTGAACCCGGGTCGCCCGTGTGGGAGGCGAGAATTCTACCACTGAGCCACCGTTATCCACGGATAAAAAGTGCGAACTTCGCTACAATATCATTTTAATCATTTAATAGGGAAATTTTCCTGTGTTTTGCCCATAACTTTTTTTCTAAAGAACAAATATGGTCAAACAAAGTAATGGGACCTAAGTTGAGCCATCCCCTATCCATTAAAAAAAGAATCATCAAAATCGGTTCACTAGGTGGGACGCTATGAGTGGACAAACAAAAAAAAAAAAAAACATACATACGGTATGAATTGATAACCGCCTCCTTTTTGAAGTCGGTTAAAAAAAAATAACTAATGAAATTTTACCTTAGTTCAAGTTACTCTAGTAACAAAAATACGCTGATACCAATGATTAAAATTTAGTAGCATCTAAAAGACACTTCGATATATTATGCAAAAAAAATTGAGCAAATTTAGAGCATTCCCTCATTTTCAAAAAAACATCTGAAATAGAGGAAAAAATGAAATTTTTGGAAATTTTCGATTTTTTTAAGTACAATTTCCTCATCAAGAAATTCATAAACAGTTACTAAATTAGAGCAGATAGTTACTTATAGATGGTTTTTCAATCTGAATCATTTTTACTGTTATTTTTTCATTAAAAGAGCTAGAAGAGTGAAAAAAAAGTTTAAAATCTGAAGTAAATTGGCAAAATTTCAATCTTTGTTAATATCTCAGATTCAAAAAAAGATCCGAGTAAATTTTACTTTGCTCTTTCTCAATAGAGATTTGTTTATAGAATGCGGAAATATTTATTTTTTAAGTGTACGTTTATAACTTATGGGGTTATTGAGTCACAAACTGGCAGCAATGAACTCTGAAAATTTAGGCTTAGCATAAGCATCAACTTCTAATTTCAATAACAAAGCAACAAACAGTTTTTAAACTTTCATACTTTGCATTTCCTCATAGATGTGCATGGTTTACCTAAATAAAAATTTTCATTGAAATCTGTGACATGTCAGCCACAGCTGATTTGCTCATTTCGCATGGAATGACCCGTCTATGAAAAAGTCCACGTGTCTTTAAGCAAATTGAATTAGATTTGCGCGCACTCGTCGGGACATAAAAAAAAAAATAATATCTCCACTGCACTGCAGAAGTAGTTTTTTATAACTGCCACTAACTTAACTTCATAAAATGCATAAGCAGCGAGCAGAGGGAAAATAAATTACACTAAAGCTATTAATTCTGCTACAACTTTGGAAGAAATAAATGTAATTTGAAAAAGCTTCAAGTGCACAGACATTCATTAAAAAATCGCAATAAGCAGGCCTGAAAACTGCAAACATATGAAAATAAATTCTTTTAAAAAGAGTATGTTTACCACCATACCATTGTCAAGGCAGAAAAACTATTTGCATAAAATACAAATGTGCAAAATTCACTCAAAACACAATAAATAGTTATAAACAGCGAACAGAAGTGACGAAAATAAAATTAGTATCACTATCGTTAAGTAATTTCAAAAGTAATAAAACTTAGTTCAATATGTTTCAAACACACAAAAATCCCCCCTCCAACGCAACAATCAGACCAAAGGAAAAGAGATCCGATAAAAATAAAAAAAAATCGGTATCGAATTAAGAACATTGTCCACTTAATACACATCGCTTTAAGCAATTCCTTTGGGCATTTTTAAAAGCAAAAAATCTTGAACAAAAGCTTAGATGCACCTCTATATTTGAAGCAAAATGCAACAATTATAACTCTGGGACTATAATCCAGTGAAGTAGCATTGTCTGAGTATTTGTTGAATACTCATCAAAACATCGCATACTGCACTTGCACAATTCGTATTAAAAGCAGAAGACAAAAGGTTTTGTCTGTGTTTAAGATTAATACATACTGGACGGAGCAATCAAAGGAATCGGATTATTGTCTGGGTACTTAAAACTCTTATTAAGAAGTGAAAGTTGTACAGTTATAAGTCACAAAACGTTGGACAAGAAGATCTTTAGGCAAGCATGTATTTATTATGTTATTGTTTTGAAATTCAATAATTTGAACCTAGACTGGCAACTAATGATTTTGATAAACAATAAATATTGTTACGATAACTTTCAGATAACATTCCTCGGAAATTGCAAGTCCCCATTTCAGTTATATAGATAGACCCCCTCCCGTCCTATGTTTCCTTCTTCGTTGTACAAGTGACTGAGTAACATTTCCTGCCACTAGCAGGAAATTCGAAAACCGAGAACAAAGTGAGCCGGTGTCTTTGTCATTCAACTTTTAGTTTTTAGCCACTAACCCCGCCTACCCGCAATGTTTATACACGTAAAAGTCTATTGTCGCTACAAGAGGTTATTGAACGTTCTTCCTCCAGATCCAAGAGCTGATTGAAGATTAAATATCAAGAAAATTTCCTGAATAAAAAACAAAATTCAATAGTCGAATAAAAATACAGTGAATGAGATCTGAATGTTTAAAAAAAATTAAAGCAATAGCCGTTACAGCCATAATTCGTAAGATTGTAAAACGCAAAATAATATTTTCGGTTTGAATTATTTAGAAGACAGAAATTTACTCAATTTGGTTCACTCTCCTCCTTCCTCCTCCTCCATATTTTGAACGGTTTTCTACTGTGATAACGAAGAGGCCGCTAAAACACTGATTCCTACTTCTGCATCGGTCCAATAACTTTTACATGTTGTCATATCTTCGCCTCAGGGCAAGTTAAGACATCTGAGGCGAGAAACACTAAGATATTCCACTGCCGTCCTGAGGCGAGAATATGTATAGGTGTCGATGTAGAATGCTTACATTTTCACGCAATCACAACTGGTCAATTCATCTGAATGTTACAATCACTGTCCATAAACAATGTAACAAAAGGCGTGTTTATCATTAGTGATATCAACTGTTTACTCTATAATCAAATGTAATTCGTCAATCAAAATGTGACGTCGTATCGACACGCCAGTTGAATGTTGATCTAGGAATTCGCAAACGAAATCAAATGAGAAAAAAAACTGACTTCTGATAAATAAATTTTACGGAGTTAGTCGATCACTAAATTCTCCGCGCGATTGCTCCCCCCTCTCCCCCCGCAGAGTATCGATTTGAACTAATCAACTTCAGATAGTGCGCTGTTCAAATTTCTCAACTCAAAAAGTCATAAATTGCATAATTTCGCATCACTCGAACTTCATGCAGACGCATAAATAGTCTCACAATGACAGGATAAGAATTCTAGTCAAATTTCCTGTAAACATGAAATAAGGTGGCGTTCTGCATGGTCACAGTTAGTGTTGACTCTACGATTAATGGGCCACAGGGCGGGAACTATTTTCAAAAGGACATTTGAGGCAGTGAGAAGCAGAGGGATGTAAGAGCCAAAATTAAAAATTTGGTGATAACCAGTACAAATGGTAGGTGAACCTCACCTCTGCTTTGATGCAAGAGATTAGCAGTCCTAGTAGGTGCTATACAGCATGTTTTATATAAAAAAAATAAATAAATAAAAACTTTTTAATAAAAGCCTACCTAGAACCGGAACTTTAAATGCGCTTTACTAAAAACTTAAAAATGTTCACTTACATCCCTTTGCTTGTCACTGCCTCATTTGAGGTACACTTCAAGGAAACACAGGTCGGTCATTTCAAATTTTTCTCAGGGGAGCAGGGGGTGGCACAAAAGCTCAATATATATTCCACAAGACAACTAAACGTATACACAACTATAGCTAAGAACACTGAATTAGTCAAAGCTAGGAAGCATGAAATTAAGGACCTGGTGTTTCATTTTCTTCAGTTTGCTGAAAATGGGGACTCAAAGGATATTGGGTCAACCTCAAACAATGGGGACTCCGGCTCATGCTTCATGTTTATAGCATGACGATAAGTACTAAATCTTTTTAATTGTACTATTTAGAAATTTGGTTATGTATGCTATGCTGTGTGGCTTTTAGCAGTAGATTTTGGGCTGGAGACGACAGAAAGTAACTATGCTTATGGTATTTTGTAAAGTATTGAAGGAAAGTATGGGGTATTTAGTAAAGTATTGAAGGAAAAACAACTAGGAAATCTTTCTAAAAAAAGTGTCATCGATTTCGCGGTGACTCGTGAGGTACATGCTAAGAAAATGCTACAGAGCACATAAAAAAAAAAAAATAATTAAAGCATTTCAAAAAGGCTACAGGTCGCAACAAAAAGATAATATATAGATTATACAGAAAAAACGCGAAAAAAGTTTCTCTCTGATAGATAACTCCCTGATAGAAAACTCTTTAATTGCGTACTGTAGTAGTAAAGCAATCATTAGGAATTTATTGAATTTCACGGGCAGAAAAACTAATTTGAAAATGTTACAAGTATTTTTTAAGATTTTTTTTTTTATAAATTATGCATCTTAATCTGTCAAAATAAAGTTTTGATAATTCATATCCTTGCAAGCGTATGCTAAAAAGTACTTTTTATGCTAAGTTTAGTAGTCAATAGAAAAAAACTCATTTTAAATCGATCATATTAAGCATGTTTGCTTTTTTGGAAGTTGCTGTTTTTGCAAGCACGAGTCATAAAACAATAACTGATTTAGAATTTTTTTTTTTTAATTTTTTATTCTAAACAACGCTTATGCTTTATATTCGTACTCTTATTGGCCTTTCTTTCGTTTTTGAACGTATATTGTCGTTTTAAATAAATAGGAGCACCGTTTATACGTTTCTATTTTATACGTTTTTATGAATTATAAGTTTTTTAAATTGGTCCCTACAGCGTCTAATCCACATTAACCTATATACCTATTATACGTTTTCTCATTTCTACGCTTTTTTCATACAGTCCTTTCTAAAACGTATAAACGGTGCTTCATTCATGACGAAAAGTGACAGGCAGATCATGCAAAAGCAGAAACAATTTTACCAAATGTGCTTTACAAAGCGGGTTTACGATTAAAAGGCTCGGGGCAAGAATGTGATATGCCACATGATGTGAATTTTCAGTAGGTCAAAATTTCCAACTTATAAAATCTATTTGTAGAAATTTTCGAAGGTATTATACAATCTATATTCTGCAACACTAAAATCAGATATGTTCTTCTCCAAGTGACATAATCTATTGTCATGTATATTTCAAATTTAGTTATGAAAAACAAAAATTTTGATCGAAATGTCACTCCTTGTAATTTTTCACATTTCTTCCCCGAGCCCTTCAATTCAATTAAACTCGTTCTATTGCAAAAATCACGGGTAAAAAAATGATTATTTTCTACACTCTGTAATAGTGAAAACGCCATATATATATATATATATATATATATATATATATATATAAATTTCAGAGATCGCATTACTCATAACACAAATTTTAGGTTAATACGAAAGAATAAATGTGAGTAAAATCTCAGTAAATCATGTTTCAGTGTGGACATGCTTTTTGAAGCATAACTTGTTGCAATTATTCTAACAAATAACGTTAAGTATTTATGAGATGACTAAAAATTAATACACATAATCTACACAAGATTTTTAAATTTTTACTGTACTGAAGGACAATAACAACTATCAATAACATCAACAACATTTACGTAAGGACAACAGCAACTATCAATAACATCAACAACATTTACGTAAGGACAACAGCAACTATCAATAACATCAACAACATTTCATCGATTTTGACAGGAATGAGAGGAAAAAAAAACATTTTAGACTTTTTTTTTTTTTTTTTGCATCCTTAAAACAGGTTTAAAAACTGAAAAGAGACAGCATAAAACGCGGTACTAATGCCATATTAACAACAAATGATAACAAATGAAACTTTATGGTAAGTAACTCGCATTTCAGGAACAAAATCTTGTTGCATATAATAGTTCCTGCTCTAGATAATGTATATGATACTAAACATTTCCAAGACGATTTTTGTAACGACATATTAAAGAATAAAATACAATTTATTTCTTTCAAAGCATAGTTAACGTATTCCTACCATTCAAAAATTAGAAAAAAAATCTAAGTTTTGTCAAATGCTTTCCATTTTCTTCATCTAAATGGTTATTTAAATAGTTGAACTGGATGCAGAAAATACAAGGAGGTCTAAGAATGGAATATAATGATTCATTCAGCGGATACGTTTGCATAAAATAGACAAAATAATGATTTACTAAAAAGTAATTGACTGTCATTTTCACCGAAAAGGAAAGAAAGAAAAACAAATCATTGAAGAAAAAGGGATTGAAGTTCAAGAAATACATTCATAAAATTCATTACACGGTCTGTTGCCATAGGTTCAAATGCAAACTTCAAAACATTCATGCCAAAGTTATGAACAAAAGAACTCCACTTCTTCGTACTTTCCAGTAGAGTTCAGAAGCACAATACTAATAACTATAGCAAAGATTAGGTTACTTTTTTTTTTTTTAATTTTTTCTTCATTCCTTCCAAATGGGACTGAGTTGATGGAGCAGTTAGGTAGACTAAACACTATGATTACAAGCATAATGAGGTTTGAAATCAGTCCGGAACTCAAAAGGCGGTAGATCTGCAGGGAAATCACTGTACTGTCACATGGATTCGGGTGTTAAGAATAAAAGTGTAAATGAAAAGTAGAATGATTGATAGCTTGTGCTTTCGGCACTTTGTTTATTTAACTAGTTTTCTTGCAATCTGTTGCAAAACCTAAACCTGTAACTTTACGTAAGTTAGTTGAAATTCAAAACGAAACACTAAGAAACACTTCGTAATTATACACTCATGCATGTAACATTAAAGCTTCCTAAGAAAGGGAGGCATTAATTATAAAGGTGACATTACGTAATATAACCTATAAGAATGTCAACAAATTAATAGTTCAGTCGAGTAACGGCCTGATGAGGATTTCCTATTTCAATAATACGTACATACAAGTGCGCCCAAACCTGTTCATACATTTTTGGAAAATAAAATATGACATGTGGGAAAAGAAAATCAAATACATCAGATTCATTCTCTCAATTGCTGGCTACGCATCATATTTGGTAATTCCAACTATTCTTTTTTTAACGGGATTATTTTAGTCAAACCTTTTTTTTTTTTAACAAGTCAGTGAACAAAAATAGGATGAACGAATTATTCAAATGAAATACAATTAAAAAATCCTCTTAAAGAAACTTTCCTATTTGAATTAGTAAAAAAAATAATAATAATAACATAAGGCCAATTTCTATAAAACATTTTACAAAGAAATCTGATTTATTTAGACCAGCTAAGATTGAAAAGGAAATTCTTTTTTTTTTTTCAAGTGATTACTTTCTTTTACCGTTACTAAAAAAATTAAAAGAATAAAATTTAAAAATTTATCCTCAAAGGGATTTTTGCTATTATTATTTCATCATTGTCAAAAAAAAAAGAATGAACGATAGTAATTTTTAAATTCATTGAGAAAATAAAATTTTCTAGCATCAATATTCATCAATAACAAAAATGTTGTTGTTTACTATCTTTGAGTTCACTTCACTTTGATGAAATCAATCTCTAACTTTCGCCAATGTTAAGTTTACGCGAAACTGAATTTTAATTTTTATTGATAACACTTTTCCATTTTCTGAAATAAAAAACTAAAAACGTATCCAGAATCTCTGTAATTTTCTCACATTTTCGGTGATATAAAAGTTTTTTAGTTTTGTTGATTTTCTGAATAAAAAGTGCTAAATTCCTCCCGTATGCTCGAGTGATAAAAATTTTTTAATTATGTCAAAAAATTTAAAATCTCCAAACTATAAAATTATTTTTTGTAAATACTTTCTATCTCTTGATAGAAAACAAAACTTGATCAATTTTGTTTTGAACATTTTTCTTTTTATTTTTATTTTAGCGGTATTTTTACAGTACATTAAGACTTCCTTTACTAGCGTTCTTTTATTTTTCTACTTTTACGGGAGAGTAGGCTAAAACTATCCTGCTAAAATCGGTGGCGGTAGCAGACGATAGAGATGCGCAGCAGGTAGAAAAGAGTTTCCTGAAATCACTGGGTAGGATTTTTACCATGACACTTTCTTCAAATAGAATTTACGGAAGAACAGTCGATTTCTCCCCAAGGCGATAGTGTTAAAACTTTTTGAATTACTACGCAAATAAATTAAATTCTCCTAATCATAAAATTGTTTTTTGCAAATGTTTTCTATCAAGAGCTCTTGATAGAAAACAAAACTTGTTCAACAAAATTTGGTAGAAAAAAACATGCTTTTTTCATCAGCATTTGCATAGGCTTCAAATTTCTCCATCAGAGCGCTGATGTTAAATGTTTTTATCAATTCAAATCTAGAGAAAAAAAAAGTTCAAATCAAAAAATAACGTTTACAAATAAGTTATTCTAGTCGAGGACTTTCGAACGAAAAGAGAAATGTTCGACTTGATTCTTCTTTCATAATATATTGGAAGCAGACACACAACACATTGACCGACAGACACATAATATTTCTTTTTTTTTTTTTTTTTTTTTTTTTTGTACATTTTTCTTTTTATTTTAGCGGTATTTTTACAGTATATTAAGATTTCTTTTACTAATATTCTTTTTTTTTTCTCTACTTTTACAGACGAGTAGGCTAAACCTATCCTAGTAAAAATCAGTAGCTGCAGAGCGACGGCGCAGAAGGTTTTAAAGAGTTTCCCGAAATCACTGGGTACGATTATTACTAAGACACTTCTTTAAAATCAATTTTACGGAAGAACAGAGCCAATGTCAGTTTCGACTGTAGAAAAGAAGCGAAAAAAATATATTTTGTTTTTCCATTGCTCGTCTCTGCTTTTAAAAAAGCATCCTCGTGGAAAAGAACATCTCGTTGCCTCAAAGCAACAGTAAGACATCTAAGCACGAAAGCAAAAGTAAGATATATTCCCGTTACTTCGAGGCGACGATATTATAGATCAACTGGTCTTTTCTAAGCCCTACAGTATATTGCGATTTATTTACAATAAAACTCTGCAAATTAAGTTTTTTGCAAAAGATTGGACATGATTCTGTTAAACAGAGTTATTTAAATATGCATACCCATAGTATATTAGAGCTAAAATTTGCATTATATTTTTCAGCCGATTATTGACAAGACACTTTGATAAAAGTTTGCATAGAAGAAACGAAAACTCCTCCTTCTACAAATAAGTTTCTACTGCAAATATACAATCATGAAAAGCACAGAAAAACAATTATTTATTTTTTCATTTACTGCAAGAGTAGTTTTGCCTAATTAATTTTAAAGAAAGGTTGGAACTCGATTGTTAATACTAAATATATTGTAAGACATAAATTTTATTTAAATTAAAAGTCCTAAAAATTTAAGGAGCAATATATATATATATATATTAAACATAAAACGGGATGCAAATTAAAAGCAAGACGTCGGCTACCTGATGAATGGTCGTTAATTTTGAGATAAGTCGCCTATGACATCGGCTCCGTATCGCCGAAAACATCAATACAAAATACACATTTCAACAAGTAAATAAATAAAATTCAGGGGTAGAAACAGAAAACAATAAACTCAAAAAGCATTTGTGCACGCAAAACTGCTAGAAATCTATATATTCTATTATATTAAGAGCACCGAATGAGAAAATGAATATTTTAAAAATGTAAACCTCATAAAAATATGTCTCAGGCCCCCCAAGTAATATTTCAATGAGAAACATTAGGTGGAAACGATCAAATGAGGCAGTGAGAAGCAAAGGGATGAAAGTGGTAAAAATAAAAACTAGGACATACCATTACAAATGGTAGGTGAACCCCTAATCTGTCTTGGGGCAAGAGATAGTAATAGTAGCCCTGGTAAATGCTGCTGTATAGCATGATTTAGAAAAAAATTCAATGAAAGCCTACCTAGGATGTTATCTTTAAAAGCGTTTTACTCAAAACTTGAAAATGTCCACTTACATCCCTTTGCTTCTCACTGTCTCAAATTTTGTTTGACAAGGTACTTTTTCAACAATAAAGAATGAATGTAAACAGAAACTACACAAAGGAAATAAATCGTAAAAGTGAAAGATAGATGGGGGGGGGGGGGTGTCAGCCCACCAACAAATATTTCAGGCGGTGCTTGAGCATCGCAGCACTTTCGAAGACGGCGCCTCTGTTGTGGATGTCGTCATAACATGAACACTTCAAGGAAAACGAGAAAAAAAAATCTTTGTTTTTTGGAAAGGGCATGTATTTAATGTTATGAAAGATATTATATTTAAGCATTACACTGATTACCGTAGTTAAAATATTGTCAAGGAGAGAGAAGAACAGGTCCTTTTGAAAGGAAACAAATTATATGCAAGAAATTAAACGCACTTCTGATGATAAGAACGACAGAATTGAAAGAGAAAGTCAATTACTCATGCTGATAGGGGACACATGGTCTTTCATTTTTGCGTGATTGGTAGGAGGGGACCAACCAGTCCAATATTTTTCGGAACGAACGAATCATTTCAGTTCTTTGAAACAGCAAAACGTAAGATATGTTTCTAGTTCGACTAACCTATTGCAAAATGTACAAAAAGAAAAAACAGTAATAGTTAGGTGATCCAGAAAAATACATAAACCACCATAGAAACAGATTAAAGTATTACAATCGATAAATAACAGCTGAATCAATCACTTTCTTCTTCAACTACGTCTGTGATTGTCTTTTCAAGGACTTCTACTTTCAATTCAAACCGCAAATGAAAAATAAAATGTAAAAGTCACTTTGGTTAGAAATAAAACCGGCAAATGCGTGGAAATTTGTAAACTTAAAACTTAATAATTGAAATAATGAGTATATTTTCAACCACGAGGCTTATTGCACGAAACTTCTCAGCTGAATTTTAATTGCAGTCACGTTTAATTACATGGTTTTCATTGGAACAAGTACTACAGTCCTCAAAGAAATTAATATCATCTCAACTACGAGGCACATTGTACGAAACTTAAAATAATGATCATTACATGGTTTTCGTTACAACAGGAATTCAAGTCATCAAAGTTGAAATTAAATTACATTTAATCAACAAGTAATAAGAGTACTGATCAAATAACAACCAAAATACTAAAAGCGTGGCTTTTGTTACATAAAAGTATGCTTGTCATTTCTATTCAGTATTTGTATTAAAGCAAACATTTTTTTAGAAGAAAAACACCCCTTCATTGGCAACAGTTATCATAAATTAGACCTATGAATTTAACTTTTTATACACACAGCTTTATTGTCCTTAAAAAGAAAAAAAAAAAGAGTAAGGAAAATAATGGAATAATCGTAGGTATCTCACAGAGAAAATGTGTTCTTCCATTAGAACTTCAACCCATTGTAACAAGTTAAATGTGTTAAAACGACGAATGGAACATTAAAAATAGAGCATAAAACCGTTAAATCCTGGAACGTTGCTAAAAATAATGTGACAAAGTTGCACTACTTTTATTAAAACTTTTTTACTTCGGATTTCTGACATGGCTCAAATTACACTTAATAGCAGGATAACTTAAACCGGAAAAATAAGTTTAAATGAACACATAATTATTATCTCTTAATTTCTTGTTACTATAACAGCTTTATGCCAATAGATACATTAATACTATGAAACATGTGTAAAGGCAGATTAAAACAGAAAATTTGTATAACAAAATTACCCTGAATGACTGAAGTTTTCAAACTAAAAAAAGCAATAAAGAATGATTATGAACGGGAAAAAAAAAAGATTGGGCAGTTCGCATTAAAAAAAAAAAATGCCAGCATATCCTGGTCAACAAATTATTGCAATGCCAGTGATGCCTGGAACATGTGTGTGTGTGTGAGTAAATGCTATCTCATATTTATTTCATAAAAAAAAGTTATGAACAATATAACTCTCCTTCAATACTTTCCGTGAAGTATAATTTATCTCATAAAGGTACAGTATTATATATATTACTTATATAAATAGTATTTTAAGATACATATTTCCACGGGCGGGAAGAGGTTTCAGGGAAAAACCTTATACTTCTAAAGCGACAAACCACGTGATAGCTAATATATTTCATAAAAATATTGATTAACGAGCTGATGTGTGCCTCACGTGACTTTCTTTTACTCCAATTTAATGTCATTTTCTCATTATTGGTAATTTTAATGTGATTCAATAGTTTACTCTCTAAATAACACCAACAGTGGCCAAATTGAAACCACATTTAAAAATATAAAAGAAATCCGTCAAATCTGTCGCCAAGTTGGCGACAGAACTTGGCGACCAAAAGACTGGCGATATATCGCCAAGAGTCCGCCAAATTGTAACACCACTTGAGTTTACATCGAAATTAACAATGATTTCCCCCAAAAAAGGGGCAAAAGACCCCCTTAAAAACACCCAAAGTGCAACCAAACGGGGAGGTCCACAACTAAACCCCACTAGGAGTCTATGTACCAAATTTCAACTTTCTAGGACATACCGTTCTTGAGTTATGCGATATACATACGCACATCCGCACATACAGACGTCGCGAGAAAACTCGTTGTAACTAACTCGGGAATCGTCAAAATAGATATTTCGCGTGTCTATACGTTCTTAGGCACTTATCCACGTGTGGTTCCACGAGTCGAAAAAAAACTCAACATTCATTTGGGGGTGAGCAAAATGGAAATTAAGGTCGATTTTTGAGTGAAATTTTTTTCGCGAATACAATACTTCCTTTTTTGTAAAAGGAAGTAAAAAAGGAGTTTAAGAAAATATCATTGCTTAAGAAATCACAAACGTGAGTTTGATTTCTTAAGCAAAATATTTTGTTCATTACCTATTTAAATTATTGCTTTTTAGTGAACTATAAAAGCTGTCACGTGCGGGACAAAATGATGGCTTTTCTGTGGAATGGCCGTAAAGGTTTCTACGAGTTGACACAGCTTTACTGCATCATGCATATCTTGAAGAATTAAAATAATTAAGAGATTAAAATGTGACCGGATATTATTTAAATGAAGGAAACAAACTCGATTCTTGTCGGCATTTACTTTTTCGTTGATACGAGAGAAAAATGTTTGTTCTAACAACACTACAGCAAGGTTTTTAAGCGGTGCGGAAGTTAGGAGAAACTTTGCCCTTGAAACAACGACAAATGAGTGCGACATCATTAAGTAGTTCTACGCGCAGTCAAGTATTATTCACGTATTTTAGACGACGCCCACGCTTCACAACATTCTGAAGGACATATCTCATAATAATCTTGTAATCTGTGTCTGGATCTTAAAACGGAAGTTTATTTATGTGAAACCAAAACAAGAAAACTCTGAATTCAAGTAATTTTGAAAATAGTTTTCCTTCCTCGTAAGATCTCTGTTCAAAAACAATAGTAATGAAAAACTGCGAGAATTTCGGTAAATATGACCAACGCCTTTTGAGAGACAAACTGCAATTAAGGATGTGTGCATTTCAGAAGACCGAAAAAATAGGTATTCGCAAAGGAATAATGACAGAAAACCTGACGTAGTAAAAAAGGGTGCTCACAGGGGCAGCCTGCTCCACTGAAATTTTTAGGGATTGTTTTTAAAGGCATTCTCTCTCTCTCTGTTTTTTTTTTCTTCCGCATGGGGGCGGAAATACTGCTCTTAAAGACTTCTTCGTAGTGAAGAACTATATTCACGGAAACTTTAAATAAAAGAAATTTTAATCTGCAGATTCCCACTTCACATAAGTTCATTTTCTTGTCTGCGCTTCAAAAGTTAAATATACAAATCACGTGTTACAAAAAAAAAAAAAAATAATTAATGCAAATTCTTAGTAACATTACGGTAAATGAAATAATGACTTATTTCCAGAAACGGGAGTGAAGTTGTGGTATTTAATTTTTCTTTTTTTTTTTTTCACAAACATTTCATTAACGAAAAAAGAATCGTAGGTAAGCATAATTCTCTAGAAATATAATTTATAAGCTAATTTTTGGATGTTTTCTTCAGTTAACATTCACGCAAGATAACTTACTCAAAAGAATAGAGGAGGGGGGGGGGATAATAGGATCGCGGGAGGAGTAGGGCAGATGCATTTGTGCCGAAGCAGAATGTAATTTTATTTTATATAGCTTGACCAAAAGATATACCAGATTTAGACAATTTCTTAATGCGAATCTGATGCATCTGATCGACAAGCTGGAAATATTTTTTCAATTTCATTTCGGCATAAATGCAGCTATCCCATGCCTCCCGACCACCTCCTGCATAAAATCGGAACGTTTATCAAAATATAGCATATTTTGTAAATCTGAACCAAAACATCTCTTTTCTAAATTGAAATTTCAACATCAAATGAAAAAAAAATCAACAATTTATCTCACAATAAAAATCATCAACCAACTTCAAACACAAAAATTATCACAGAAGAAAAAACAGTTGTGCTTCAAAAGCCAAATTTTTTGCTTTAAAGCTCAAGTACATAAAACGTTGATTTTGGAAAAATGTCTCAATATTTTCCCATGAGATCGCAAACAGATCATCATCCAAAAGATACGGATACTATGATCCTTGAAGGTATAAAATAAGCAAAATCATGTCTGCCAAGATCTATCCTTGCAAAAAACGCACAGACGTATGCATATGGAGGAGGGATCATATTAGCATATTTCTAAAGCGTCAGGTTTTCGGAACTAGTCTGCATTCAAGCAGCGATGAATAAACATTGGTTCAAATCCGTCGCCATTACATAAAAGACCAACATTCCGATCTCGGATTTCCGAGTGTCGAAAAGTCGATTTTCTTCAAAGATAAATTCCAAAATATTGCAAATTTGAACTCCGTTTTACTGGATGAACGATGGCAAAAAATGGAAACTGAGAAAAGAATTTACAGTTTGGTTTTTTTTTTTAAAGACATCGGTTGTTCCAGGTTAGTAGAGCCAATGGCTTCACATTGTAGGTTAACTACAATGAAATTGTTTCCATCAAGTACCAGAACTAAAACAAATTTCCCAATGTTTTTCCCAGCCTTGTATTCATTTGAGTTTTACATAAAGCTCTCAAATCTTCTAGCAAAGATAGATCAAGGTTAAGACGAAAACCAGTACCATACATACCTTGCTATCCTGATAATTCATTACGAGTTGTCATAAATATGAATCATATTTTAATTGCAATATCAGGATGACTTTTTGTTTCCTTCATTTTTTCTGCAATTTTTGAATTGGGTTTGACTCATTACATGCAAGAAAGTAACATTTCCTTTACACTGGAAAAAAAATGCAAACTGTTTACTTTGGTGCATAAACAAAAACTATTTTACAAACTTTGGGGATTACAAGGAACCACCTTGGGAGGAACCACCCCTTTTTTCAATACATAAAGCGCTGAGCTTCAGGGTGTAAGAAATATGCAAATACAGAAGACAACCGGCAACAAGCTCAAAACCAGCTAGGTTGGTCCTAGACAATTTATCAATCCCCAGTGAACATCAAGATCAAGCGCCCTCTTAAAACTATTCAATCGATTGCAAGTAAGCCACTCTCTTTTCCTTTAAAAGTCAATTCTTAGAAATATCGGTATGAAAAACAAAAGCAATGAAGAAATATTTTGTGAATGAAGAAAAGTTACATTCTATTTGAAAAAAAAAAATATTTTTTTTGTTCTAAAACTAAGCTGTCACAACCCAATCTCAAATAAAAATCTCGTGAAGATTTACAAAGTGACAACTATGCGTATTTACTTAAGCACTACTTTAATCTCCGATGACATGATTAGAGTGGAAATAAATCTCACTTATCCCAGAAGTGAAAAATTTACCACCTCCCCCTCCCCTCTGAAAGCTATCCAGAGAGAACTCGGAAGATAATCCGGAAACAGGCAGTTTCAGGATAAGGTACTGGAAACTGAATAAGTGCACAACAGGAGAATCAGCTTATCCGTAGACAGAGGAAAAACAATAAGATTATCGGGCAAGGATCGGTGGGCAAAGGAAACAGGAACTGAAGCTGGAGTAAACCGATCTCCTTAAAATAATGGGCACTAAGAGATTATTGTTTAAGACAACGCCAAAGAATGTTTTGATTTCACAATTAGCAGCAATCAAACCCCTTCAAAATATTGATCTATTTTAAAAGCCATCAAAAAATAGTACAGGTGTTATGTCTAGGTCGAAATGGAATTTTTTTTTTTTTTTTGCCTAAAATCCTCCACCTTCTCTTTTGTGTCACAAAACAAACTTTTAAGCACATTTAAAATCTCAAACCTTCAACGTGACCTCTAAATTTCAAAGATGCAAAAATTCTTGCACACAATAAATTGTGTGCCACAAGATATAATTTAGTGAGATAAGTATTGTTAAAAGGCTTTTCAAAGTCAAAACCTGATGTTTTTTTTTTTTTTTAAATCCGCAAAGGGGAAAAAATATTCGCAACTGATGAGCCTATAAGATGAAAATTTATGTGTCAGTACCTTTATGTTAAATCTGATCTTAAATGTGAAAAAAAAAAAAAAAATCTCATTATTTAGCATAAATAATTTGGTACGTATTAGTAGATCCAATTTAAAAATATTTCAAAAATGGATTGCACCCAAATCAATTTTTAAATATTCATTCAAATATTAAGAGTTTTTGCTTGGGAAAGTGAAGATTTTATTTCCTAATTGATTTAATTCTGTTAAAAATAGGATGAATATTATACAATAAAGTTATAACATTAAGAAAACGCAGAGAACTTAAAACCGAAAAGCAAATGTGTACATTGAATCATATCAAATCATTCTTAATAATTCACAGAATATTCAATACACATATATATATGTACATTATTGAATTTTATTTTATTAAAAGATGGTTTATCATGACGCACAAATACGCATACATAATAACAAAACAAAACAAAAAATCATTACTAACTGAAAAACATTACATTTTTTTTCTTTCAAACTCAACATGTAGACCGTAAAGAAAAGCCAGCAAATGAACGTCTCAGACGCTTTGGCTCCGCCTTAATCCTTCAAGATTAAGGCGGTTAAGTTGGTAAGCAAATTCAATTTCTTACTTAACCAACAATAAACGATTCAAATAATTCCATCTTTGTTTCTGCTTCAAAGTACGACAAAAATGGAAAACGAGTATTCAGAAGATGAAAATTGTAAAGAAAGATTTTACTGATCTATTATTGACTTTTTTTTTCGCTCTACATTTAAGGAATTCGATCAATTATGGATTTAAAACCTTTCACCCATTCCACGGTATTAAAAATATGATACAGATTATCATTAAATCTCATGATTGTCATAATATAGTTCAATTCCTAAAGCTTAACCATACTAACTTGTGATTAATCATTTCAATCTCTATGTATGGATAATATGCATGGATCTATATAAATGGAAGTTTTTTTTTTTTTTTTTTTGCGTGCGTGCGTGTGTGTGTGTATGTATACTCCTCATACAAATTCAGTTCATGTCGGATATTTCACAAATTTGGCACGGAGGTTCTTTGATGCTCAGGTATTCACATAGGGTAGATTTCGTCCCACTATGTTGGAAACAGCCTCCCACAGGGGGTTTTCCCTAAAACAAATTCAGTTTTCGTCGGATCTTTGCCAAATTTGACAAAAAGGTTCTTTGATGCTCAGGAATTTTCATAGAGGGTTTTCGTCTCCCAATGTTGGGGGGACACCTCATGGGGGAGTTTTTTTAATACAGATCCAGTTGATGTCGGATCTTTGCCGAACTTGGCACAAGGGTCTTTTGATGCTCAGGAAATCACCTTGTTTTTTTTTTTCACCCCAATAAGACAACAGGGGTGCAATCCCTCCCCTTATGGGGTTTTCGCCAGAAAAGACGTTTACGCCTATTAATAACAATGACTGATTTCTTTTGGAATGTAGAAGAAATCCAAAGAGGACTAAATTTAAATTGTAAGCTACGAAATTGCTCTCTTCTACACATTGACGAGGAATTTTACACTAGTTTTCCTTCTATTATTTAAACCTGATTGTTGAATATGCATCACTTGACACAACTTTTTATTTTCGAGGTAGCCCGTAAAACGCCGTTCAGTGCAGCTTGTAAAAAATAAAAATTCTAACCGTTCAAAATAAATACATAACATTTTTTTTTCTTTTTGAACATTGAAAGTTAGTTTACTTCCATGTTTTGAAAACCATGTTTTTTACCCCCAAAGTTTGAAGTGAGACAATCATGAAAGAAGGTTTATTTCGCCTCAAACGATTAGTAGATGCGATTGGCGACATTAACGTTATATGCAGTAAGTTACCGCTAAGGCGAGTATACTGCATGCATTAACGTTATTCTTCGACATTTGTATCGATCATGAAACAAAGATGACGGAATGTTACATCAATGTCAATGCGACATGTATATGCTCCTTTTAAAGTTCTCTTCCATCGAATGAAACATCAAAGTTATAGTATCAGTATCGATAGTACAACTTGTGGGAAACCTATAAATTCATCAGATCAGTTCATGCAAAAGGAGAAATCCCAATTGGGCAACTATGGAAACCCCAATTGGGCAACTATGGAAATCCCAATTGCGCAACCACTTGAACTCCCACAAGGCTAACTGAGAATCAGCACTGGCAGCCAGAGGAAGATTGTCACTGGAAGAGTGCACGTGTAAATATGTGTATTAAACAGTGATCTACTAAAAACCGAGTTATGTAGTGAATATACCACCTCTGACATCACTACATAACCCATAAATTCATCAGATCAGTTCATGCAAAAGGAGAAATCCCAATTGGGCAACTATGGAAACCCCAATTGCGCAACCACTTAAACTCCGACAAGGCTAACTGAGAATCAGCACTGGCAGTCAGAGAAAGATTGTCACTGGAAGAGTGCTCGTATAAATATGTGTATTAAACAGTGATCTACTAAAAACCGAGTTATGTAGTGAATATACTACCTCTGACATCACTACAAACTCATCGATTGATATTCAAGGAAAGAAGAACGGAGACATAGCTTAACAGAATGATAAAAAACGTCAGTATCGTTAATCAAGTTCAATATTTAATCCTTCTTCATTTGCACGACACTCCCGGATGGGCCTTAGTCTTCCTCAAGATTCCCTCCCACGCTCTCCTATTTTTTGCTAAAGTCTTCCAATTAGTAACACTTAAAGCTTTCAAGTTCTTTTTTTTTTTTTTTTTTTTTCTAGGCGGACACTCCACCTAAGTTTGGGCCTGCCTCTTTTGTGAGTACCTGCTAGTTTAGCCGAAAAAAGTTCCTCGGTAGTTCTAATTTCACCCACCCTAATAACATATTCAACCCACTGCACTATCTGGTTTTTCATGAATTATTATGAACCGCTATAGTTTTAAGCAGTTCAAATTTGGATAGTCCTTGACGAAAACTTTCAACCCTAATTCCAGCAGAAATACTTCATAGGAAAAACTTTAATGCAAGACAACATATCATGCCAAAAGATAATATTAAGCGATATGAATGTTTCTATACTTTGATTGCGGTTCCCTCTCTAACTGATTCCCACCCCCATCTTTTACTGATTTGTACAGTTGCAAGCAAATTTAAAAAGATTGCATTCAAAGAGATTTGATGCTCGTGTTTTCAAGTGTTCATACTTTTTTTAAGCACAGCCTAATAGATGTCAAGTTTTGAATTATCTAATTTTCATCGGAAAATTGCGTTCAAACTTTATACTAAATGTGGTAGTTTCAGTTTACTGAAGTGATGCTTTCGCCGCTTCATAATTTGCTCAATCTAACCATTATGCATCAATATGTCGTCGCATCAGAGCAACACTAAGACATCTAATCAATGGAATAACACTAAGATATCCTACTGTTGCTCTGAGGCGACAATGTGTTTAATGACGTGTCAGTATCTGCTTCTCGTATTTCATATTTTTCCTAAATATATATATATATATATATATATATATATATATATATATATATATATATATATATATATATATATATATATATATATATATATTCAATGAAATTAATTAAATTTGCATCCTAGACACGTAGCAAGTAACATACCACTACGCATTCGGTGACATTCGGATAAACGAAGTTCGGATTAGAAAATTTCTGGAAAATGATGTTCCATTTTTGTAAGTAATACATTACGATGAAACATGTAGAAACCTTTTCTGAGCTATCTATTCCGAAGCAAAGGAGCGTCCTAGTATTTATACATTAGCCTATTTACCACATTATCAATTTATATAAGTACTGCAGTCACGTAACACATTTATTTTGCTCGGAAAATGACCATCAAAACCAAATTTTATTCATTTATTATTTATTTATTTATTTGATTTATTGTTTTTCATAAAGCAAAAAACTTGCGAAATAAACAAGTTAAAGTAAAAATCACTAAATATTACTTTTCACTTTATAAATTATAATTTAT
Source organism: Uloborus diversus (assembly GCF_026930045.1). Classification (NCBI taxonomy): domain Eukaryota; kingdom Metazoa; phylum Arthropoda; class Arachnida; order Araneae; family Uloboridae; genus Uloborus; species Uloborus diversus. Next base: position 23,592,062 of record NC_072740.1, on the reverse strand, counting down.
TCAACAAGAGAAAAATGTCCGAAACATTTAAATCCTTCATTCGTTTATTTAATACACATTAAACTTTTATTCTGGAATCAGCTAAGTATTACGCAGAATTAACTTCAAATCTAATGTAGGAAATCAGGAGTTTTCATTGACTATAATATACTACCACTTAAATAATATTAAAAGAAAAAAAAAATTAAAAGACGTTTTTCCAATGTTTGATTTTGTTCTCAAGATTTCTGCTCTTCATTTATCTATTCTTCAATTACTACCAGTTTTACATTTTAATTCGCTTTCTCTCGGGAATTTTTTTTCAGAGTGTAAACTTATCTTCGCAGCAAATAACATAATCTTAATTAAAAGGTTTTTTTTAACGAGTGAAAAAAAAAAGAATAAAAGAAATTTTAAGTTGTCTACTCCCATTAGATGTCTTGAAATACAGCTAAAAAGTTATTAAATCTGACAAACATGTCAACAAAGCGTTTTCTCTTATTACTATCTGCTTCAACGTGGAAGAAATTTTCGACTTTGGAGACAATTATGAGTTTTTCTGTTTGATTTCGCCTTGCATTTTATGCTCTTAACAACATTCGGTGAAGATTAAGTATAAAAATAATTCAATTAGAGCATTGTTGATAAAATTTAGTTTGCCAAAAAAAAAGAGAGAGATGTTATTGAAACGCATATACAGTCAACCCCCGTTATAAGGTCACCCTTTGGGACTTTACGAAACTGCACTTATAAGCAGGGAGGCCTTTTAACCGATTCATGCGCATATGGGGGATAATAAATAAGAATGTACATCAAAAGTAGAATTGTTTGCAAAATTTTTACGTTATGAAAAATATCAGTTTAATTAGTTATAACCTTTTGATTAGTACAAATCAATTAAAATTAATAGAATCAATAAGAAATTAAAAAATTATCATTTTTAAACTTTAATTATGATGTACAACTTACCTTACTTAAAATAATCCTAAATATATGACTCTCGAAATTGTTCTTTATTTTTTTGGTCAATGTTTTCTCAAATTTTCTTTAAAATTTCATCAGTTCTCCCACGGCTCGTAAAAAATGTCGCATGACATTTATGCTCGAAGCACTTCTGTTTGTATCATTGCTTTAATTTTTGGTATTGTACTGTCGTTATACTCACTCTCTACGGTATTCTCTGTAGTTTGTACGTTAATAGCAACAATGAATTTTCGCCGATACAAGATTGCGTATGAAATAAAAAGTTTGAAATCAAATCTGTAGCGCTGAAATCACCCTAAGAAAGTCAAAAAAAGTTACCTTATAAGCGATTGTGGTATTTAAGACCTGACAATACATCCATATAAAATAGAACGCCTGTTCAATGAACCGGGACTTTAGAAAAGTCACCTTACATACGGGATTACCTTATATGTAATTGACCTTGTAACTAGGTCTGACTATAATTCAAAATTGCAACAATATTTACTTTTACATGCAATAGAATTTAGGCCAACAAATTATTAATTGGAGTCCTCAGGTTTACATAATCACAAGAATGCCCGGTAGCAGAATTTTCTTCAATAGTCCGCGATGCTGATCAAAAATCAAAAAATTTTTCTGCAAAATAACATTAGAATACTTGTAAAATCTATATCGGCATCCAGAAATGCTTAAAAATAAAAAGCTAATACAAGTACGTGCTGTCTGTGGATTATATCCTAGAAAATACGGTACGAATCTTCATTAGCTGAAATTTAATATTCTTATTTCTTTAAAAATTTCAGGTTTTTTTCTCCCGCAACTAAGAAGTAGTCTGTAGACTTACTCGAGAATCTCGTCAGAGCGTCGTGCATTTCTGCAACCCACGCTTTTTTTTTTTTTTTTTTTTGACTAGCAGGTAGTTTCTGGTTACCAGGTTTCAGAAAACTTCAGGAAAAAAAACTTTTTTTTTCTTTTTTGCAGTTTAAACGAAATTAATGTTTTAATACAGGCAGCTCGATGGAGTTCTTTCATGAAATGATGGCATAGTTGGTCTCGCATAGTTTGGTCATGCAAAAACTTGAGCATTTTTGTAATGATAATGATAAGTTTTAAGAGGAAATCATAAAAGTTTGTGTTCTAGCTCCCCTCCCCCTGCCCTTATTTTTATTAAAAGCCCGAAATTCGAACTAACGAACAGATATGAAACGAACGTTTTTACTTATTTTTAACGTAAGAAATAGCGAAGTGTTCACATGATAAATAATCTTTTTTTTTTCTTTTTGCTCTTGCAGTGCGCTCCCCTCCCCTTTAAAAAATAAAAAGTATTCAATAATGAAAATTATTAAAATGTTTAAAAGGAAGCTAAAGAAAATATACAAGAACCAATAAAGGGGCTTATTGCTTTCCGACTGTAATGCGAATAGGATCCATTCTGTCAACAGAATTGCATCACGTACTCCCCAAAAGTACGTGTACCTTACACTAACCAATTATGATTTTATGACAACAGGTGGCTACACTAAATAGCTGAAAGGATAAGTTATGAAGATTGATTTACACCAGTTTTAACCAAAAATAAATAAAACGTAAGTTTAAACGTTACCAAGATGAAATGTCAAAACATCGAAATGGTTTGATATTGCAATAAGGACATGACTAGGGGGAAATGGGACAAAGTGAAATAGTTAAAATTACTTACTTTTTTCAAAATGAACAAATTGAAAATTTGTTCTGAAACTTACGATATATAAAGAAATAAGAATATATTTACAATACAACTTGCATTGAAACATTTTTATTTCTGGCAGCAAATTTGGACCTCCAAAAAAAGTTGGAAATTTTTTACTTATTTTTTTTTTTTTTATGGAGCAAAGTGAATATTAAAATATTTTTCCCATGAAATGTTTTCTATTTAATTATTAAAGATAGTTTTGATCAAATAAATGAGTAAATAAAAGAACAAATGACTAAATGAAAAGCAATTGAAACAATAAACGAATAAATAAATAGGTTAATAAATGAGGAAAATAATTCAGTTGAAAAAAGAGTGAGTGAATAAGAAAATAAGTGAATGAATGAATAAATAAGAGAATTATTACATAAATTAAGGTAAATGAAATAATTAAAAAATGAAATGAGTGATTTGATAAAAGATTGAATAAGTAACTGAAATGAACTATTTCACTTTGCCTTGCATGCATTTGACTAACTGTACAAAGCATTTAAAATGCAAATAAGCTTAGTATATTAAAAAAAATAAATGCTGCTCTGAATATAAGTAGGTGTCAATTAATATTTAAAATATTAATAGGAACTTTAACATTTATTAATAATAAAAATATTTTTTGACTTACAACAAAATATTATAATGAGTATCAATTTTGGAAAATTGCATGTATTATCATATTCTTTGATTTTCAGAGGTAATTTTTTCTTGACTGGAATAGACTACATATGTTACTACATTGTTAAAATGTTACTAGATAAGTTGTGCAAAAAGCAGAGTAAATATTTCACATCGCCCCACTATTTCACTTTGCCCCACCATTCCCCTACTTAATTTAAATTTATTGCTTCATCGAAATTCACAATATAATTATATCTATCTTAACATCCATTCATTAGTGTCTTACTGAAAGTAGTCAAAGAAGTTAAAAAAAATATATACAATAAAAGCGAAGAAACAAAAGAAAAACTCAGTGGAACGCTTAAACAATAATTGCTTTTCTTTTGTATAATGTAAATCTCTTTTGATTTTCTGACTGACATTTCTGTCTCTAAAAACTATTAACATAAGATACATAAATCAATCACATAGTAAAAACAAATAAATAAATAAAACTAAAAGCCTTTTCTGGTTTCGTAAAAACATCGTCGATAATCGATAGATTCGGACGTCATATGTTGACTCTTCGTACGCATTATTGGTTTCTATACGAATAGATCTACGACTAGTGAAAATAGATCCACGAGATTACAAATGTCCGAATCAATGAAATAACCCATACAAGAAAAGTGGTCAATAAACCAAAATTTTAGACAAACGGTACAGGATCATAATGAAGGTAATTTTTAAATGCAACAAAACATATTGAGTAAAATTTCAGCAAATACAGATTTAAGGGCGGACAAAAATATTGAAAAGCTCAAACCATAGGAAGAAAAATCATTGGCTAATAAGAAAACTAAAAGAAAATTCCTATTGTGCTACTCCACTGCCGTAACAGAACAAACAAGGAATTTCGCAAGGAACTGGTATTTTAAGCCGAGTGAACAAAAGATCACGTCACAGTGTCTGTAAACACAGAAAGTTAAATTATCCTAAATAATTAAGTCATGAATAGCGCCTTTCAAGAAGCTAAACCCTTTTGCAGAGCGCACGACAATGGCCAAAGTCAGGAAAGTGTCATCCTGAAGCTATCATTAGTAATTTTTATGCAAGGTTAGATAGGAGACGAATCAACAGAAAATAATGAATTGGCGGGAAGGAATGAACTACCTCGTAAATTAGTTGTCTCACAAATTGGAATTTACTTTATCACGGAAGTTATATCAACATTTTTAATGGCTTAATACTCAAGAACGATTAAATCATGGTCTCCCTGATAATGTAAGGAACATTTAATTACATGTATAGGTACAATAAAATTCGGATAATTCAGAATTGAAAAAAAAGTGTGTGGGGGGGGGGGGGGGATAGTTCTTTTAAGAGTTTGAAGAAAAAGCAAGAATTGCATCAGAATCAAAATATATAAACTAGATTTCAACGAATAATTTATTCACTTCAATAAGAATCACATTTTTTTTCCTACAATCAGACAGTTGTTTCCTTGTTGGAAGACTCTTTCCAGTTTAGGACTAAATAATTTATTGAAATTATAAATCAGTTAGCCAGTGAGTGATTTGCCTCAATTTCAGAGTCTTCTTAATAGAGGAATAAAAATAGCACATGGTGCAGCAAATTCAAAAAAAAAAAAAAAAAAAAACGGGCATAATGAATTTAAACAAAGGACGCGAAATTCGTTTAATATGAAATCTAAGCCACGAATGATCGGGCAGTGTAAAGGAGTCTCTCCCTCCCTCCCCCTCCCCTTTTTCCCCTATTTTATTTCGCATTTTCTTTCTTTCCCTTTTTTTTTTTTTTGGCAATTGAAAGGATTTTTTTAGGGGGGGGGCGATAGCTGCCCCTCAGTTGTTTACTTGGAAAATAAAATGGGATCAATACCATACAGCGATATCCCTTAATTTACACGACAACAGAATCGATTATTTCAGAAAGGGCATAAGTCCCATTTTTTTCAAATTTGAGTTAGGTTTGGTTTTCCCATATTTGTATGTAGAGACATCGATTAGTGCAACAGGGAAGTCAATCCTTGTACAAAAAAAGCACTTTATTTAGGGGTCGCATTTTTCGTTTAGCGCAGAAAAGGCATATGTCCCGGAATTATGCCCTTTCTGCACTAACCGCGAAGGAAGAAATAGTAAGACGCAAAGGCAAGATCATAGAAGAACTAATTTTTTGGTGTAATGAAGTAAAAACAAATAACTCCTTTGATCTAGCATAATTTCGGTAATGGTAGGTTCGTCAGTTCGGGGGGTTAGGGGATGGAGGGTGGGGAATTCGAAATTACGTAATTGGAATGAAATTCACAAATATCTCTAAGGTTTTATTACTACCCTTTTTATCACTCAAGGAACTGTGAAAAAACTGAATGCTTTCAGTGAGATATACGATGGTCGAAATAAGAACAACACTGAAGGAGACTCTTTCTAGAAATAACACTGAAGAAACTTAACAAGATTGCTGATGACTTTCCTCTGAGAGAAGGACATTTGTTTGTTCTTTGAGACCGGGATTTTAGGACAGTTAAACGGATGTTAAACAAATATGACAGATTATTACCTTGTGAAATCCAATCTCTTATAAGTGAAATTCTGAAATTACATCAAGATTCACCGTCACATCTGTTGAAAACAATGAAATCTGTAACTGCTAAAACAGGTGCCTTTCGTTTTTTTAAGAGAGACGTATCTCCCTAATTGAGATTTTGGAAAAAGATTCTACTGGGCGACAAATGTTTTTCAATTATCAACGTTCATGTTGTTTAAATATTCGATAGAGCATCAAAGAAACGGTTTCAGGCTAGCTATTTTGTAGACGGTTTTCAAGAGAATATTGCGAAGTGTAACGCTTGTCGGCTAAACTACCTTTGCCAATATTGAGTTTAAAGGGAACTTTTTCATATTGTTGGAAGAAAAAAACAAATACCAAGATGATTACTCAGTGCAATTTTGAACATAGTCATATTATTATGTACATCGATCTTAGTACTCAAAACTAGACAAGCGAAGCATAGAAAAAAAAAAGATTTCCCTGGAGGAAGTATTTGATGAATACGAATATAGTTTTATACAACAAGTAAAACTTTTGATTTTTATCTCAGTTTGTCAATTTTTGTTCTTTTTACACCAGACTTTTGTTTTACTAAAACAAGACGAGAACAGTGGCTCAGCGAAGGGTATCGGGGGGTTTAAAACACCCCCCAGAGCTATTAGTTTTTAACATTAAATGCAAATTCTAATACAGTAGTCTATGCATGTTAAAGGGTAGTTTGGATTTTAAAAAAAACCCTTCAAAAGGTATTTTTTATCAAAAAATCCCCTCCTATTAGGTACTTAAGATCAAAAATAAACCTCCAGAAGGTATTTTTTTATCAAAACAAAACCTCTCGAGAAGGTATTTTTATCCAAAAAAAAAAAAAAAAAACAGTCGTTATTCTTCTTTATCAAAAACCCCCCCCTCCAGAAGGTATTCCTGGTTGCGCTAGTGGACGAGAGAAAGAGGAAAATACAGGATGTGTTTTCTTAAGATAATGAATTTATGGAATACGGACTTCACTAATTAGTTTTATCACTTCGTAATGTTACTTTTTATTATCATAAATCAGTTTGAAAACAAATCTGTTTCACATGATTTACATTTTCTTCACTCTAAACTAGTCTTTCAGGATATATATTGCAGAAAGGGCATAAGTCCAAATTAAAAACATTTTTTTAATTTATTTCAGTGACGAAAATGAACCGTAATTTAAGGTGAGGTAATGATCCTACTAGTAGCTAGATTAATCATAAAAGTTTTCGTAAAATTTAGTTCATTTCTGAATGAAATAATCACTTTTTATTTTATTTCTGAAAAGTTGCATCAGTTGGGCTTATGCACTTTTTGAAATAACCGATTGAACTGGAATCAAATTTTTCTTCGAAGTTTCTTTTAAGAAACCCTTTAAGCAGGGTTGGCAAAGTTTTGGACACTATGGTGAAAACCACGGTAAAAACCCTGGTTTTTACCGTCCTGTCCAAAAACCCTTGTGTCCAAAACTGTCCGAAAGTGTCCAAAACTATATTTTTAGAGAAATTGTATTTTGTGAGAAAAAATCAAAAACAATAAAATACATAAAAGTAAAGTTTTATATTGAAACATTTATTCAATGTGAACATCAACTTATTTATGCCACTGATTTTAATCTAGTTACAAAAGTTGAATTCTTGATTAAAATTTAAATTTGTATGCATGAGTTTATTTTATTTTTTTATTTATTTATTGTTATTATTATTTTTTGATAATGGTAACCAAATTCACTTATGTTTGGTGCATGTGTGCTAATGAAAGCAGGGTTGGCAAGGTTTTTACCATCCGGTTCAAAACCCTTGTGTCCAAAAGGGTCCAAAACTATTTTTTGAAAAACCATATTTTGTGAAAAAATATCAAAAACAGAACAAAATGTGTCAAAATTATGTTTTTTTTTTTTTTTGACTATTTAATATATTTATTTAATGTGAACATTCAAGCATAAATATATATATATATATATATATATATATATATATATATATATATATATATATATATATATATATATATATATATATATATATATAGCTTATATATACAGCAGATTTTAATCTAGTTACGTAGAAATTAAATTATTTTTGTTTCCATAAACCAGATTTTTTGATATTTATGCATGTGTCGAAAGAAAGTACTCAAAATATAGTGCAATAATTGACTTTAAATGCAATAAATGACAATTTTTTGTAAATACAGAATGTATTATATTAAAAATATGAACTAAAAAAAGAATAGCACAAGTTTTAAAATATAAGATTATATTAAAATTAAATATATAATCATTAATTTCTTGTTCTTTAATCTAAGATTTAAAAAATAATTTTCATTAAAATATCACGCAAAATTTATTTGCAAAAACCATTGAAAAAAATGAAGCTTTTTAAAAAATATTGTACAATTTAATAACATTCCTTTGAGTTATAAATGTAACTGAAATTAGTTGTCTTGGTAGTAATGTGAATTTCCTTTCATGACTGTACCAACTGTTACAAAAGGAAGTTTTTATGAGATAGAGTTTTTTGGCATTTTATTTTAATTAAAATATTTTTTAAATGAACATTTTGGAGAAAAGTATTATCAAATACTCATCACAATTAAACCTCATTAATATTTATATTTAATGCATTACAAATATTGTAGTAAATACAAAATTGATTAGATTACACCCCCTTTAGCTTTAGCATAGTTTTTGGATAGTTTCGGGACACTTTTGGACAGTTTTAGACAGTTTTGAACGGTAAAAACCACCTGTCCTGTCCTAAACCAGTTTTGGACAGTCCAAAACCCAACCCTGCCTTTAAGGATATGGATCATGTTTAGAAATTTAACTTTCCTTTTGGGAGAATGCAAACATCATTTCATTTAATAGCACACAGAGATTATGGCAAAATTTAAAACGTGCAAACGAAGGATGCAGTGATGCATTTCAAAGAAATACGAAAAAAGTATCAGAAAGACCACAAAATCCGTATCGGAAAAACTGTGTTCATGAGGCTAAAAATATTAGCCCGAATATTTCCAATATCTAGGAAATTAACCTTTTTTTATTAAAAACAGAGGCATTATAAATAGTTCTTTCGATGATCTAAGAAATCTCTAAAACTGCCTTTAAAATAAAAATAATCTTTCCAAAAGAACAGCAACATTCGCCCTTAAAATGAAAAAGAAAATGATCTAAAAATTAAACGAAATACCAACCTAAAACAATAGCTCTTTTCGAAAATTATTTGTTTTAATTGATACTAAAACATTTTCAATGAAACTTTGAAACAAATTTTAAAATCTAAAATAACAAAATCAGGAGAGAAAAATATATGTTGATAACTGAAATGTTAATCAGGAGGATTCTTAAACGCTTTTTAATAATTTAAAATCGTCTTAAGTCCTAAAGAGAATTTTTGTGTCAAAAGCTTCTTCTACATCTACAGTTGTGATTGGTGCAGATTTGAAGAAAACTGATTCACTTATTGAAAGTTCATCAATTTCGTAAGTCGTGAGTTCTCCTGTTGCAGTAACACAGATCCTTAGAATCCACCATTATTCTCTCACACCTTGCTTATCTTTGTGACTGCCTTCAGTTAGATTGTATAAGGATATTATAAAAGGTTCGATTGTAAAAGTTGTAGTTAGATTGTAAAAGGAAGCGATCTTTTTAAAGAATTTTAATAAGAAATGCGAAATCATTACAATAATTTTACATTTCATGCAACAAAAAATGACCTGAACCCAAACAAAGGAGGAGGGGGGGGATAAAATATGAATTTTTTCAAAAAAATATAAAAAAAAAAGCAAACAAATGCAAATGTCACCAAAGCCGGTTCTTAATTGCAAGTACAATTTTCGTTTTACCAGAAGGTTTCTTTTGTTTAACTGAAATCTTAAAAAGAAAATATAAAGCATTTAAAAGATAATTTGTGCATTTTATATAACACACGATGAAATGTATTCGCTTTTGTTCTCATAGCAAAGCAATTTCTAAATTTAGATGTAATTTATACAAAAACAAAATTCAGAAATAGAAAAGGTGATGACGACAATAATAGAAAATCTTCATTGAAAATGCATAAGTTAAAAAGAAATTTCGAGGTAGAAAATGAGAATATACGAGCAATGGCAACAAGTTTGTGATATGTATTTGACTTCAGTATCAAAGTATCTTAATCCACCCCTTCGTCCAATCAACAAATACTCAGTTGCTTCAAAATATCCAGGAAAGAGGGGTGTAATACCGGAAGCTGACCGCTATTCTGACAAAACCATCCGATTACCTCAGTGCTATCACGCAGACAATGATAAAGATCAACGTCAACGACTGCGATTGACATTTCATCTGACAATGTGACAGCGGGACTTTTAACCCTGGAGAAGGCATTTCCGAGCAACTTAATCGCTGATAAAAGCTCAGACGAGGGCATATTTAGCAACGACACTTAATCTATAGCTCTCGCTTTCGATCAAGAGAGGATATTGCAGTCTCAAGTAGAGTTGCGAAACAAATTATCCGAGATAAAACGAATAGGTAGGTTGGGAATGATTTTCATTCTTTCTCGAACCATTGTAAAACTTCCTCTAAAAACGTACATAATTACATCTAGTTTGTTCATTATGAAAATCCTAGGATTGACGAGTTCGTTCATTAAGAAAATCCTAGGATTGAAAATAATTAATTTAAGCCATTTTTTGAATGGAATAAAAAACGTAGATTTGAAAAGCAGCTCATTTTGTGTTATCTCCATAAGACAGATAGAAGTGTTTCTTTGTTACAACTGGTGTTGCAATTGTATGTGTAATGTAGGTGATATATATATTTTTTTCCACAAAAGAACATTTTGGATTGTTCTTATTTAGCAACTTCCTGTACTTTCGCACGTTTCAGGAAGCAAGCCAATCGCTTTCACTTTGATCGAGTATGAATAACTCACAACATTATAAATCAACCATAAAAAAGGAAATAATTTCTGTGTGTTGACTAAAAAATTGTTGTTAAGTTTATTGCATAAAACTATGCTATTGTTTTTACACATTTGAAAGAAATTGTGTTCAATTTGAACTCAATAAGAGAAATTAGTGTTCAACTAAACATTTAAAAAATTAAAATATAAATAAAAAAACAATTTTTGACTGAAAGAAAATCAACTCTTGACAAGCAAATAGGCGGCCCATGTCAAAAAAAAGCTACAACTTTAACTATTAACGAAGATCGAGACTTAACTATCAGCAAAACTCAATCTTCGTTTCAACGCTCTCTATCAAAATTTTTCAATGCAACATTCCATCGCAAAAACGAAGCTACTAAAAGCAGAAAAGTTCTCTTAACAAAAACCGTTCAGTTATAACAGAATTTTCTTGATCAAAAAATATGAAAGAAGAAAAAATATCCAACAAACGAAAAATAAAAGACAGCATAAGGATTAATGGGCGCATAAATTTGGTTCCAATTAAAAAGAAAAATAAAAGCAATGTAAAAAGTCATAAATCTAAAAAAAAATGCCTTAAAACCATTTCGACTTTTATCATTAACCATCTTATGTCTAGCAGCAAAAAAAAAAAAAAAAAAGATTGACAGTATTGCAGAGTGGTCCCTTCTCTTAAAAACTAAAGCACACAATCATTAGGATCCTCCAAAATATTTTTAACACTTTCAAAACATTTTAAAACGCTTTGATGAAAGTAATTCTATTTCTGCCATCGATACGTACAACCAATTTAATCCAAGCATAAAAATATTTTTTGAAAATCTAGACAATCCAAAAACTATAAACTGAAAAGGGAAAACAATTCCACGGAGGTAATTTCAGTGTGTGAAATCTAGGCACGTAATAGGATCTCCTAATCTCTATAGGTGAACCTAGACATTAAGCAACTGCTTTTTTTAAAGAGCTGAAGATTATGCAAAAGGGATTTGAGAGGGAGTATGCTAAACGTTGAAAAGCTTTTTCTTCTATTTATTATTTTGTAAGATTTCTTATAAATAATCATTGCCGATTGAGATCCTAACTTTATCGGATACGTTTCAAGATTTTTCTAAAAATGAATACGGTTTCTTTAGAATGAGCAGATAATCTTTTATTTTTGCAACTTAAGAAAATATGATAAAGAGAACAAATCAGATATTTATGATATTATAAAAGATTGTGCAAAGCGATAAATAACATGTTTAGCATTCAACTCTTAGACTTAAAGTAAAAAACTCAAGAATTTTGTATTTAAATCTTATTATTGCATTTCACAGAAAACATTTATATGATTAAGTGTATTCATCTTTACAGAACAAAATCCGTTCAGTACGCCATTTGGAAGAGTCAGGAGGGTCCCCTGATTTTTGCAACACATTTTATAAACAACGACGAATAAAAGAAAAACTCCAGAACTCCTCCTAAAACTCCTAAATTGTAATAACGATAAAGGATACAGAAAAATATATTTTAGATGTATAATTATACTAAAGGTGTGTTTCCTCCTTCCTCTGGAAATATTTTTTCGGTCTAAAACTAAATATAAAGCTTTCAAAAAACTTTTCTTAGCGACGGATGTTTTAAGATGCCTTTTTGGATCTCAAAACGAGTCGTACAAAACCCGCGATCGCAAAAACGGATTCTTCACATAATGGTTGGCCTTCATTAGCATAAAGCAATCGCTTTAAGAGCCTAAATTATATGTTTTTTACATACTTAGTGTTAATCAAAGTTAACTTTTTTTATTCTTACAAAATGAAAGAAAAATTGTTATGAACTTGAACTATCTCATGAAAATAGAAGCCATCTACAGTGAAACCTATGTATAACAATACTGTCTTTAACGATAACCTGTCTATAACAGTATTTATTTATTTTTATTTATTTTTTTTGGCCCCAGCAAAATGTCAGCATGAATAATCAAACTGTCTATAACGATAACCTGTCCATTACGATTTTTTTTTTTGTGTCCCAACAGTACCGTTGTAGACAAGTTTTACTGTATGTAGAAGAATAACAGCAGTCACGATCCCAAACAAAATTCGTTTCCAAAAGAAAATATATTTAAAAAAAACACAATAAAAAGTAAAACAACACATAAATATGTGGCACAAAAGGAAATTAGCAAGTTAAACGATAGTCACGTTTTTTTTATTTATTTATTTATTTAGTTTATTTTAACGTAGTTCTTACGTAGGTAGATCTAAAATTCAACTATAAACGATTCAAAAGTAACATGGACCATAAAAATTTTAAATATTTCGAACGAGCAAGAACCCTCTCCGATGTGAGTTTGTTTTTAATTTGACAACGCACTCTTCGCTAAACTTGCAGCAAAGCGACGAGACTTTTCGGATTAATCGCCAACAGTTCCGGGTGACGACTTTCCCCAGATTATCCTTTTTTTTTTTTCTTTTTTCGTTTTCTGAGATGAATATTAATAGTTATTTTTTATGCGTGATTACTTTTACCTTGTAGAAAAACTATTTTGTAGACAGTATCATTTTTCACTACAGATATGTATAAAAGCAATTAACACCAACTAACAATGATCCTAACTAAAATAATTAAGATAAAGTTCCCAAAAGCTAACATCCCAACAAAGGTACTAAAGCTGACATCTTTAAATAAAACAAATATTTAAGCCATTACTAATTTTATAAAGTAATTTAAAGTGAGTTTTCTCTCGTCTTAAAAAAGAAAAAATATGCTATTTTTCTGAAATCCCTTTCGGTTTATTATAAAATAAATATTCATTTATTACGATTTATTTACTTTATATGTGCGCCATATATCATTTTTTATTTGTCTTATCTACACTACCCTATACCTATAGTATCGACAAAGCCAGTGGCCAAACTCCTGAAAGTCGACAAAACCATGAACTTGTCCTGTCCCCAACAGCAGATTTTTTTTAAGCAGCCTGCGACGCAGATTAAAGATCCTGAAATAGTTTTTAAAAAAAAGGGGGAGGCACTAGATTGATTCTCAAATCTAAATCAGCACCGAAAAATGTTTAAAACTAAGATGTTATACTTACAAGTGCATGCCACATATGGATGATCCCCCCTGTCGAAAACGCGATAAAAATCTCCCTTCGTTCAAATTTAAAAACATCATTTTGTTTAAAAATAATTTAGGTTATCCCCAAGAAATAATCCGCAGACTTTTTCAAGAATCTACACGTCCAGTTGTTTCTACTACCAGGGCCCTATTCAGTGATAAAACCTGATTACAAGTTTATATTATAAAACATAACACATGTCAGATAAAACATTAGTCAGCACAGTTCCGAATGTGTTAACAAAAAGTTATATTCGATACTATAAGGGACAGGTTTCATAAGCTTGGAAAATATTTCTGTCATTGACACACATCGTGAAAGTTGCTATCACAAGAAATGATTTTTTGAGACAACTTTTCGCTCAGCCAACTTTTTCCCTACTGCTTGACGTTGCAACAGTCCCTCAAATTCAAGGAATTCTTTTTGATTCAGGAAAATTCATATCTTTGTCCTAAACGGACAATACGTTCAAGGTTACTATGATCATATTTTACTACATGAATCATTTTCAGTTTTAGAAAGTATTTTCAACGCAGTCTATTTTAAAGTGTTTAACAAAGAGTGATGCAACGAACAGTCGGTCCAAGCCGTATTCGACCTAAACTAAAGAGTTCTAAAGCAATTTTTTTAATACAACCATAAAATAAGGTTGATGTGAATCTATACGTATACGTAATTAAAGGTAAACTAATCAAGATTTTTGTAATTTGGTATATTTCTATGTGGGACCTGCTTGTGTCGCGTACACAACCAAATGGTAATCAACCCCTTCTCACATCATGATCAGCATGTCTGAAGTGTTGTTCGCCACAAAAGTGATCATTCTTTGCCTGGGATGGTTTATATTCTGAATTTTCTCTTCGTAAACATTATTTTTGATATGCGCACAGAAAAGAGTATCATGGAGTCAAATAAGTACTTCTCGGAGGCTAAAAAATAGGCTCTGATCTGCCAATGCACCTGTTGCTGAATTGAGTATCCAATGCTTCCTCTCTACCTAGTTCTTAAAAATAAAAATAATAATAAATAAAAAAATTGAAACTGGTGTGCATACATTTATAAAGGAAGTTAGCCGTAACATAGTATCACGTTATTTCATAATTACTACATTGTTAGTTTCAATGGTGTACACTAATAAATAGCTGCTAACATATCTGTACCACTAATCAAGACTTTCTATTTAAAATATATATTAAATCTGCTAAAAACCTTATCAAAGAATTTCTTACATAATTCCGACACCAAAAAACTCTCCCATTTATAATGCGCATTCATGAATAAATTCCAGACAGATTTTAGCGGCCAGTGCGAAGTTATTAAAGGGCAACCGTTATTTTTTTCAATTGCTTTAACAAAATCCAACAATGTTTGATGGGTAATATTTTAGAAAATGTACGTTAATAGTTCAAGCCTAAAATTACAAACTATTTTTTTAAGTTTCATATCACATTTTGAACAGAGTCAGTCACCAATGGCTGATAAAGCGTGAACTGAAAATTCAGTGTCAGGTACCGGTGACTCAAGCGGCAGCTAACTTGTTAATGAAGTATTTATTGGGATAACTTCCGAAAGTGTAAAGATTTTCATGCAGCAGATTGTTTTCTTATAGCTTATTTCAGTTTAATCTAAATTTGACTTTTTCTCGGAGCTTGTAACTGTACTGAATTGAAGCACTGAACCCTTCTGTTTATTTTGATTTCGTTTATTTTTCTTATTTAATTGAGAAGTTTTAGAAAATAATGTTTGTAATTGAAAAAAAAAATGTTTCAAAAATTTAAATGCAAAGCTCCGATCTTTAGAAAGTGTAGCTAAGGCTATTTTTCTAGGTTATTTTTCTAGTTTTCGACTGAATATTGTTTTAAGATCTATTCGGTCTTGATTGAGGCCGAATATTCGGTGTTCGGCCAAATGACTATTCGTTGCATCACTAATAACAATCATAAATCTTACCGGCTTGAGAATTCGTGCTCTTTGACTGGAACTCTATAAGCGATGTTAAGGCTGTAGAAGATGAACCGGGACTCCTCATCCCGGCTTCAGGAGCGTTCTCCTGTTTTATCCGCCGCTCAGGTGTCATCTCGTGCATGCATGCGTTCCCACTTGAAACTACACCGCCACTCAGCATCAGCCCCTGAAACAATAGAAATGTGGGGGATGTCATTCAATCAACTTTCCAACCAGAAGATATAACAATAAAAATTATATTCATTAGAAACCACGGAGAAAATAATTGCATTTCATTTGTTTTCTAATCACTTTAAGCAAATTGTTCAAATTATCTTACAAGTTATCTTACTCATAGATTTTCTTTTAAAAACATTTGTGCAGTTTAATAACTCAAAAATATTTAGTATTCAATATTTTAAAAAATCATTCCTCTAATCAAAACTAATAAAACTAATGGGGAAGGGGGAATCATGTATTTTGGGGTGTAAGGCAAAAATATCTGGTACTAAAAGGAGTTTTTACAATAAAATGTGAGTTTTTTCCCTTCCTTTACTTCTTTCTTTCCTTTCTTTAACGAACAATAAGAAAACCCCACCCACTTAGTCGGTGCCTATGATCACAAACGTATGTAAGATTAAAAACGACACAACACTTGCAATACGCACTTATACTTTATTTGGCTCCCCTATGAAACAACTAGTGTTTTTCCATTCTAAATTTTACTAATAAATACATTGCAAATGCAAAATGAATATTTTTGGCACCAAAAATAGTTTTGTTGTCTATAAAACTGCCTGTTTAAAAGCGTCATTTAGGTTAATTGCAGAAAACTGTAAAAAATACTGCAGACTTTTGGAATTAGAAATAATTTTTATACACTATGACTTTGTAAGAAATTATATGCTCCACGTGGTTACATTGCGTAAAACTTGACGGGGATCCCAAGATTAATAACTCGGGATCTCCATAATTGCGCAATGGGGCTTTACGCGAATGACTTCTGCGCAGATGCATGAGAGCGCCTGAGTTCATATGGCTATAGGCAGCTATGAAGGCATGACTGCCAAAAAAAATCTCCTTAACCGAATAGCGGGATAAATTTATGGATATCTCTTGACCGCTATTCGGGCTAAAGGGCAAATTGGCTGCCCATCATGTATACTGTTTCCGTACATAGAAAATAAATTAGTTTGTGTGTGTTGTGAATGAACGTAGTCTCTTCAGTTCTCTCCCTCTCCAAAGTTGATACATGGGAAATGTGACAAAGAAGAAGGGGCGAAAATCCTCTACAGACTTTGAACAAAATTTTTGTTTAAAAACTATTTTGCTTACGGAAAGTCACTGTATCTGCTCCGGAATGCGTGTACAGCTAACCAAAAAGACGTATTAAAGCCAGCAATTTGACAAGATACTGTTTTCAGTACCACTCAGTTACTTACCTTTACAGTAGAACAATCTTACACTTTTAAGAAACGATTACACAAAACATTGGAGTCCTAAAGCTTTAGTGAATTTAAAATTAAAAAAAAAAGCCAAAAAGCCAACTTTTTAAAACATGAACAGCGCAGATTCTTAAATAGCAAAGATTGAAATAAATAATGAAACAACGATTAAATAGATCTCTTTTAGCAGACGCGTTTTATTGATCACTGCACATAACTGCTGTCGAATGCTATTTCATTAATATTCAAAGAATGCTAATGAATCATTTAAACTGATTAGTGTTTCTTTCCTATTCTTAAAGCAACATCATTAGAAAATACTTATACATAAAGGATACTTTTTGAGTTAACAAAATGAAATCTTTTAAAAAATAGCAGTCAAAAATGCTGCATATTTTAAGACTGCTGTGACACCTAGAATCTATCGGAGAATTTTTAATGCATTAATGGTGTGCTTAGGCATTTCCAAAGTCAGCCAGAGTTTGTAAAAACTTAAATGGCACAATAAAAGTACTCGAGTATCCGTGCAATAGCATTTTTCTGCAAAGAATTAACTTGAAAATTTTAAAATACTTAATACAAGCAAACTAAAAGTACCGTTGGATAATAGTTCAATCCTTCTGTAAATAAATGATGGAAGAAAGTATTTCGGAATTCTTATTCGAAGGGGCGAAAAATTCCATCGAATGAAACACAAAAAGCACGTAAAAATGATGCAGAGTGTTCCAAAAAAAAAACAGAAGGATATTAAGTAAAAAACACACTATTTTGGTCTGGATAACTTGAACTGAGTGTTTTAGTTTCTACTTTTAGCATTCCAAGTTATAAATCGTTAATTTTTAGTATTTGTATGAGATCAAATTCATTATTCGAAAGAAAACCCTTCAAATGGATGATTTTTTTTTTTTTTTTTCATTACGCTTATTTTATTGTTAAGAAAAGGTTATTTTACTGGATCAAACAGCTTAAACGTTTAACCGGATACGAAAACAAATCACTATATTTTTGTAAAAATAATTGAAAAGAAATTTTATGATAAAATTTTAAATTTAGTAAAACTATAGATTCTTGTTCATGTTTATCATAAAGAAATAGTTCAATAAATTTAGTGATTAAGAAAGCAATAAAAAACCAAATAATATCTATGCATCGAATACAACACCCAAAAGATCAACACATTAGAAAATTTTCAGTTAGCATGTTAAAAAGAAAAACGAAATCAACTCCAAATGTTTACATAGAAATACACCCCCCCCCCTTTTTTTTTCGGAATGTTCACGCGGTCCTGCAAAAATGTCATGCATGAAATTACTATCTATACAGCACTAGAATCAAATTTCAACTCTTTTATCAGTATCTTCTAACATCTAAGTCCGCGCGTTGTTCCTTACCTGGAAACCTCTCTCAGGAAACTCCTTACTACACCTTTTCGAAGTTCATTGTACGAAAATCAAACTGAACATCCAATTTTCTATTCGGTAAATTGGAAGAATTTTTAATCATATAAATTTTCCACGTACTTTTCCCCACACATTCCAACTCTGTGTATTAAGCAATAAATCACTTTCTAAAACCAGAATTTCGAAAACAAAAATATTTTACGATTTGATGAATGAGACTACTACGCGAAAAATTCTTGACAGAACAAAAAGGTAAGCATTTAAACCTTGAGACAATCACCGCTTTTATGAACAGTAAAATGGTTTGAAAAAAATACCAATTTTCCAAGTAAATCTCTTTTTTTTTTCTTTTTTATTCCCTTTCTGTTTCTAGTTTGCAACGAAACAAGAAAAAAAAAATGCTCAACTACTTCTAACTCTTCAGTAGGTTTGAAAGCTCCGCGGCAGATTTTTTATCCATTGTAAAAGTAACTGGACAAAAAACGTGTACTAGAAGAATGCCTATCGTTAGTTAAGCAAATGACGGAGAATTAACAAAATAATATTCAATATTAAATCAATTTTTAATTGTTTTTTCACACTAAGTTATAGATACAAGTTCAGTTACAATTAATAAAGATTCTTGCCAAATACATAGCTAATACTTCATGTTTAAAGGCTAAAAAATACTGTGGACTTTTTTCTTCCTTTTTTTTCAAATTAAAACTGTCAAACATTACTTGAGGAAGCCGACAAACTAAATGATTTCACTATGCAGTTAAAACCGGAACAAATCGGAAAATGTATTGTATCAATAATATTAAGACAAACTCCTTCCTAGCATTTTTTTTTTTCAAAAAAATAAATAAATAAATAAATAAATATTTCTCAATTTAAAAACACTAAACGTAGTTTGAAATTCGTTCGCCCCATTTTAAAATTATCATTTTTGTTTTAATTCAAAATCTGAATTAATTCTCTTAGCAGCAGCGCAAAATTATGTCTAAGTTCAAATTGCGGATAAACTCAAAATAGGTTTAATGCTTTCAGAAGTCGCAAAATAGCTTATGTCGAAGCATTAGAAAAATAACGTTTGGTAAACACAATTGTTATTAATTTGTTGTTTCACCATGTCTATATAACAAAAGATTTGTAGTTATCTAGTGCACTTTTTTTTTTTTTTTGCCGCATTAATTAGATTGCTGACGTTAAAATAGTAATTTCAAATTGTGAGGAATTCATTTGAGGTAATAAACCAGTGATTGGAAAAAATTATTTTTTTTTTGTAGTGAACTACAACTACTTTGTTACAAATGTAGTTAACTACAACTAACAAACTAGAACTTGAAGTCAGCTCGTATTTTTATGATTCTTATTTTTCATTGCATCCGCTGATGTACTTGTGAAAAATTTGCGCCAGTCTAATTCGTTTGAACCTTGATTCTTTCTTTTTTTTAAGTTTATTTAAAAGTAGTTTCCCGAAATCGCTACAAACTACTATTTTTTTGCATCGAACTACTCACTACACTACTTTTTTTAAAAAATAGTGCGCTACACTAAAAACTACTAAAAAAGTTACAGTAGTGTCGCTATACTTCCAACCACTGTAATAAACCCATTCGATATACAACATGTTATGATCAATGCAACAAATTATATAGTAAAGAAATATACGCTTAATTGATCAATACTTTGAACCATAAAAATGCATTTTTAGACAAAATTAGCAAGTATAGGTCCTTACACAGGTAAAGCACAGGGTGTCGCAAAAATATCTCAACAATTTCAAACTTTTTATTTTAAAAAAATAGGATTACAAGAAAAATGTCGCTAATGATAGAGGGCGATATTTTACTTCCATCCAGGAACGTTTCAGCATAGCGAGAACAACAGTGTTTATAGCGACCGGAATTTTTCGCCTTAATTCCAGGACCCTTTTTTTTTTTTTTTTGACTGCTTTGTCTCAATGAACGATATGCATTATTGAACGGTTGTCTTCTTGCAGACAGCCATTTTCAAATAATACGTCTTTTCATGCTGCAACATAGACTGTATATTTATTAAAAAAAGTTAGAGTTGATCTATCCCATACAAGAAAAACATTTTGTTGCAGACTTCTTTTATTATAAGTTAGGATTGTTTTGCAACAAATTGCATTTTTAAACATACAAATTTTCAATATTTTTTCCTGCGAATTGCAACATTAGTACAGCATTAATGCTAATTCATTAAAAAAATCATAACGCTAATTTATTTAAAAAAATGTTTTTAACCAACTATTTTCAGAACATTTCGGAAGTCGCTAGCTGTAAAAATAAGATGATATTTTAATATAAGAAAATATGATTTCGTTTTGCAATTCGTCGATTAAATATTGTTCGGCATGTTTCTATACACCAGTCATATTTAACGATTTTATTAACAGCTAGAGTTCCAAAAGGCAATGGATAACGTGTAAGTCCATAAATAAAATAGCGGCTTTAAGAAACCAGCAAAAGGGTCCATATTTTTTTCATAGCGTGAAGAAAGCAAGACCTCAATGTCTCAATCCAGTGCCTCTAGTAAAGAAATTAGTTTTTCTGGTACAAATTTCACTACGTCAAGTAATCAAAATCCCCAATATTTACGAAAAATTTTTTTGATGAACTCTAACAAAGAAGATAAAAGTTACACGCTTAGGCAAAGTCAAGTTTTTCATGCTTCTAAAAACTTAAAAGATCCTTCAAATAAAGCATACAACAGAATAAACCAACAGTTCAAATAGCTAGCGTTGGAGTACGAAAACATAACCAGCGTCTGAAAATGTAATACAGTAAACTACAACAATAGTGAAAAGTGCATAAATTTCGTTTTTCACCAAGCCATAAATTGCGAATTAATTGTTTCTTGTTACAAAAGTTATCTGCATAAAACTCCTCTGGAAAACAAAGCTATTGTTTTGAGATAATTATGGTACTTAATGGGCTTTCTTTCAAGGTATAATGAGCAATTTTTCGCAAGGACATCTTTGGAACTCTTTGATACATATGTGCCGGCATTAGATATTTTTTGATCGCCTAGAACTTACTGGCGTTTGCTGCATACATATATCAAGAGGCAAAAATTGCATGTTCGTTTAAAGCGTTCACTTTGCTAAAATGTGGATTCGTTAAACTCGGGACGCCAATATTCCCAAAGTGCACGACTCTCTTTACTTAAGCAAATGTACCAGAAAATATGACTGTTTTGAGATATACGTGGTATGATTTCAAACTCAGCATTATTTCTGTAGATATCTTCGATTATGAAATTATATGTAAATAATAAGGAAAACGAGTAAAAGTTGGTTTCATGAAAAATTTACATGTTAGCCGCGACACAACGATAAACGACGACACACGATTTTTGTGTGCAATACAATAATTCTGTCGTTTAAGTATAAATTCATCGTCGTAAGACTTTTTTAAAAAAAATTTTTAAAGCATTTTTTTAGAATTTTTTTTAATACAGCAATTCACATATTAAATAAATAATTGACTAACATTTGTGGGGGAAAAAAAACATTGCTATACTGTAATTGTATTTTCCAATGTCAAAACAACTGCCACATAATTCAATTATGTGAGTTAAAGTTTCAATAAAATTGAACCTTTTAATCCAAATATTTAGAGCTGTTTAAGTGATAATAGAAATTGTAGATTTTAACATTATTTTATTCTAATTAAGTATAATATATGTAACATTAATAGTTAAAATTGTAACAAGTTGTGAAAATCACAACCTATATAATCACCTTGTCATAAAATTCAAGACAACGTATCGTACTCAACCTTTTTAGGCTAATAATAAAAACTTTTAAGGCTATATTGACTGTCGATTTCTGAGCCCCCATAAAGTTTTGAACACAGAAACAAAGCCTATTAAGTTATACAGCTAATACAAATATGTCTACATTCTATTACAACATACATAAATTAAAACTGCAGTTGGCTTGGAAATTTTTTTTTTCTTTTTTTTTTAAGTTTTGAAGTTGCAAAAAGTAAAGCACTTGGGCAAATAATTCAATACTTTTCGGCGATGACCAACAGTACTTTCAAAATGTCAAGCATTCCAGAAAATAAAATCATTAAAATGTTATAACTAACACAACTTTTAGCCGAATTGTAATATATAGTACATAAAAACACCAGATTCATTAAAAAATTCAAAAAAAGGGGGTCAAAAAATACTTTTAGGAACTTTTAAGTTACGTAACAAAATGCACGCAAAAAATTTAATTTCCCTTAATATAACAAAATGTCAAATGTTATAGATTAAAAAGCGAAAGATTTTTTTACTTCATCCCTCACATGACAACTAAACTTTTTTTCTCATCCAACGAAGAGGTATGTCTCTTGCTAAAGCTGACACTCACATAAACAGAAAAATCTTGATGTTAGAGATTAGCATGCTGTTTTTTAACTGAAACAACAAACTACTGTAAAATTGATACCAGTGCAGAAGCTATTTCGATCTGTCTCTTCACTTCAGGCTCTCAGACAAAATCCAAGCAACACCCTCCCATAGATTACTACCCCCTTAACCAGTCTTTGATAGCTTTAATACCCGTGGATTAAGAACGACACGAAGTTTTTAGAAAGCGAAGAAATGCTGAAGAAAAAGATCGGTTTTTAATAGAATTCTTCTCAGTTATGTACACAGTTAGGGAGCAACAAAAAACTGAAATGGAAAATGCATGAACACTTAGTAGAAGGCAGCTCTGTAAGAAGACTATCTCTTAATCACAAAGAGCTCGCAGAAGTATTTAAACTATAATTCTCCACAACCAGTTCTGCACCCCTCCTCCTCGAAAATGTCTTCTTTTTTTATTTTTTAAATCATCCAGTCAGTAATTTTTTAAGACCTTTGTTTCTCCTATTAATCCTTCGTTATGCGTCGTTGTTTTTTTCGCCTGGGTTTTTGATATTAAAACGGATTAATACTTTGTCGCACTTCATTTTCAGACATAATCACTAGATAATTTTTGGCACTTTTTTAGTACCGCGTTTAATCTTTTAGCAGAGAGTTATTTTTCCAGACTTTAGCAAGAACTTATGCAAAAACTGAAAAATGTTTTAATCTCCCTTGTTAATATGCTTTTTTTTAAAACACTAGAGGGATAACTGCATCTTATTATTTCCTATAAGAAGAGTATTTTTTTAATAACAGACATTTTAAAATTAGTTTCAATATTGCTGGAATGGATAATTCCAGTATAAACAACTGACAATTTTTCAACACCAACGCATTATTATATCTAACTATATAATTAACCATTAAGAGAGTTTCTTGTTGAAAAAACTAGATACCATAAAAGAAAGTTCTGTTTTCTATACTCCAAGTAATTTAGAAATAACTATAATTTTCCCAGACACAAGATGCGGGATATAAACAAGATATTTCATAACTTCAATTTTAAAAAATAGTTAAATAACCTACAGGGGAAGATAAAAATTAAAACTAAAGCAATTTTTTTTTATTTTATAATTTATCTTGTGTGTAATATATTCCGGCATTACTCAAAATTGATTGCCAAAGATTACCAAACATTTAATGACATTAAAATTTGTACGGTATATTAAATACACAAAATTTTTCACACGTTAAGACGCGTCAGTCGAAAACACTATAAGTACGCACATATTTACTATCTCACATATCGTTGCATCAGAACAACATCGGACACATTATTACTGTTTCTAGGCTTTGATATCTTTCTGATGCTTTGCGGCGACAATATACAGGGTGTCCAAAAAGTCCTTGACACATAGGAAAATTCATAGAAAACCAACAAATTCTCGTATGAATTTGCGGTTTGCACCAAAATACTTCACAGGTTCAAGAGTTCTTATGACATTGAAAAAAAAAATGAAAAGGGGAAAAAAAGAAGAAGAAAAAAGGCATTTCGCAGCCAGGGTGTCAGTATATGCTATGCTTGTAATTCTTCGTTTAGTAATTTTCATTCCTTTTTGCGTTTTCCCATGTCAACAAAAACGATTTCAAAGTAACTTTTGGCAAATATAGGGAAGTGTAATACAAGATTCAAGAAAGGATAGATCAGAAAATGAATAGGATTTAGAAAGAACATATCGTCACCTCAGCGAAACAGTAGGATATATTAGTGTTATTCCTGGGATTAGATGTCTTACTGTTGCTCTGAGGAGACGATCTGCTAATCAACATATGTTCAGGTATGCATAAAATTAACTCAAAGAAAATCGTAATTGATGTCAAGATCAGAAAAAAATACACAAGATGATATATAAACACAATACGAAAATATCTTTGAAAAAAAGAAATTACAATTTTCATACGGTATTTACTCATATTTAAAGAAGACTTGTGAAGTCAGTGAATTAAAAATCATCAAAAAACGTATTTCTACAATAAAAATTACCGTAGATTCTTTTTGACTTCATTCACAAAATGTAAATATGGTTCCTTCATATCTTTACTTTTGAATGCAAATAAACTAGGATGGCTCTTAACTCCTTTTATAAAATTCAATCACATAAGGTATAGGATTTTTTTTTCTTACTCTTACCCTTAATCCTAAAGCATAACCATAACAAAAAAGAAAACCAGTTTATAGTAATGCCATAAAGACGAACGTTCGTTCACCTATCGTATTACGTTTGATGGAAACAAAGGAAGTCAGAAATCCATGCTTAAATATAGATATATACGAACATATATATAAAAAAACGATAAAATGGCAGCTGAAGTAATCCCTTCTGAAATTATGTTCTGATGGCGATCAGTGAAAAGAGGATTAGAGGAAGTCTGCTTGATCATCACAGTTCTGGAGAAGAAGGGTAGGACGAGTCACGATAAGATCTCGGTCACGAGCTTTTAAAGTAAGGCTAATCTTTTCCCAGATATGCGTCGATCACAATAACATGGAGCCAGTATTAAGATCAGATTTCACAGAAAATTTGAAAGGATTGGCTATTTTGCAAAGGCGAGACTAATCCTGAAGCTTGACTCTTTGGCATAAAATCATCCGCTGAAGATTCATTGCAGAGATAGAAGAGCCCACGAGTTTTAAGAAGGAAGTGCAGCTTTAGAAGGGGGAGGGAGATTAGAGGTGGGAAAACTTTGTCTTAATAAGTGATGAGTAACTAAGTTAATTAGCTGTCTACTAAGGAAGTTTTGTTTCATCAGCTGTTAAAAAACGTTGATAAAAGCAAAACTAAAGCCATAGCAGATTGTTTTAATGTATTGCGAGAGAAAAAAAGGGGGGGGGATATTCATCAATACAAAAATGGAGGATCTGATACATGGCATTTTTAAACTAGTTACTTTATAGATAGATGGTGGATTTTGCTAATTGTTTCGTCGTTAACTAAAGCAGGATCTGTCTTTCGCAAAAGGTTTTTTGAGGATAGATCTTCTACAAAAACAACTGGTAGAAATTTGAAAATTGCAGACCTAAGCAACTCTCAGAAACGCAAGCTCAAATCTCGTAAAATTTTCGTCGCATTTGACGAAATAGCTTTGAGAAAAAGCTCCGAGAAAAAACTTTTGGTCAAAGTGACGAAACTTTTGCGAGAATTGAGCGTGGGTTTCTGACCAGAGGGGAGGGGAAAAAATCGTCGTCAATGACGAACTTTGTCTTACGATTGAAGAATACTCTAAAGTGAGAGTTCGGTTCTGAGGAGTGAAGGATAGAAAACATTAACAGAAAGCACTTCGTACGAAATATTTTGCTCAACCTAAAGCTTTTCAGTTTTATAAAAGTTAATTTATTTTTAAAAATTCAAATATCATATATAGTTTTAAAATTAAAAAAATCTTTCAGGAGTTAAATTCTTTTTAACTTTCAACGGTGGAATACTTCAGATGCAAATACCAACCGTAAATCTTCATAGAAAATCGACCAAACAGAAAATTTTCGTTTTTGTTCATTATATAAATGAGAGAACTGACAAAATCTTAACATCAAATTCTGTAGTACATCTTTTTTCTCATTTTTAGAGGCATTTTGCGACGCTACCAAACTGACTTATGTTAAACATATCATATTTTTACACATCAATGCGAAGAGATTTGAGCATTAATCTGAAATAACAACGATTTTAATCACGATACAGTAAAACATTTCGAAGTATATTGCAATAGAAAGGAAAGCATAAAGCGAGCCCACTCAAATAATTTCAAAAGAAACTGGAGAAGTCGCTATTAGTTAGTGCAAGTAACGAAACTATGAAAATAACTATGGTATAATCAGTTACATTATAGAGACTTATTATAATGCACCGAAAAGACTTGCTATCTTATTTAACCTGAAATAACTGCATACGGTTAATGACGCCTATAAGTACAAAAATTTAAATTCCAAAATGTTAATCCTAATTTTAATAATTTTCAGTCAAAAAAAAAATTTTTTTTTTTTTTTTTTTACTTTAATGCTTTGAATTCAAAGATTTAAGAAAATTGTTACATCAAGATTGATTGAACAGAATGAAGAATGTTTTCACAACACAAATATGCAAGACTTGTGGAATCGGAAAATATCACATAAATCAATGGCGTATATAGACTTACGCCCCCCCCCCCCCCAGCAAGATTTATTAGTACACCATACTTTAGACTTACAAAAAACAGTTTAAATTTATAGCATAATAAAAAAAAATTGAAAAGATATTCAGGTATTTATAATCATTAAATTTTATTTTTATCTAAATAATTGCGAGGGAAAGCGATTTCAGCGATTTTCCACTTTTTTGTCATTTTTCACTTTCTCCAATTTTTTTTTTTTTTTCTTCTTTCTTTTTTTCTTTTCTTTTTTTTTTCTGCGAAAAAAAAAAAAAACACTAAATATGCAGGCACACAGAATAGAGAATGGATGGATGGGAGAGATAAATAGGCTTGTGACGCATTAGTAAAATTCATTCAGAAAGCCAAGGAGGGACATAGATAGGAGAACATTATATAATTTCCGAAAACCCTTTTTTCCCCTTCATTGTAACTCATAGTGCTCATTTTTCGTGATCACGTGCCCTCAGAACCTCATGTGCTGCCCCCTCCCCCCTCGCGTCGCGGTGGTGCTACTTACACCACTGACGTCACCTATACATTAGCTTTTAATAGCATGCATTCATTAGTTGCGATAATGCACGGACAGGGAAAAACGGCCGTTAAAATATGATCCATGCGGAATAATTCCTTTAGTAAAGCGTACAAACTTCAACAGGTGATGCAAATTCGGCAGATTTTGCACCACCAAAGCATTAATTTTTCAAAATGAAGATTTGTTTGATCGTTAGTAATAGTAATCTAACACATAGACCAGGAAAACGCAGGATGGCAAAATATTTCAATTCGCAAAAATTAATTTAATCAAGAAGACTGACAATACTAACAAATTAATAATTATTAAAATATTTTTCATCTTGAATCAGACACATATACGAATGATGGATGCAAAACTTAAAAGCTGGAAGCCTAATGAAATCAGCCCAACAAAATATTTTCAAGGTTTATATTTTTTGAACTATTAGAGGAAGACATGCTCTGGGAATTATTTCATTAAAGCATATTTATCTTCAGAAAATCACATCATAACAGAATATCATATACATAATACAATTAATTTAACTTTCGTATTCGATTCAGAAATTAATCACAAACGTTTTGAGCATCGAAAGCTGCTCTTAAAATATTAAAACAAATACATTCATTTTTAAGAATGCCACTATAATCTATGTGATATACGCTCTTTAATACTTTGAAATACAAACGTAAACATGTTTCCAATGATTCTAAACAAGAGAAAAAATGTCAGGTCAGGCGGGAAGAAAAATAGTAAGCACCATTACACAACTACAAGACCAACGGTTTTTAAGATATTGCCTGAAAACCATTGGCGGTATCTTTGATGACTTTTAATTCGCTAAAAATGCTTTTATTTTCGCTCAATTTATTACATTTGCTACATTTTCCTTCTGTCTATTCCGAGAGCAGTCCTTTTATCTTACTTTTAATCTCCTGTCCCATTAGGCGCACCTTTCTATGATTATCCCTTTGTTTTCCCCTATTTTTAATCCTTTATTCAAAGGAAGCATTCATTTATTTTCTTTGCGGGATGATTATTACTTTACACGTTGTTTAAATACAGGTGGACCATTACGCTATGAACGTCGGGGCCATTCATTTTTCAAACCCACCCTCTTCTTCCGTACATGCTCTCCCCGACTCAACCAATTAGGATTCCATCATTCTAAAGGGAACAGCCCGCGGTTTGTTTTAAACTGCCGTTCGACTTGCACTTGAATCGAATTAGATCAAAGGTTTGGACTTAAAACGTATGCTATTGAAGTATTACAAGATACGTGTATGTATTTTGCTTATGCTCGAATTTATACTTAGAAAACTAAATAATGAAATTTTAACACGTATTTCGTCACTCACTCACTAAGAGTAGGGATTTATTTTGTCTCCAATTAAAAATCAATTAGGTAAAATTCAGCTATCACACAATACTTCGGATTACACAGACAAAGACTGCAGGATCTAGCTACTGAAGAAAGGGTTGGCAGGATTGGCTTTTATCTTGTGCAATAAAACTGGCATAATATGTTTTGAAGCATTTATTTTTTACGTTGGTAATTTTAATTTAAAAATTTATTTCCTTCTATAAGACTCGATACAAACTAATATCATGTATTTGAAATAAAATTTGGCAAATTTAAGAACCATTTTTTTAAATTAATTTCTCGCTACACTTTGCAACTGTTTTAGTTCTCCATTTTTAAAAATGTTTTTTGACATTAATACAGCTACTTTAGATTTAATGATTTAACAATGAAAAATTTATAGTGAACCATGCTCATCACTTCGAATTTTTCGAGAGGGGGAAGGGAATATACTCAATCCAAATTTTATCAAAAAAAATAATAATAATGTTTCAAAGCCAGGGGGACAATTGACCGCCCTAAATGACGGGCCTGTGATGAACTACAGCTAGTAACTGAAAAAAATAAGAAGAAGCATAAAACAACATTTTCAACAAAAAGTACAATATAAAGTGAAAATTTAGGCAGCGCTAGTGACATTTACCAAATGATCGTGCAATATTTTTAAACTCAGGAAATTACGATTTAACGTAAAATATTCCTTTTTTACCTGGGTGTAATTTCAAAGCAAAATTTCTCTTGTTCTAAACAAAGCGGGAAAACCCCGTGCGTAAGTTTTTCAAGAAAACGGAATAATGATGTCATCTAGAATGTATCGTAACTTCATGTACTACTTTTAGAAAATTTGCGATTCAGTCCACATCTTAAAAAATTCATAAAAACATTTTTTATATTTTACTTAAAATATTAAAAGCAACTATAACAAAAACATTTGCAAATAATACTAAGGAAGTTAAAGTTCATTATATTAATTCAAGATTTCAAGATTCAAGAGATAAAGTTCAAAACAAGACAAACGGAACTAAAAACAAGAACTCAGAGGCTTTAAAATAACAAGAAGACCTTAAATTAAGCAGACAAGCAATATATATCAGTTTCCAACTGCGCCACCTACAGTTAAAATTAAAGTTACACTAAATCTTAAACATAGGGTAGGTAGCAGAAATATTTGTTTGATAATAGGCGACAGTGGAAAAAAAATCCCGTCAGTGAAACATTCCAACGCGTTTTGCGAGAAATTAGCTTTTTCTGACTGACGGGGGGTTTTCCTGCGCATCCTTCAAATGAAATGTATAATTTTATATATTTTCAAATTTCTGACGAGAACACTAATTAAAAACAAAAATAAAAAAAAAACTATTGAAGCAAAGAGAAGATTATGTTTTTCTTACTATAGGAAACACATTATGAACATTCAATGACACTAGTTTAAGCGGATAACATCGAAAAACACAGCTAAAGCATACGAAAACTCCCTTTTTCGCACACGTTCTCATTTATCGCATTAACTGATTCCTCGCTCTGATGAAAATCCACGAACATGATTCCATGTCAGATTATAACGCATAAGGAGATTACTAACAATTTAAATGTAGCGAATCGTTAGTTAAATTCCTCAGATACATAGCACAACGATCAAGAAAGAAAGGATAATTTAAATGAGGCAAGTTAAAAGTTAAACACGATAGCTGGCTTCGCTGGAAACTGCATCTCGATGTTCTAGTTGACAAATACGTCTGATAAATGCAAGCGTTTCCTTGTTTAACCTGCAAATCCTCTATTTTCACAAACGTTAGTCCTAGATACATACTTCAATTGCAAAGATGGTCAAAAGAAGGTGTAGAATTAAGATATAGAGTTTGAATTAAATTAGTGAAAAAGTACGGAATATATCTGTTATAGGGACCCTAGGTCCCCTAACCTATGTTTAAGGAAATAATCTCCTTTGAGAAATAATTTCAACACAAAAAAAAAAAAAAAATTAAAACATTTGCGACCAAAATTCAAGGAGAGATTGGAGTTCAAAGTTTTTAGGGACGGTGCAGAAGACGAGATTGGAACTTATCGCTCTTTCAAAAAAATTACAGATTGCCGAAGTAAAAAACAAAATATATGTTTCATTGCTGTAGAAAAACAAACGCAAATATTACGCTAAAAAAAAAAATTAATTTGAATTCTTAAATTTTGAATTCAAATTATGTTTTTCGCAATCACAAGTTGCGACAGGACCCTACTCATTGGTTACTACTCTACTCACTTGTTTCTAGACACGGCTCTTGTCACTCCAAGTCTACCTCCTGTTGAACGGAAACGTATGTATTAGTTGTGTATGTGTAGGCTTTTGTGTGTGCGTAGACCTGTGTGTATGCATGTTGGCGTGTGTGTATGTGTGTGAGTGCGTATGTGTATGAGCGTGCATGTGTGTAGGACGCCACCGACCAGGAGCGGCTACGGAGGACGGAGCCGCGCCTGCAGGTGACGGTGGTGGTTGAAAAAAGCACGGAACATCGAAGACGGTCAAATGAGAACAATAAGCAATCGTGATTGCTCAAAAACACTCTATGCACACATATAATTTTAAACCCTTGTTAGCCGCTGATTTCCCTTCAACGGGTGCTATTGACTGCGAGTGTAAAATGGTGCAAGTCACAAAACGCTGCGTTTCCTTTCTGGTTGAATATTTGTGATACTAATATCAACCATTTTAGTTGGAACTATTGTTTAGTGGAGATTATTTCCCTAAATATAAGTTAGGGGACCTAGGATCCGTATAAAAAGTTACGCATTTTAACACTAATTTTCTTTTTCGCTTCAAATTTTCAATATCTTAACTCTGTACTTTATTTTGACCATTTTTGCAATTGGAAGTACCGTAAACTGGAGCTACTAGGATCCGAAATTTCATACTTTTTGCGAGTTTTACACTGAATGCTTTGTTAAACCCATAATCTGAACTGACAACCTTGTTTTTTACCACTTTTCAGACGATCTGCTACCACCTTAACCTTTTTTTAAACAACAATTTTAACTTTCTATATTTTGTTTTCTATTTTTAAAAATTGCAGCAAATCCATTAGAAAAAAGCTGTAAAACAGGTGGTAGTATCAAGAAGGACCAATGATTTTGAAAGATAAACTCAAAACGTACATTCTAGTGAGCAAATTATTTATATAAATTAATATAAAATCGACGTATAGGGGAAGGTGGGGCAAGACGAGATAGCGGGGCAAGATGAGATACTGAAGCTCCTCACTATTTGGGTGCAGACATCTAGCGGAAAAGTAGTCAAGTAGTTGCAATGGAAGAAGAAACCACGTTGGTTGAATCAATCATTTTGTGCGCGGCATTTGCATCGTATAAAATATTCTTCTCAATTTTCGTGTGTTTCGCCGTACTCCTATTTTGTTGGGTCATCTTTTCAAGTGTAGTTTGGTGAGTACCATTTCTTTAATCTTTTTTGCTATCATATAATCGCAATCCACAATTCAAAAGGATAAATTTACAGTGATTTAATGTAATTTTATTTATAACCTGAACTTGAGTAGACAGTAAACACGACAAATGGCGCTGTGGGGCAAGACGAGATATTGTAAGGGGGGCAAGATGGAATACTATCTCATCTTACCCCACATGTATTGAAATTTGTTTTTAATTCTTTTCAAATTTCTAATTATGGTGAGAACTTACCAAAGAAAGACAAATAGAGGCAGTTGGTCACAAGAATCGATGAAACATGCCATTTAATCCATAATGAATGGCGAAATGGGATTTCAGAAAGCATCCCGAGCTTATAATGTACTACGGGCTACACTTCATAGAAAAGTGAAAGAAACTAAAACACAGTCGTTGGACAGGGGTGTTTTCACGGTTTCAACAGCTGGAAAAATTTATTCGAACAAAGAAACCGCAAGTGTAGATCTAGTTAAGCGTTTGGACCCAATCAAAACTATTTTTTCTTTGGAAGAAGACCTACTTGTGGACTATATTTTGAAAATGGAAGAAAGGCTATTTGGCATTACATCGCATGACCTTAGGCTCTTGGCGTATCAATGGGCTGAAAAATTGGGGGAAAACCACAGCTTTAACAAAGAAAAGCAAATAGCTGGTAAAGATTGGATACACGCATTCAAATCTCGCCATCCTCAAATTGCACTTAGAAAACCAGAAGCTACGAGTGCGGCCCGAGCAGCTGCTTTCAACGAAGTTAATGTTGGAAAGTTTTTTGATCTATTGACCCGTATTGTAGATGAGAATAAATTGACACCAGCAAGAATCTATAATTGCGACGAGACTGGGGTGTCAATAGTACCAAAGCATAGAATTCTCGCTTTAAAAGGTAGGAAGCAAGTTGGTTGCCTGACGTCCGCTGAGAGAGGCAGCACTGTCACCATCGTGGTTTGTTTTAGTGCTGCTGGAGAATACATGCCGCCCCTTTTTGTATTTCCTCGCGTCCGTGCAAATGATCAGCTCATGAACGATTGTTCACCAGGGGCTTGGGCTGAATACCATGTAAGCGGCTGGATGCAGTCAGGAATATTTTTCTCTTGGTTTAAGAAATTCGTCACATGGAGTCGAGCAAGTAAAGATGCACCAGTTTTACTCCTTCTTGACGGTCACTGTACACACACAAAAAATATGACTGTGATTGATTATGCGATAGAGAAGGGTGTTATTATCTTATGCTTCCCACCACACTGTACACACCGTTTACAACCACTTGATGTGAGTTTCATGAAACCACTAAGTGTATTTTACGATCAAAAGGTGGCTAATTGGCTTCGAACAAACCCTGGTCGTGTGGTTACACAGTTTCAGATAGCAAAACTTTCTGGAAACGCCTTCGTAAGAGCAGCAACTATGACAACTGCAGTAAATGGTTTCCGTAAGACTGGTATCTGGCCACTCAATCCAACCGTATTTGGCGAACACGATTTTGCACCGGCTGAAACTACAAACAGAGAACTTCAGCCTACGGTGGCCCGACGTCCCGAGCCTGTAACTAATAAAGCTACAGAACCGACGGGCGACGGTGATGATGCTGTTTGTGTTCAAAATTCTACTTCTAATAACCAATGTCAAGACTTACAAAATCCTAAACATGAGGGTAGCCAAGGCTCACTCATTTGTACACCCTCAACTCCTCGTACAATTGAGGAATTGTCGAAGATTGTATATTCTCCAGAGAATATTTCGCCAGTACCAAGCTGCAGTTCATTCAAAAATGAGAAAAAGCCTCGCAAACGTGGAAAAACTGCGGTTATCACGGAATCACCGTGCAAAAATGAACTACAAAATGATATAATTATAAAGGCTGAAAAGGAAAGGAAGAAAATAGAAAAGTCTAAGCAAAGAAAGGAGAAGAAGATGGAAAAATCTAAGCAGAAAGAGCCAAAGAAAATGGAGAAATCTAAGCAAAAAGAGGATAAAAAAAATGGGAAAATCTAAACAGAGTGAAGAGAAAAAAATAGAAAAATCTAAGCAGAGAGATAAGAAATTGGAAATATCTACGCAGGAGGAGCCGAAGAAAATTGAAAAATCTAAGCAAAAAGAAGAGACGAAAATGGGAACATCTAAGCAGAGAGAGAAGAAAATAGAAAAATCTAAGCAGGAAGAGGAAAAGATCGAGGAGCAAAAGAAGAAAAAACGAAACGTAAAAGGAATTTGGAAGAAATATTTTCATGGACCTCATCAACTAGTACAGCAACAAAAGTTGGACTGTCAAAAGATAAAGGCAAAAGAGTGAAGATTGAAAAGTCAAAACCAAAAACTGTACTTAAATAACTGTACTGGCTCATGTAAACACTGAATCTCATCTTACCCCACCTAATGGGGTAAGATGGAATTTTAGCACAATAAGTTAAAACATGCGCCTAAAATTTTCTGTTGGAAATAAAATATTAAAGTCAATGTTTATTCATTTGTAATACTTGAGAGATAATAAAGACATTGTTTTCGAATTTATTTTTGACTTATGTTTGCCACCACAACTGTTTTTTGGTTAAGTATCTCATCTTGCCCACCCTCCCCTACATAAAAACATATTTTTAGGCAAACATAATTTCTCAAATAGAAACATACTCTAACTACAGCTAAAACCAATTGAAATGCTCGTTATTTAAACATTAGAAAGAAAGAAAACCGCTTAATTTACTGGTTCGGGTGGATTTTTTTTCTCTGATAGGATTATCTGATACCTGCTCTTCCGAGCTAAATACTAAAGGATGTCCGGGCTTGTTTTGTGAACGATTTTTTAATTTCCACTTTAGAGTTGATAAACTTAAGTCTAAATGAGCTGATGCCACTCTTAAGACATTTCTCCGGAATTAGTTGAATCTGGACACAATTGTAATTTTTCCTCTAAATAATCCGCATTATTTTCTACTTCAAGGGGTTCTCTTTTAATTTCGTACCCTTTTTATCCCCAGATCTGGAAAAAAAGGGTATGAATAGTAACTAACCTCTTTATTTTAAAAGATTACAAACCTTACTTAACATAATTTAGTGATGAAATGTGGTTTGGGGCTGTTCGAACGATGGGTTCAAGTAGCCCCATTTTAAGGCAACCATTGCACTTTTACTAACTTATATTAGTTACTGTGTTAATTATATAGCTATTACCTTAAAACACTTATTTTATTAAGAAATAGATTGCAAACATTAAACTATTTTGACCTTGATGATATCAAATGTTTCCATGAACTTACATGTGAAAGTTTGCAGACACAAAAAACAACTTGTTTAGACAACTTGCAATCATAACCTCAATCAGAAAAAGGTGGGAATAGCAGAAACTTTGTTTCATGTTCCAGCCTCTACCTAGTACTGCTATCTGTCATGGAGAAAGTTTTTTAAGCCTATACATTGAGTTACATAGGACCAGGACGGATTTTAAACACTTTTTTCTCATGGGTTCAAGTAGCCCCTGGAGGCTCAAGTATACATAAAAACATATTTTTAGGCAAACATAATTTCTCAAATAGAAACATACTCTAACTACAGCTAAAACCAATTGAAATGCTCGTTATTTAAACATTAGAAAGAAAGAAAACCGCTCAATTTACTGGTTCGGGTATTTTTTTTCTCTGATAGGATTATTTAATACCTGCTCTTCCAAGCTACTAAATACTACAGGATGTCCGGGCTTGTTTTGTGAACGATTACGGTATGCACTACGACCAACAGTTGCGAAAATAGAGGTCTTGCATATTAAGCGAAAACACGCTGTATATATACAGTTTTTTTGTTTTTTTTTCATTTAAAAAATAATAAAATTGTTCGGTTATCAAAAACACTCAAGCCTGTTTTTGTGCGGTAGATAGGGATCACACACAAAAAGTTGAAATTACCATGTACCACCAAAAAAAAAAAAAAAAGAAATCGCACAAAAATAGGTTTTAGTGATTTTGAATGACTTTCTCTTACTTAAAAAGAAACAGATTCTAAACTATAATAGAAAATTAGCAATGCTTTAAAAGTATTTGCTTTATTTACAGATGTCAGCTTTACGAACTGTTTCGTGGGTGTTCACTTTACGGCAATTCACCTTAAAGTTACATTTTTTTTAATATCAGATTATTACGTACGAGATTCAACTAAGCATAAACATTAGGCTGGTGCGAAAAAAAAAATTTTTTTTTTCAGTCCCTATAGCGCGAAAAATGTTGACTTAAAAAACAAAAAATAATATTATTGAAATCTGAAAATATCTTCCAATCGAGCAACGGGCCTTAAAACTAGGGGAAAAGGTATAGAATTTAGTGATTCTTTTAAAATTTTACTTCAATGGTTTTTTATGCTATAGTACGGAAAAGAGGCTATTGGTGAAGACTTTAAAAACAGAAAAGAATTATTGAAATTAGATAGTGTCTATAGTTTTTTTTTCTTGTACAGTTGTCTTTTGCAACGTTTTTGTTACAGAGCAACAAAAAACAAAAACAAAAAAAAACACCTCCGCGAAAAACGTCACAAAAAACGTTGAAATAGTTCATTTTTTAAAAATATTCTATTCTTGTTGCTCAATACATCCGACGTTAAAAATTATTACCAAAGGGAATTTTCCTGATCTATAATAGCAACTCGATATTGAAAACTTCGTTTTCTTCATATACGTCTTTCCGCACAAGCTAAAACAGGGTTATACTCTATTTCTTAAACAGGAAGTTGATCTCCAGAACTATTGTTATACTAACATCAATGCGAATCCTTAAAAATTAACACAAAAATGTGTTTTGCCCGAATGGATACATTGCAAAAAATTTAAAATTATTCATGAAAATATAACAAAACTGCTTTTCCTTTTTATTATTTGTATTTCAAAGCACCATTTTAAGTAAAAATTACTAAGTAAGAAATTAAGTTAAACACATTGATTATTTTGATTTTTGAAATTTATGCTGCTTTAAGAAATTGATAACTTTACACTCTATACATCCAAATTCCGATTTCAATGCGCACATCATGTAGTTCTTGAATTACATAAAGAGATAGCATAATTTATTTCTGATAATTAAGTATCAATCATTTAGTGAATTCGGAAAGGGGGGTGCACTTTTCATTCAAGAAAAAAATTTTTCAACTTCAAATATTCCGCATGGTGATAGTATTCGCCAAAACTTTATTGCTGAGAACCTGCAAAAATCTACCAAAATAGCTCACATAAACCACTCAGTTTATCATTCCGCATCTTCTTTTGCAATGTGCAGAACTCACATGCAGTCCTTTTACCAGAATAAACCAAAGCTGTGGAACGGAGAAATCAAATTTGCCATCTCGACTTTTCGGAATAACAGGGAATAGATGCACCTCGGTGGGAAAGGTCCATCAGGAGAAACTTGGAATTAAATATTCAACTTCGCGATGAAACTAATAAATAGGCACACAAGCTGCGAAGTTCCAAATAGTACGGATTACTCTTGTACAGGCGACAACAGAAATGAGATCTGTCGCAGTGGCGTTCGACACAAATAAGACAGCGGTTGAATCCATTCTGAGTGAAGAAAACGTGAAATCCTATGACAAAATGCTACATTCCGACTGAATGAGCTTATTTCGAAATGTCCATTTCAGCTAACAAACCTAGAAAACATCGTAGGCTAAAAAAGATATGAAAAGTAAGTAGGTATGAACTAAAACAAAACTTGTGCAGCAAACAGAGTTCAAGTATGGGTAGGTGGATACAATTTCCCAAGGCAAGGAGTCAACAACAGCTTAGTTGAGCATGAAAACAGAGGGCTGTCAAATTAGCTTCGTATCAAAACAAGGAAAGTTTCAGAGTCGGATGAGCAAACACTGCGTCCCCTACGAGAGCTTAAAATCAAGAAAAAAGAAATCTTGAAAAAGAATTGAAAGTAAAGAAAAATAAAAGGGGAAAAAACTTCGGAAACAAAAAAATATTTTTTAGGTTTGATTTTGCTAAAGAATGTAAAATTTTTAAATCTCTTTTTCCCCCCAAGATTTTAACAGCTCAGAAGTTTCGGAAACTTCCGTACATTTTCAAAGGTAACTTGATAGAAAGGTGCCTTTACTTATTTTTACATCACACGTTTATTTATTTATTATAATTATTAAGTAACGGGCGAAAAAAGCAACAGAAAAAAAAGAGACAATGACGTTAAATAATAAAGAAAACTGAATTGACATGAAAATAAACATTCATGACGGTGTATTTTAAAAAACGCGAACTGAACGGTGTATTTTAAAACGCGAACTAAATTTACGTACAAATAAAACGATCATTGAAATGAAATTGATGATCACTTGCATTTTTCGTGAGTATCACCACAATTTACTCTACATCATAAGTTTACCAACTACTCATATATTCAGTCGTCTTTTCCTTTTCGCGCCATTATTAACAAAAATGTAAGGCTGATGAAATCTTGATTACTTAAGACAGCTCAGCCATTTAACAATTTGAAGTTCATTGCATAACAAAAAATAACGCGTCTCATTCTCAGCTCGGGAATTCTCTTAATGTTCAGGTTCAGACAAATCCTGCCCTTGTGTAAGGTGCTTTTCAAGTATACATTCTTCAAATTGCAAATTCAGCACAACCTCGTTTATCCGGACTAACACGGACTAAAGGCAATCCGGATACTCCGGCAATCCGGGTAGTATGGATGATAAGCAAAACAAATCATTAAATAAGAAGAATTACCGCTCATTACGACAAAAAACCGTATTTTGTAACAAAATTGTCTACAAGGCATTAAAAAATATTAAAACATTTTTCACAGCTTTTCTCAACAGAGTTGGTTCACCGCGTTCTGATTCAAACACGTGAGGTGGTTGGATAAAGCATGGTCAAGTAAATGCATTATCTTTAAAAAATAAAAATAAGAAACGAAAGTATGGTGAACTAACAGTTACGTTCTAGCTATCAAATTTTAAAATTATCTATGTTAACATCTTTTTAAAAGTCCACGAATTTGATCCGGATAATTCGGAGATCTGGATAAACGAGGGTCGGATGAAAGATGTACAACTGTACCGTGATGCAACTTTATGCTCAAAGAATTAAATCAGATTCTGCGTGAAAATGTAAAAAGTACAAAAGAGAAAACATTAAAAAATACGCTACTTATTACAATGTTCATTTTAAAAGAGAAAAACAAATAAAAATAAAAAGACATTTCAATGCTTATGGGATCAAGAAATATGTTTCCCATTTCGTAATTCGAACGGAAAATAAATTCATTTATTGCCAAGAAACAACAACTAATGGTAATCTCGCTGCAATTTTAAAAGACATGGAAGTTAATGCTAAGAAGCTCAATTTTCATTTATGTCTTCTCGTTCTTTACAAAACTGTATAAATAAAGCAATAAAGCAAAGCAACTTTATTAAGAATTTCTATTAATTTTATGAAAGCTGGGTTCGCAGCGTTTTTGTTCTTAGGTTTTAAAAGAGAGCAAACTTCCATAATATTTAAAACAGAAGTTAACTAAGCTTTCAACGAAATGACTAATGCGTGTAACAAAACATGAAATTACTCAAGCGTTCACAGTATTGCTTTAATTCTGAAGACAAAAGTCTCCTGTTAATTCCTAAAATAACTAACATGGATTTATCTCAGTCGGAAAAATTTTTAATCCACGACGGGAACATTTGTAATTTATCAAAAGACGGGGATTACTCATCATCAAAAGCATAGATTATAACTTTTGGTTTTTTCCACCCCAGTTCAAGGAACAGAAATTAGAAACAACCGTAAAAATCTTTTTTTTTTTCCGCCGTCTTTACTGTGGAGAGCTATTTGAGTGATACTTTAAAATGTGCGCTTCAATTCAATGTACGTGCATTAGCCATTTTAAAGATTTTCTAATCAGTAATGCCCTGCTTCGATGTTAACGAATCGGCGGCTGTGAATTTTAATGCTTTAGAACTTCTTGGCGAAAACTTTTAAACATTTCAAATGGAAATGAATTAAAACTGAGGCGAAAATAAAAGCGAAAAAAGGCCACAATAATTTTTGCAAAAGAAAGAAAAATAAGAGCCTGGGTTCGGAAGGCAAATTCTAGAAAATGGCAGTCCGACGAAATATAAA
The DNA here is from genome assembly GCF_026930045.1 of Uloborus diversus. NCBI lineage: Eukaryota > Metazoa > Arthropoda > Arachnida > Araneae > Uloboridae > Uloborus > Uloborus diversus. Next base: position 23,551,440 of record NC_072740.1, on the reverse strand, counting down.
ATTATTAACGTCAGAAATTCCTTTAATCTTATTAGCGCTGTTACAAACTTCTTACGAAAAAAAATCATTTAAGATAACAGCTTTGACTTTTTCATATTTGACATCTGAATTTCACGAAAGTCATAAGGAAAAAAAAGGGGGATGGAAAAACTTAAAAGATAAGTTTCTTCGGAATGAACTGGTAAATGACGAAGAAAATTTCAAATAATTTCAATAATTAAATGTTTTTATTAATTTATTATTTATTAAAGGTTTGTTACGCTCATTACGTCTCATTTACATTATTAAAAACTGTTTAAGTTTCATTAAGGAACACCTTCCTGTACAAAGCAATTTTTTCGTTAGGACCGAATGTCTTACAAAAAAATAGCTTAAACATTTGATTAGCTTCGAAAGTAACCAACATATTTTTCCCAGAGTCTTAAAGCATACTATTATTAATTGTCTTTATTTTTTTACTCATAGATGGCACTATTTAATTACAAAACAAATTTCTCGTCGTTTCTCCCTTCTTTCGCTAGCTGGAAAGATATGGTATTTTTATTCCAATTTTACTGCACATTTTTAGTCACTCATATAATAAAAAAAAGCAAATCACTGAACATAAAATCTAAGTTAAGTAAAGTATGTTTCATTACTCAAACTAGTGTGAATGGGAAAAGCTTACATTGCATGTAAGTGATAATTAAATTTAATATATGTCATTTCGTTATGTGTGTGTGTTAGATGAGCTGGAGTTTGATCGGCTGCTGCTCAATAGTTTCCTTATTATATTTTTCTTCTGTGCATGCACAGAAATTTGACTAAATAATATGCGAGCTCTGTATTTTTCAGAGCTTATACTTGTTTAAAAAATGAGTTAAAAGTATGACCTACAAATAAAAAATAATATCAAATAATATAGTCAAATCGTTTCGACTTCCGTACGTCAAAATCTTAACTAAACTTCTTGAAAAAACAGTTGCACTTAAATTTTTATTTCGAATCATCTATAAAACCAGTTGATCCCATCTGGTTAACTGTGAGTGAAGAATTTTAGTTGACCCAACATTTTCAGGTTTTTAGCGCAACATGCTACTACAAGCAGCACAACATAATTAATATTGTACAAATTAGCTCTTGACAAGCAGAGAGAGGCAGATAAGTATATATAAAATAATTTAAAACAAACCATGAGTTACGCAATATGCGTGTCTTTGATAAATTCAAACAGAATTGGGATGAAGTAATTAAGTATGATATTTACTCTATGTAAATAATGAGTATTTTTTCCTAAAAAACAATGAAGTATAGAAATTTAAATACTAGGAGTACTTACGAAGGATATGTAAGTTTTCCCACCTTGACCTCTCAACATGTATTACATATTACATTCGTTTGAATCTCTGCTATTTCCTAAAAATTAAGATTTCAAAACAGCTTTAAAATTTAAAATTTGTTAAAATTATTCAAGCTGCTTGCCTTGGGATAAGAACGATAGCAATGAGTCAGTTGGTCGTTAGTTTGGAGGCTCTTTCAAATTTAGAAAAATTCACTTTTCATCGAATTGTTTTAGTTTTGTCTCATTAAGAAGTCGTGATTTATGAAAGCACAGGCGAATTTAAAAAGTTACCCGGGGTTTTATCACAACTTTCAGGAAAATTACTCAACGGGAAGAATTCTATACGCAACAGCGAAATAATCGATTTTTTTTCTGGAAAAATCTGCATTATAATTAAAGAGCAAAATATGTTTTTATTTGAAAAGACAAGCTCTTAAATAGCGTTAAAAAAGCTAAGTTTTAAAATTTTAATGGAAATTAAGAATTAGCGAGTTAACAAAGAAAATAGAAAGAATGTTACATAAAATTACGGATTCTAATTTTAAAGATGCCGACATTAAACTAAAAGAATTGTCTTAAAAGAATATTTGTAAACATGAATTTTCTACATATGGTTTAAATTAAACGAAGCTCTAGAAATCACTCGAAAAATAAGAACATTAGGGACAGTTCAAAAATGATGTCACGATTTTAAGGGAAAGCTTTTTGTGACGAGGCGGAGGGGGGGGGGGGGGTAACAAGGAATGTGACATCATGTTTTTCAAGAATATGTCTATAAAAAATAGCGTGACATATGACAAAAGGGGAGGGGTTAAGGTGAAGTGTGAAACTTTATGAAAAAGCGGGGAGAGGGCAACAAAAGTTGGAAAAAAAAATGTGACATTATTCGTGAACAGCCCCGAACGTAAGTTAAAAATATAAAGAAAAGAGAGTGTATGGCGCGAGTTTCAACGTTCATATTCAGTTTTAATTCAGGATAAGTAATTTATAAATGTTGATTTTCTAGTCACATTTTTTTTTGGGGGGGGGGGGGGACCGTGAGACCTGATAAAACGAGTTTTAACCAGGAATATTAGAAAGTGAGTTTAACCTTTCAAATTTGGTTATACTAGCATAAAACGTTTTAAATTACAATGAAATACAAATTTAATTTACATTAAAAAATATAGAAAATATTCATTGTACGTATATAAAAGTTTTTTAATTTTCTGCACGTTGTTTCATGATAGCCATATTTACTTTAACTGTGACTTAAGTCTTTGCAGTCGACTCGCGCTACAACGCGATCCGACTTGCGCGAAATGGCTATAACGCGAATTTTCCGCGAATAACGGATTTTAGAGCTAACTCGAATTCCTCGCTCACAACACGAAAATTTTTGGAAGGAAGTTGAGGCGCGTAAATATCGGCATCGTTATTGAGTACTAAATACTGATTTCTTGAATGACATATTTTTAGCATCACTAACAGTGCAGAACACTCCACAACATACTAGTCTAAACATTGTTTTGTTAGTATATCAAACAACCACTCAGCATTTTTTATTTCTTTTTTCTTTTTTTTTCAGTCTCAATATCAAAATTGATACAATATAATAGCAACTTAGCGCGCAGTTTCATCTTAAGTTTGTGAAGATGTAAAGAAAAATAGAAAGTTTCTGACAGTTAAAGAAAAGGTTAAATGCTTGAACAACTAAAAAGTGCGTCATTGGTAGCACGACAATTAAGTACGAGCTAAGCGACAATTAAGTATTGAGTTCTCTACGTACAATTAAAAGTCAAGAAAAGGAAATCAGTAAAAATTCACAACTTATTTTCAATATGGAAGTTCGCAGAGTAAAGCTTAAGCAAAGTGTAAACATTATGAAAATGGAAGCTACTCTTATATTGTTGATTATAGAGACCTGGAAAAGGGATGTTACCATAAGTGGAACCGTTATAAAAGAAAAATCATAAATATTATTACTGTATCTACTGTACAATACTCTATTAAAGTGCAGCATTTTATCATTACTACATACTGTATGTACCATACTGTTTTATGTCTCTTCCTCCCAGTAATCAATGAGTTTGTGCATCTAAACAGTATTTAATGTTGATAAAAACAGTTTTAAAAAAAATTAAAAGTTCAGTTCCATATGCAAGAAACGGTAATGTATAGCTAAAGGATGTTTTAAAGTAGTTTGAGGGTGTTTATGAGCATCTGAAAGAATTGGGTATGTTTCTAAAAAAATCGTTAACATACCTGATTTTATAACGCGAAATTTCGACTTACGCGAGGGGTCCTGGAACGTATCCCTTGCGTAAGTCGGGTCTCCACTGTACCTTAGTATTGGTTGTAAACAAAGTGACATTACGTTTTCTGTTTATCTTTTATTTATTATTTTTCACTATGATAGACGATTCTTTTGTTCATTGTTGACAGAGAAGGTGAAAGTATTTAAACTGTTAATAATGATGGCGATTCCTGGTTTTTTTTTTTTTTTTTTTCAGTTGTTAAAACAAAAAAATAGTTTTATATAATGGGGGTAAAAATATATCCCTAAACGTGTTGATGGCGAGTATTAAATTACATTAATTTTTAGAGACATGCTTTGTGTTACGCAGAGCTCAGTGCGCTCTGCGGGCATTGGAAATGCTCCCTCAAACAAAATTCTTAAGAAGAATTTCTACAAAGAATTTCCTTATGTACTCCAATATCGAGTCAGCATCGAGAGTCCTATTTTTATTTTCATTCTGGGAACTTACATCGTGCTGCATTTTTCGACGAAGCAGACAACATAATATTTGTTTGACTTTAAGTTAATTTAAAATTTAATGTTAGACCAGAAAATTAAGTAAATATGACATCGAAAGAAAGTGTGAGACACTAAATGTCTTAATGTCTTAGAAGCAACAAACAGTTTAAAAACACACACACACACACAAACTGAAATCGCAAAAGGGGTCAACATTTCTCAGACTCAAGTCAAAAATATAAAAAAAAGCAAAACATTTTCAAAAAATTAAATTACAATTAATAAAAATATCCTATAATGATGTTGTTTTTAAATTGTATTATTAAGTGTACTATTAATTGTACGATTAATTGTACTGTTGATTAATAACTAAGTTTATTCATATGCATTAACATATTAAGTTTCCGTAGATAATAGAGCCAATAGGAGTATAATACCCATCAATAAACATAATACCCATTTTCCACCACTTTGTGAAAATATTTAGAATAAAAAAAATATTCTTAATACTCTTTATCTGATTGAAAGAAAATGTAGATCAGAATAACTTACAGCTGGACATCAGAATAACGTTGAGACCGTAAAGTAAGAAATTTTAGTTTCTTAGCAGCTTTTAAAGCAAGTATGTCTTGAATATAAGGATATTTATGTAAGTTACCAGATCGAATCACAAATATGATAACGAAAAATAAAAGTTGCCAATACCTAAAATATGTCAAAGGGCATAAAGTACATTGAGCTAAAAGATGATTTGAAATCAAAAATTGTTGTGCGGGAAATTTCTATTTTAGCTCATCCGACTCAACGCGGGAACTAATCCAACGCTTCAGTCTTCTTTCAAAATAATACTAATAAAAAATTTCACAACTTCAAGAAACATTTGGTCACGAAGTAGCTGGTTCATCACAATGACTAGCGATTAAAAATTTAAATGTATTAAATGATGACTATGTAAGATTCTTTTGGAAGAAAATTGAACAACGTGATACGTAATATTATGGGAATTTAAAAAATATATTTCCATTACATCTTGTATAAAAAGTTAGTGGTGTTTTCTCTCACTGCTTAATTAATGCCTTTAAAACTTATTACACCTACATTATATCCATCCTCCATTTATCCTATCCCTTTTCTTTTATTAACGAGTTATTTTATTGCTGCTTACATTGTTAACTAAAAGGTCATTATTTTTGAAACTGATCAAACTACCACGATTTCAAACTGAATAATTTTATTACGGGCGTGTATTTCAAACCTTATCATTAGCTCTTGATACATGAAAAGCAGCCAACTTGTAGCGTAAAGTAATAAAATATAAGTCGAATTATGCATCTCTTCTTTATTAGTGCAAATGAGATTTTAAGAAAAAAAATACTTAAAAAAGGAACAACGCAGATTTTATGTGGTTTTATCTTAAACAAATAATAGAAGATTGTTAAAAGGTTTAAAAAAATCAATACGGTTTTTAAATAATATATGCCTTATTTTAAAACACCTACGCGACTTTCAATGGAATAAAATAATAGCATACTAACAATGAGTTCACACGTAAAACTCAATAACTTACATACGTAAAACTCAAAGCACAATGTTTTGAACTTAGTTGGTTTATTGACTTATTTATTTATTTTTATCACTCTTAATTTATCAACTATGAATATCCTTAAAGATATTTGTTTATTAATTAAGAACAAAAACGTCAGATGAAATAAAAATGAAAGGATGAAAAAAAGCTAAAACAGTGCGAGATACTAAGTTAAATTATCAGAAATGTATTTTCGATGTTTATCCCAAATGTTTTTTAAAAAATCACATTATAAGGATCGGATGAGTGACAAAATCAAACGAATCCCCACAAATCTATACATTGGGAGCAAAATTATGTTTCGCTAGGGGAGATTAATCCCGAAAACTCCGTCACACTGCGAAAACTAAGCTTCTATTATTTGTTTATCAAATGTTTTTTGTCCTACTTTAAAAACAGCTGATTATGTGATTAAAGCACTGAAAAGCTCACTGGAGCTTAATGGATTTAAGAGTGAGTTAGATCAAAGTTACGTTCTACGAAAGCTGATTTTCTGCATAGAGAGCACAACCGGTTGATTTCCATTAAAAGCGAGCTCAAAAGAAGCGAAAAAAAGTTAATTTTATACAGGAAGTTTAGGGGTAAAAAATAATAGAAGAAGACAAATAAATACAAGGGATAATTCTAGATATTAACAGCTTATATCAGCTAAAAGTACTAAATAACTAATTAGAACATTAGCCATCAGCAACTTTTTGTTGTTGTTGAACATAAATCATTCTAGGTTATCAGGATACGCGAGTAATAGTTCGCACTATGGATCATTAGTCGGGTGCTTGAGCTGTGATCACAGGCATTTCATTTAGAGAAGATAAAAAGCTTATGCAAAATTTGGGAGACATGAAGCCTGATTAAATGTTTTAGAATAAATCTGTTTAAAAGTTATAATTATGTATAAGTCAAAAGCTGCTTCTATTACATAAAATGCTATCGAAGCAAGTTCTTAATGGAACTTTAAAGAGTTGGAGGATTTTGCATTAATTTTCCTAAACGTAATTCAGCAATACCAAAATTCGTAAAAATACAACCTAATTTCTTTAGTAGTTCAGAATAATAAGAGAAATATTTTAGACGCAAGTTTGAGTACAATAGTAGCCCGTCAATTTTGTACATAGATTTCGATAATTTTCAGCTAAAATAAAAAAAAGACAGAAAAAAAACCAGATCGTTATTCAAAACCATAAACAAAAAGCATTAAAAAATAGTTTAAAAAACCATCAACAAAATTCCCTGCTTTTATAAATTCACGCTTTTTTTTTTGTTTTTTGTTTTGTACGTCTGAAGGTTGTACATGTCTGAGTTCCAGACAGTATTTTTCTCAGTAATAAAAAAATGGTAAACTAACAGCTACTAATTTTCTATGACTTATTAAACATATCCAGAAAATATATAAGAAAAAAATGCTCTTAGATTATTACATCGACAAGAATAGAATAGTTGGTTTTTAAAACCTCTGTAACAAATATTTTTATACAAATAGCCAAAGTTTGAAACGCGAATTCAAGGCATGTTTTATTTTAGTTTTAAAGTATTTACTTCAGTATTTCAGCAACATTTTCTATGATGCATCAAAAAAAGTTTTTAAAATTATTTTTTATTCAAAAAATGTACAACTACAACAAACATTTGATGGAGTTAATATTCAGCTGTAATACTTGGGTAGCATTGCTTTGAGAAGAACAGAGGTTTTATGCTCTAAAAAGTATTAAAAACATGCACTTAAAATCTATAATTTTCGCACAAACATTTATTTTTAAAAATATGAAGTAAGATGATTAACTTTTCTTTTAATATATAAAAAAAGACGTACAAAAGGTTTTTTTTTTTTTTTTTTTTGCTCTGATAACGCTAGAAACATCAGTCAGTTCTCCTACAACTGAAACCAGAACACTTGAGAACATTATTTTGTCTCTTAAAGAAAAAAAAAAGGAAAATATTAGTAATTCAATTAATATAATAAAAGGATATTCAGTCATCTTGGTCAAACATGAATATTACATTATTTTTGAGTTTATTCACTTCATAATGGTAACGGTAATTAATGGTAATTAAAATCCAACATATCGCGAAAAAATAATAAAGGAAAACGCGAACGAGATTGATAGATAATAAAGCTGTTCTTTCAAGACTTTATGCTCTGATAGCGTAAAAACAGGTTACTAATGTGCGATGTTTTCATAACATAAAAAAACAAATCGAAAAGAAATGAAAACCGCCCCCCCCCCTCCTTTTTTTTTCACCGTTAGAAAACAACAGAGATTTTTTGAAAAAAAACAAACAAATCTGGCAAAGAAATGTAAAATCACGTAGCACGCGTGAACGAATTATAAAGGATCGAAAAAGATGGAAATTACTTGCATATACAAATAAAATATTTTCAGTTAACAAAAGAAATAAATTTAAAAACAACGGAAAAACTATTTTCGGCCAAAATGAAGCACATATATGCACCTAAGTCAAGTTTTACATAAATGGGGTTCATAATTTATGCTTACATTTTGTATATTAGCAAACTTAATCTTTCGTTATACCACATTTTAAAAACAAGTTGTTTCTGAAAATTGTATGACTACCTATTTTTTCTTTCTTTCTTTTTTGTGCATTGGTGAGGGGGAAGAGGGTTTAGAAATTACCGCCCTAGGTGTCATCCGTGCCAGTTACGTCACTGGCTGATACAACACTATTTTGAACGATCAGCAGTTTATTTCACAATAATTGGAAAAAAAAAAAAACCTAGATTTTCCCTCAAAAACTTTCACCAAAAATCTGAATTCTCACATTAGATAAACGGTAAAGCAAACGTTCACATAAGATAATAATCAGTAGAAATTGATCAGATTTTTTTTCCCCGCATCTTCTTTGCAACATCTTCAAAATGTATATATATCTTTTCCTTATTTTATTGTTTATCCTTAAAGGCGGAAAAAAACTTTGAATATGATATTCACCGTTAAAGTTTTTACTACCATACCTGAAGAATTACTTATACATGCATGAACTCTTTTGACAGTAACAAATATCAAAATTATGTACCTTGAAAATTAAAATGCCTAAATACATACTAGTCAAAAAAACACGAAACTTTTTAGATTAAATTTGTAAAAGCAGATTAAATGTGTAAAAGCATTTTTTTTCCTACTTTGTAACGTTAGTCTGTTTCAAAATAAAGGTCAAAAATACATTTTAAAATCTTTATACAGTAAAACCCCTCCTAATGGACACCCCTCAAGTGCGGACACCACTCTTATGCGAACAATTTTTAATTCCCCGATTCCAAGGTAAATAACATTATTAAACCCTGTCCTGCGGACACTTCTCTATTGTGGACAAAAAATTTTGTCCCGTTAGTGTCCGCATTTGAGGAGTTTTACTGTAAATCTATATCACGTTGTTTATGTTTCCAGTGAGAAGCCGTAAGTCAACAACACTCGATAAATTACTTTTTACTCATTGAATTTTAGTTATATTTTTTCTTATTGAAAATTTTCAACTTTTCATTAAACTCCAATATTTTATTTTTATAACCGGAAAACTGGTATTCAGAATATACGATGGTATTTATACCAACTTGATATCTGATAGAAAGTAAGTGAACTATTAAAGAATTTTTATACTCATTTAACAATCAATATTATATCATTAAATTAAAGTGTCAAAATTTTTATTAGCAAAAATATAAAACGTTTTCGATAAAATGTCATTCATTTTGTTTAAAAACAATTTATCGCTTTTTTTCCTACTTTGTAGAGTAACGTTTGTCTGTGTCAGAATACAATTTGGAAAATATAGCTTTTATAAATTTTGTAATTTATATCACGTTTTTATCCCGTTCCCAGTGAAAAGGGATTAAATACCTTTTATTCAATCGATTTATGCATTTTTCTAACTGAAAATGTTCAACTTATTGTTAAAACTGTGCGTAAACTTACAAGATCAAAACTTTGGGGTGAAAACACTCCCCAAAGCCACTGGTTTTAACATAAATGCAAATTCTAATACAGTAGTTTATGCATATGAAAGGGTTGTTTTGGTCAAAAAACCCCTTCAGAAGGTATTTTTGATTCAAAAATCTCCTCCAGAAGGTATTTTTCATCAAAACCCTGCTCCAGAAGGTATTTTAGATACAAAAAAAACCACTCCAGAAGGTATTTTTCACCAAAAAAAAAAACCGCTCCAGAAGGTATTTTTGATCAAAAAACCTCCTCCAGAAGGTATTTTTTGGCTGCGCTAGAGCCTTAAATATAACCACGACCTGCCAGATATTTCTCAACATGTGAAACATAAGACATCCAAAATTTGCTACACAAAGTAGATGAGCAATTACTCTTTAAAAAAAATTGAGGAGATAAAAAATAAAATCTTGCACTGTGCAGAATTACCGTCGGGCATTTATGCGCACCTCATCTGCCCAAGACGAAAAGATACGAAACTGAAATGGAGTTGCAAGTATAAATGCCAGTCTTCTTCATACATAAAAAATGCCTTTTAACATATTACAAACAATTAGGCTAGTAGTTCTTACTGGGTGATTTTATTTGCTTCATTTGAGCAAAAGGCCTTCAGGGGATCAAAAAAAAAAAAATCAAATTTAGTGTTTGAATCTATAGCTTGTTTGTGGTAGTAGAGAGATATGGTTATTCTACACTGAGTATTCACAGGTTTTGACGGAAAAATGACTGAAGTGAGTGATTGTCCAAGATCAGTAAAATAAGATCTGCTTTCTTTGACTCAGTATTTTTTCCAAAGTGCTGGAGGCAATCATAAAATAAATCTCATTTGTCCATCCAATCTTAGAACAGCTATAAAATGCTCTAACTGGACCTCCATGTTGAAGTTGAAGAGACATTCTCCAGCCCGGGGGTATAAACATTAACGATTTTTGAAAATATATGCTCTGCATTAATTAGCAATTCAATTATAAAGCATAAAACTCATTACTAAAATATTAGTGCTAGTAACATTCAAATATCTTGCAAATTTTCTACGCAGAATGACACCACAAGGATTGCGAAGAATTATCTGCAATGACAGACATTTTTCTATTCTGCCATGCCACTTAAAACGTGTTTGATTCGAGTACATCCAGTACTAAGTTTACGTCTCGTAGCATGAGAATGTCTCTACACATTCAACATAGAGGTTCAATAGAAGCAGTTTATGGATGTTGTATGATTGGATGGATAAATTATTCATGATTAGCTTCAGCATTTTGGTAAAAATACTAAGTCAAAGAAAACATCCTGTTTTACTGATCTTGGACAATCACTCCATTCAATTTTCCTTGAAAATCTACTAATATTTAGTAAATAGAATAACCCTGTTATCTCTACCAATACTTCATACAAATCAATGACTCAACTACTAGATTTGATTTTTTTTTTTTTTTTTTTTTGGTCCTAAGGTCTTCTTCTCAAAAAAAAAAAAAACAAAAAGCAAAAGGAGTCAGTACGAAAAGCCTAATAATTTAGAGTACGTCAAAAGGCATTTTCTACGCATGAATAAGACTTAAGAGTAAAGTATGGCATTTATTAGTGAATAATTGTAATTACATTTCAGTTTCGTATCTTTTCTTCATAAGGAGACGAAGTGCGCAGAATTGCTCAATTACGTAGGGTAATACTGTACAACGTATTATCAGTTTTTATGATCTAAATTTATTTCAAAGAACTAAATTACTCAGACGCTTTGTGTAGCAAATTGTGGATGTCTTATGTTTTACATGTTGAAACAATCAGACATGTCGTGGTGGTTATATTTAAGGTATTAGGGTAAAGTTGACTACAAGTGTAACAAAAAAAAAAAACGAAAATATTGTTTTAATCAGCTTATTTTCGGCATTGGCATAAACTACCAATCTCTCTTTAATTAAAATTATTTAAACATGAACATTATTAGCAACTACTTAATTTAAACTGCACTTTAATTAAATCAGTCGATCGTTACACTTAACCTCGTATCCGGGGTACTCCGTTACAGGACAACGGGGTACTCCGTTACAAATTCTTTGTAGAAGGGGGGGGGGGGACACCACAAACTACCGCCCCGGGTGTCACCCATACTAATCGCCATATCGAGTTCACTAGGAAAGTAGAAATGATTATCTACTTTACCACTTCAACGTAAATATCTAACGTCATATTTATTCTCAATGCTTATTTGTCAGTAATGTCACACAGTGCCCCGGAGAGGCAAGCCGAATAGAAAATTCAAATTAGTCTTCCAGTTTATGTTCATAAAATACGACTTAACGGTCACAGAAAAAAAGAGGAAACCCCACATCACTTGCCTAAATATAAAAATTCGAAAAGAAATTAAAAACTTTAAAATTATTTTTCTGACGTTTGATCACACAAAAACCTTTTTTATTCATTACTTTTAAACACGGTACAAACTACGGCGTAGACAACAGCTTAAAAATGGCTGATGACAAAATGCAATTCGGAACTGGATCAAATTCGATATTTAACACATATAAGGCAAAAATGGAAAGTTTTGGCATGGGTCCTTCTTGCATTTGAAAGTGGATCTAGTTTGCGTTACACTGATAAATTTTGCTAACTTCAACAGGAAATAAAAAAGCACCATAAACATCAGACTTTTACAAAAGAATAAATTCCATCATTATCCAGCTGTGGATTGTCTATGATGGTATACATGTAGCAAACAAAACAAAATGGCAATTTAACGACTGATACTTCTCATGCAGAATTTGACAAAGTAACTTTTAACATGCAAGGAGATAAATATTCTTAGTGTTTCAAAATTGTTACTACTCCACTAAATTTCAATACAGCCTTTTGAAAGCTTCAAGGAGGAAAAAAAAAAGAACAATTTTCTCCACAAGATTACTTTGCTCTTTTCACAAGCCTAAAGCCACAAAGCTAGGAAATAAATCTTTAACTGCATTATCGTCTTGTAGCTACCTGCAGTGGCTAAAAGATACAAAACCACAGGGGTTAATCTCGACTCATCCACAACGTTCTGGTTCGGTTGTTGCTGCCTATTCTCAAACCGTGACTTATGTCTTAAACCGTGTGGTCAAGGACTCCCAAAGGTCATCTATTATACAAATGTTCTTACAACATGTTCATTTTATTCTCTGTTCGTGACATAACACAGTAGCTCGGTAACACGGTTAGATAGAAAGGAAGATTGTTTGGAAGTATGTTCTAACAGTTTAGCGTAATCACGTTGTGAAATTTTGAGATGTGATAAATGTTAGATGTTTTTCTTCAAAATGTAGAGAAGAGTGTTGATGAATCAGATATGCAATTGTGATCGGACAGCGCTAGTAGTTCTTGTAAATGTATTCAGCAAAAATGCTTTTTTTTCTTAGATCAGTGGTTTCCCAACCTATTTTTGACTACTGACCCATAACTAATATGCCGATCCTTCTCCACCCTCTCCTGATGGTACATAATTTATATTTCTCAAAAGATTAACGCTTTTTGACGTGACAATCCTAAAACCTTTGGAAAAGAAAAAAGAAAAGAGTGTGGTAAAGCAAAACAGAAACTGAGAGTCAAAACAGTTTCTCGTTATCGAATTGCCTCTGATAAAAACCAAGATGCTCCTTGGTAGGGCAACTTCTATATTGGGAACCACTGTTATTGAAAAATCTAAATGAGCAAAATTTTTAATTTCTGACCTAAGCCATTTTGCAGAAAGAGCAGTGTTGATTATTATCTTTTTTTTTTTTTTGAAAAGCTAATGTTCTACTTTTTTCAGAAACAACTATGCTCTGTTAAATATTAACTCCATTTTCTATAATTATTGTGAATTGTTTCATATAATTTGTACACTCCCCTACTCATTTTCATATATACAGGGTGGTTATAAAATAACGTGAGGTGTTCAGAACCCTCTAGCGAGTGAAGTAGTGGACGAAACATTGCAAAATTTCATGTGCATACACAGTAGACCATTTGATTTCGATTTCTGAAATAAAAAAAATTAGTACCAAAAATCGCCACCAGGGGAAATTTTGGCGTTGAAAAGGTGTATTACTGCGACTATTGAAGGATTAAATGCTAACTGATAAAATATGCATTAATTTTAATCACAAAATATGATTTTTACCGACAAGTGAGGTTCAATATGACCAACATCGAGATTTTCCAAGTACTGCATACAATGCACAATATTTTCCGCAACTCACTTGCTTGAGGGCTCTGAACACCTCACGTTATTTTATAACCACCCTGTATTTCAGTACTAGCTCAAATAAAAATAAAACTATCATTTTAAAAGGATTGTTGTGGTTGAATGCGCTACAGTTCATGGTAATAGATGGGTCACAAATTTAGTCTTTTCTCATTTCAGTTATTCTGAATCACAATGAATACTTCAGTTATTTCAACATTATTATCTATGTAAAGGAAAGTTTTTTTTTTTTTTTTACTTTCCCTAAATATCGGTTTCAGTTAGAGTAGTATTCTTACGTTAAAGTAACCAGGCGACACAGTTGAGGCCTCCGCGAAGGATCGCGGAGGCCCCGGTACAATCCCCTTTTTGTCTGTGTATCTGACCGAATGTATTGCCGAAATGTACTGCGTTTCCTTAAATCCCGTTTTTCCGTTGCGTCAATAAGAAAGATAAAACTAGATTTTTAAAAAAATTTTGGGGCACACATTTTTAAAAAACTTTATGATGTCACCAAAAAACGAAGTGAATGCAAAAATAAGACAAAGAATTCGACTTCAGTTTGCGACTTCGGTTGAACGAATATGTCTGTGGTGAAAATATTTGGATATCCAGAAATCACAATTGTCCACAGAAATAGAAACCTGAAAATCACCTAGTAAACCAGATTAACTTTCGTATACATGCAAGGAATTTTTAGAGTTTTTGGGAGGCAATAGAATTGGGCTCCTGAAAATGGCTTTCAACAGCAAATATACCGGGGAATCGATGTTGATGAACCAAAAAATGTGCTGCGTGTTGTAAGATTCTCTAATTAACCCAACAGAGTTACTTTTCCAACTTAAGTTCTTTATTGGATCATTAGTCAACTTTTATTGGAATTAACACTCATTTATTATTTATAATGTTATTTTTAAATGTAAAATGAACTGCAATGATTCCATAAAATCGGTTTAATTTTAAGAGGCTGTGAGAGGGTGTGAAAAGGCCAAATTTATTTCTCATATAGAATCTGAAAATTTTCCCTTTGGTGCCACGTTGAACTTCTAAGAAGAAAGAGTGATAAATGGCATTTCCTACCTTCACCAGTGATATATCAATATCGTCGCTTCAAAGCAACGGTAGGATATCTTACTGTTATTTCACGAATAAGATGCTTTACTGTTGACCTGAGGCGACGATACTTTAGATTGAAAAATCTGGTAATGTGATTGAAAATGTTAATAAAATTCGATAATAAGGGTGTGCTGTCTGCCAGAGCATTTGCATTGAAGTGCGCGTTCCGGAGAAAGAAGAAATTTTTGCAACAATACTAGTTTTAAATTCTTGGGTGAAACGCAGCATGCTTCGTTTCATAAAGTTCAAAGAGGAAGTGAAACTATTTCTGATATATTTATTTATTTATTTTGATGAAAATTGATTCTGGTGAAATTATGTGCCGCAAGAAGTTGTTAAAACCAACATCGACTTAGATTTTCTCAAATACGGCATTTTACAAGATTTTTTTTTGAGAAATATTTTTCTGTCTAACTCGTTTCAAGCGTATTCATTTGAGCTATGAATGAATTTAACGCAATATGTGGACAGTTTTTCATTCACTGGTTTCAAGCCCCCCCCCCCCCCTAGAAAAAAATCAGGACAAAATATTTATATTAAAAAAACAGGAAAATTCATAGTGCTTATAGCATTCAGAAAAAACACTTAATGAACCCCTACTATATCTTGTATTTATGTCAAATACGGAATCATTACAAAGGTCATAATCATTTAATAAAACAAATAATGTTACCTGAGCGAAAAAAAAAAGTCGGAAATACGACGCATTATTGGGAGTAAAAAAAAATGGCTGTAAGAATCTTATTTGCAGTAACAATTAATCTATAAAATAAAATTTTCTTTTTAACGTAGTCAAACTGTTCCAAAAAACATACAAATTATAAAAAGAACACAATTTATCAGGGCCTGAAGTTAAACTTTCCTGAAAACTTGAAAGGAATTAATTGCACCTTGCTGTACAAAATTTGCGAGGTTGGAAAAATTACAATGACTTTTCCCTCCTTACAGTGATTTGTAACTATAATTCATCCTCTCCTCTCAATTTTATGAAGCTTCAAATTCAGTTAGAAGGGAAAGAAAAAGCAAAAATTAGTTCTGAGGAATACACTTTATTGCCACTTCTATTTAAGCTCTGAATTCAATAAAAGTCATGCTTTCCTTTTCCTGTTATGTAAAACAGAGTGTTGCGAAGCGTGCAACTCATATAAACTTGTTTAGAATTGAGAAAATTCATACTACTTCAGTTAACGTCGAACATTTATTAATCCGTAGTATTTAGAATAATTTAAACAAATGGCAAAGTTAGATACTGTTTGTATTTTCTTACAATTCATCACTTTTGAAAAAATCATAAAAATTCTTTTATAAAGACATAAGTAGAACTTTTGACTGTGTGTGACATTCTACTGTGTCATCAAATGTAATAAAGTTAACTTCTGTATTTGTTGAACGAAAAAAAAAAAAGAAATAATTACGGAAAAGGAAGCTAAAAATAATAGGAGTCATATTGCTCAACGGCAACAATAGCGGTAAACAAAGATATAGATTTCTTTTTTTTTAAAGGAGGCATGAAAATATCCCTCGAGAGTTTTAAGGAGAGTGAAATTTGATTTTGAGAAGTAAAACATATGAAAACAGGGAAGATCATAATAGTGATCAAGTTCATAAATGAAACAGTATCTCAGCATGAAATGGATCAGGGAAGGGGAAGATATCAGGGGAAGAAGAGATGTGCTCTACTTTGATTTCTAAGATTTAGAATTGCGATGTTTAACACTTTAAATTTAAAAAACAACATTGAAAAGTTTTTAAAAAATTCTCTATTTTTCATCAAGGTACTAGCACAAGGCGAGCTTACATGACTCATGCGTGGTGGTGTATAATTACAAACAATATAACCAATAGTAACATATCATTACATTTTCACAATTTAGAAGAAATTTTTGAAACGAATACACTATTAAAAAATTAATATCTTTGTGTTGAAACGTAAAAGATGATTAATGAATGTATGAAATGCATCAAGTTGTACAGAGATTTAACAGACAAATTTTTCGGGGTAAACCGAATCCTTTTTTTCGATGGCAAAGAAGTGAGCTTATGAATGAAAAGATATCAGACAAAACCCCAAAACAAGTGTCTGATTTTTTTTTTCTTTTTTTCAAATTTATGCATCTTATGCATTGTTTAAATATATTTTATACTCTATTACACAATTATTTAAGCAACAAAAACCAACCAGTAATCATCATAACACCACAAATCTTTTGCGTATATTGCAGCATTCGAGATAGTATTGCGCAAAACATCGATTCCCTCCCCCCCCCCCCCCCATGCTTTTATTTATTTACTTTTTTTTTTCTTTTGATGCTGCACCATTAATTGTTGTCGGTGATCGATAAGTGAATCAAACCCGGATCTACACCGCAGCTTCTTTTCCCGTTGTCACTTTTAAAATTTGGACGTATATAAACTCGTATGTATATTACACGTATGTCAAAATTGTTTCCGCATATCGGTTCCTATCTATAACGTACTAAAAATACTTACAGAAGTATCTTTCGAAAAGGCGATAAAGCACAACTGTAAGCAGCTTTAGAAAATGCTTTAACACGCATGTGAACATTCACTTGAACCTTCTCAAACGAGGCTAATAAACGCTCGAATAACCCATCCGTCAACGATGTAAATATACTAAGGTTCTGTTCCGCTTGTAAGAAAAGCGATATGCATCTTTTTCAAAGATTCAAATGGAAAAGAATGCCATATGAGGATTCTCTTTCTTTCTTTCGAAACAAATCTTTACGAAATACTCAAATAATTCTCATTTTATCCATCTATGCTCCGAACCCGTGACTAAGAAACAGGGATATGTAGGAATTGGTTGTTAACTAAGGTTTTTGTATAGAGCTTTGGCTATTGCTATCGATTGTTTTGAAGATAACAAGACAAATCTAATGTGTTTATAGGATTATATAACCACACATTTACGAAGCTCATTTCATTTTAAGCAACTTCAAAAATTCAGACCGGAAATTTCATATACCATTTTTCGATATTATGTGGTAAAAAAATTGTCCATATTTATATTTTGAGGATTAACTAGAGCCGCGATCACCTCCGGGTAGGGGTCTGCTACACAGCCTACTCTTTAAAATGAATCAAAATACTCTAATCTGGGTTCGACAAAGCCCAGGTGACTAAAAAATTTCTAGGCGACATTTGTTTTCAGAACCAGTGGAAAAAATAGATTTAATATAAATATTTTTTATTTAATAATTAACTCCAAGAAATAATACATATGGCTCCTTAAAAAAATTTCTGAAGTCTAAAATTTTGCATTTTTTGTCGGACTCGGTTGATGATATATGAAACAAAAACCATGTTTAATTTCCTGTTAAGATTTTCTTTTTTTTTCCTTTTCACTTTTCGAAACAATCGCCCGCCACACGTGTTGGTTCTTATAAACAAAAAAGGGGTGGAGAATAAAGATGATTCCTCTGTGAGGGGTCGCTTGAATTCACGGAAGCGCAGATTTTTACATTTAACCACACTTGATAAAACAAATTATTCCAATATTGATACTTCTCTGCGTCAAAAGCAGTTTCTGACATCAAACAAAAGTGAAATTTACTTAATTCGACATTACTGAGCACTTTGTGAAAGTATTTCTTTAAAGCATTTTCGCACTAAAGCAGACAAAAATGTCTCTATCGGTAACCTGTTTATAAAAAATAATAATAAAATTCTCAGCCGTTTGAAGTCAAATGTTATAATCTTAGATGCAATAAAATCTACCACTTTTACTTCGAAGAAAATGCTGACACATAATTCGCATATTGAAATTCGAACACACTGGGAAAGGGGGGTTTAAAACTGGGGCAAAAGTTTTCTAGCCATGCAGTAAATTAAGATTACGATCACGACCTGAGTCAGTAACTTTACTAAAATTTGAAACTTGTTGCTCTTTTAACACAAAAAACTGGATGTTTTGTTAACATATTAAAACTGGCCTAAAAATACCTTTAAACTAAAAAAGTATGTCCGATGCAGCTTTTTCCGGCATCCAAACAGATACGATTAGTGCATATTTGAAAAAAGCTGACACCACTTACTGAAAATATTTCTTCAGTTTCAAAATTTTTTTATAATTCTTAACTTCACTTGAATTTCACTTCGTAACTTCACTCAAAGAATGTATTTCCAAATCGCATCATAATTTTTAATATCGGGAAATAAAACGTAAGCAACATTATTGACTTTTTCCGGATATCTTTTTGTCCATCAGCTCAATTTCTTTACATTGATGGGGGAGAATTCCAACAACAAAACCGTGTCTGCAATTCTAAACAAAAGTGTTTTGAATCCCGACGAATCCTTTATTACGATCTTGCATCATCACGGTATAAAAAGTAGGTAAACTAAGAGCTAAAAAAAAAACGGAATTCGGAATATAAATTATGAAAGCTATTCAACAAACAAAAACTTCCACTACAACCTACAACATTTTACACTCCCCGATCAAATGTACGACGAAAGGCTCTCCCAGCTACTATGCTCCACACCCCCGCTCTCCTCTTGGTTCAAGCATTCTATGTAAAGACTTCTTTTCGTTCTTTGACATGCATACAACGAGCTAGAAGTTTTGAACGCTTGCAAGGAAAAGAATTGGTTTTTATCATGTGTGAAAATTATAACCGTCTGCTGAATTTAAATAGCGCTATTTTCTGTTGCTACATCAGTTCCACTCATGAAATGAGTTGCGAAAGATATTGATTATATGAATCAATAAGTGTATTAAGTGTCGCGTGTCAAGAATCGTTCATATTTAAGTCGGCCGGAGTCTAGCATCCTATGAAGCTGCCTATTGTTACAAGCTAATATTTTATATTTAGAGATTGCATAGCTGCCAGCATTGAAGGCTATAAATTAAGGGGACTTATGAGTAAAAGTAGGGAGAATTTGTATGAATATATTCAACGATAAAAAATTGAGTACAAAAGGGGTTTTAAATTGAAAGCAGGGATTTCTTAAATTTATCCTGTGTAGGACTCTGAATTTTGAGTTCGGAAATTCGGCAGAACGCGAAATTCGGAAATTGAGATTATTAAAATCACTTTTATGAAGACAAAGAACTACAACTTTTAGGTTTAAAAAAATGTTTTAAAATTTAAAGTTCGTTTTCTCTTAGAAGAGATAATAAACATTTCCTGCAGCAGGTAAAAATCGGGAACGTTTGACAGTACTTTCTAAAGAAATTAAAATTTTAAAAAGAAGGAAAATGTAATAAACATGTTTCAAAAATGATCGGGAAAAAAATCTATTTTCATACATGCATGAAAAGGCTTTTTCCCCCGGTTACCTTTTTTTTTGCGTAAACTTTTATTTAGTTTTGGGGGAAAATGGAATAAATTTAGAAATGTTCCTTTCAGTTCGTGGAAAAAAGTATAACTACACAAATTCGGAAATATTTCAACTTTATGATAGTACAGAGAATAAATGAGGAGAAATAATGGAGTTTTGAAAGTGAAGACATAGTCTCTACATTACAAATGTAAATATTTTTAATAAAGTCGGTATTTTGCAATGACGATTTTCGTGAAGGGTCGTTTTGTAACATATGACTGACAAAGCGTCCAATAGTCCCCACACAAACGTACGGAAACAGTAATGTGCATGTATATGCCCTCGATCCAGCACTGGATCGAGGAGCCAAAAGAATAGACCTCTAATACTCTTAGATCGAAGTTATCCTGTTGTATGTTGATTATGTCAACCGTTGAAAATAAGTAGTATGACTATATTACATGTTTACTCCACACTATCAAAATACAGTCAAGTAACTTGAAAACCATTGTCTAATAAACTTCAATAACATTGTTCTAGATCGTCTGACCTGAGACTGAACACTTAAACACCATCTCATTTATAGGAATGTATAAAATTTGGCATTTGATATATAAATAAATAATAATGTTTATGAATACTTCCCACGTTGTATACAATCTAATTAAAGCAAAGGGTGGTCCAACCTCTATAGAGTTTCTCTTGTTATTTCATAGGTGTTCGTATTATTTTGTCACTTATCTGTATATTTTTAATGAAGTTTGTGAGAAAATATCAAAAACAGAATAAAATCTATTGCAGTATGTAAAAGGTTATTTGAAAAATGTCTTGAGTGTGCACATTCAAATATATATATATTTGAAAACAAATAAAACTTATGATTTAAACAGCTAATTCTAATCTAGTTAGATAAAAGTTTCAGTTATTCATTAAAAATTTCAATTAGCATGCATGAGCTTAAATATTTTTGCGATAACTGTAAACAAATTTTCCTACCTATTTATGCAAGTGTGCAAATGAGGGTGTTCGAAATACAGTGCAATTATTGACTTTAATGCAATAAACGACAATTTTTAAACTTTTTTGAAGAAAAAAATATATATTTGAGATTCTTCCAGTTTTGGTTTAGTTTTTCTTTTTTTGACTTAGTGATCAAATGACTGTAGTGCCGTTTCATGGTCTGAAACTAAATTACCACCCATCTACTCTAAGATAATGCTGATAATTATTTTCTGAATATTATCAAGCTACTATATTTTTTGTTTATTGTAGTTACAGTGTATTGTCTTGAAAATGTAAACTGAAAATTGAAATTGGACTCGTTTTAAAATATAAGTGCTTGCCTTTTATCATCAATTTATTGTTTTCAAAATCTATGATTTAAAAAATAATTTTTCGTTAAAACATCACAAAAAACATTATTATTATGTGGAAACCATTAAAAAAATTAAGCATTCATTGCTTCTAAATGTTACACATTTCACAGCATTTTTAGGAGTTACAAATGTAACTGTAATTAATGTCTTTGGCAGGGTTGTGAATTTTTTTTTCATAACACTACCAACTCTTAGATCAGTTAATTTTTACAATTCCGACTATTTACAAAATCTAAATAGAAGCAATCATAATTTGATTAAAATTTTACATCGACTTACATATACATAAAATTGATCAGATGAGGAAAACCAGAGGAGAAAAACTTTAATTTTCTGTATTGGAATTAATTTTATAAGAACTTATATTTTGTAGGATCTAATTAATGAACTTTGAACTTTAAGCTAGGGGTATGGATCTGGACACCATCCCCTTTCTTACGTGACTGATATTTTTTTTTTTAAACTTACTTTCAAAGTAGTTTTCAGAAATCGCTACAAACTAGTAATTTTTTGCCTCAAACTACTTGCTTACTCCACTAGTGTGTTACACTACAAATTACTAAAAAATGTAGCTATTTGTAGTGCGCTACTTCCGACCACTGAGCTAAACAAAATTCTCCGATTCAATTATCAAAAGTTAGTAGCAATAAATAGCTAATTTATAAGTCGCCAAGCATCTATGAAAAGTAGATAATTCAACAAAATGTAAAATTTGTACAAGTCAATTTGGCCAAAAACACTATTTTCACATTTTGATAGAATTCATTAAAACATAAAATAAATGGAACTTCGCTGGGATTGCTACACATTTGCAGCAAATGAGGAATTACTTCACTAACCTTAAGTTTAAGGATATACAGAGCCCCCATTGAAGAGTTTCTCCACACCACCCAATACCAAAAATAGGTTTTTTTTTTTTTTTTTTTCGAATTTTGCTGTAAATATTCAAAAACAGTATTTGGCCAAAATAACAATGGATTTGTGGCAAATTTAAATGTATCCTACACTTTATATGTGCACATCAATGACACCTTTTCCGCACTGCCCATTATCAGAAATAGTAAGCTCTTCCGACACACAGCAATACATACAGAAACATAAGTGCGTGTAGATTCAAACATGGATTTTACACAAAATAAATGCTGCTAAAAATTTTCATTTGAAATTTTTGCATAAAAGGTTGATTCCAAACATTGCTTTATATTAATCATACTTATAAGTTCAAAAGACATAGGGATGTGATTTACCTCAAGTTTCTTATGTGTATCACATTAAATGTATGTTTAATCTACTTCAAGTTAAAGACCAATTTGTGTGTGTGTGTGTGTGTGTACATTTATTTTTTATTTTCTTTCTCCATACTCATGTAGAAATTCATAACAAATATTAACACAAATTTTAAAAAACTGCCACATAAAAAATACGTAAGGTTAGTTAAACAGAGTTTGTAAGAGCAGCATTATATTTTTAAGAAGGTATTTTCTTAGATTTTGTGGGAATAAATGCAAATTATAAAAATATTTTTGTGTAGCCTATAATTACTTTGAACATTTAATACAGTTAGATACAAATTTCATTGGATACCATAGCATAAAAGTTAGCTTCCAGTATTTTTGCATTAATGAAATTATATATGTACACTAATATTCCAATTATCCGAACTCCGACTATCCGAATTGCTAATTATCCAAATCACTTTCAGAATTCCAGAAAAAAATAATTAAGACCCTAACTTATAGCAATTCACAAAATAATGATTCAGGGGATTTACACGTTACTGTCCTTCCCTCAGCGAAGTAAGTGTAGGCACAGCGCTTATATTTTTGGGATGATGATTTACCGTCATCTATTATTAGCCGTTGCCCGTCGCTAGGTGGCTAGGCGGTTGGCACTTTCCTTATAATTAAACTCTCTAGTTCTTAAAAAAGTTCCTTTTCTCCAATTCATCAACACAAATGCAGTAATTAATTAATTTAGACCCTTTCTTCAGAATCCAGTTACCCAAATTTGATTACCCGAATTGGTTTTGGTCTCAATTGATTCAGATAATTGGAGTTCTACTACATATTCATTACATTATTAATAACAGCAGTCAAATTTACTATTGTTATCTAGGCAATCATTAACGTTTATGATGAACAAATTAAAATAAGGAGCAAATGAGAAATTGTATGCTAAAACTAGCTGAAAAGCAGAAACAGCAGAGCAGAAAGATAATAAATTGTCACATTAACTAGCACAACTAAAGGATTTGATTTACAACAAAAGTTGAGTCTCAACTTCAAAGAGATGCGTTTCAAGACCCCTCACTAAGTCGAAACTTTGCATTGTGGTAAAGAATAAGTAAATGAAATTTTTAATAACAAACTCAATTATTTTGAACACCTATCAAACCGCTTTAAACTATTTCTTAACCTCATATAACCGTTTTTTACATAAAGAACTGAATTTTTTCTTTATTTGAAAGAAAAGCAGCGCTACTCAACAAAAAAAAAATGTTATGATGCACAAAGTCAATGCAAGACAGAGGCATAAAATGAAACAGTATAGTATGTAGTAATAGTAAAATGTAACATCATAATAGTAGAGTACAGTAGATACTTTAATTATATTCGAAGCATATGAAAAATCTTTTATCTTTTCAATCTTCAGACAAACAGCGTACTTAGGTGAAATTGTATTTCACGGACTTCATATTTAGAATGAAAAAAATTAATTACATATGTGGAGTGGTTATTGGTTTACACTAACAAAACAAAATCTTCACTAGTATGGTGATAGCAGAGCGGTAACCAGACTTTTGATTTGGGGAGGGTTTTACCAAAAACTTTTCTTAGGAAATCCATATGACTCACAAAATTTGATTTCACATATATTCTATTTATTATTGTGACACTAGATTATTAAATGGGGGTGGGAAGGGGGGATGCTGCCCTACAGGCATTGATATAAGCAAATGTAAAATATAAAGATCTATTAAATGAAGGGGGGAAATCTGATGTGTACACTATAAGACTTTACTCTTGTTAAATACTCAATGTCTTTTTAACAGGGCTGTGGAGTCAAAGTCGGACTGATTTTGGGGGTAAAGGAGTCGGAGTCGTTCGAAAACATGCCGACTCCGGGTTTCTTTTTTTTTTCTTTAACTTTCACTGACTCTACTTGCATTTTTTTTAAAAATGACTACCAATAAATATGATTACATGTATTAAAGCCTACTAATAAGAAAATAACTGTTATTGTGGCAACCAGCTAGCTTGATTGTTAACCTAACTTTCCGTTACAGCTACCTACGCCGTCTGCTAGTTTGCTTATTTTCTAACTTTATTTAACTGATAGCAACTGTCAACAAACAGTTTTGTTGCCTAACATTTTCTAATTACTTTCAAATAAAAATAATAATATATATGTTTTATCTCGATCTCAGTTATAAAATAGTAAAAAGAATGCTTGAAATACACTGCTCATGTATTTCTGCCTTAACCCTGGCTATAGGGCGATAACTTAGTGAAAATAAAAGGAATGTATGTATCGTTGAGCAAGTCAGGAAACTTTGAGGGTGCTTGGTAAATTCAAATAAGTGTTGGCACGACGAAAGTGCGAATCCAAAAGATCCGATAAAATATAAATGTTTTTTTTAAATCTGAAGACTTTATCTAAGAAAGCTTGGTTATCACTGAAAAGTACAAAATAAAATTAGTACATGATTTATTTGTTACAACACTCAATAATTGTAGTTAATTATAAAATCTTCATATTAAAGTTAATTCTGAAGCTGCCAATAAAATTAAAATTAAAAATTGAGCTAAGAAATGTTGGTATAGTAGAAGCTATTCGTACAAAGCTGTATACCGCTGCATTTTGAGTAATATTTATTCCAGACGTACATGTACCTGATCTCTCTCCGAAATATAGTGCAATATTTTTGTTGAAATTTTCTAAATGAAATTTGAGATTTATTATTTGGGAAACTTTTTAGAATTAAAGTATTTCAATTTTAATAAACTCTGAAATTAAGTTGAGGTGTCACCCACCAGATGGATGTCCCTCGCAAAGGGGGGAGGGGGACCGCCCCCTCAAGAAAAGTTTTTGACTTGGCAAAAAAGTTTTCTTTTTTTTTGCTCTAAACTCTTTCTCTCGCTCTTCTCTGTGCCGGGGGTTTCTCCCTTCCCATGTGGGGGGACATGATTTGTAAAAATAAATTTTAAAAATTTAAAAGCTGGAGTCAGAGTTGGACGTTTCAAAATCTTGGAATCTGAGGCGGCCATTTTTCTTCTGACTCTGCAGCCCTGCTTTTTAATAACTTAAAAGGATATATGCGTGTACTAATGTATGAGCATCTGAGTAATATTTCAAAAATTCGTATATTTATTTTAACTTTTTCAAGCCTTTATTAAGTATTATGTCAAATACAGAGTTTAGCACATTCAAATTTAAAGAATTTTAATGTTTTTGTGTTAGCGTCAGGTATTCAAAATCTGAAGGAAAATGCTGTATAGTTTTGTCACAAATAATGTTCCCAATTGCTACAATAAAAAAAATGCAGATAAAGCAGAGTTGGTACAATTCTTCAAGAATATTTATTTCACTTTTTTCAAACAAAATTGAAAATAAATAAACAAATAAAAATAGTAACAATCTTTTCAGCAAAAAAGTATAACGAAAAGCTATTTTAGAAATAGTTTTTATAATTTTCGGAGGGGGTTCGAGCCTTAAAAAACTCACCTCTTAAATACGGCCCTGAGTGAGGGGAACTTCCATTTTCAGTGATACTAAATGAAAAATCCCTTTCACGAAACCAATATTTAATAGCCAATAACGAAGGCGATACTTAAGCCCCACACTTCCTTTCCAAAAAATTTCGCGTTGTGGGCGAGAAATGTCCCTCAGCTTTAAAATTCTTCATTGGTGAAAAACTTGGGTTTGAGCCATTTTGCATAAGTCGAGTAGCATTGTAGCGTGAATCCACTGTACAGTGATTAACAACTATAGTGAAACTTTTGTCTAAATACAAGGTGATATGCTGAAAACTGATAATAAAGTGAAGTGGTCCTTTCAACAAATGAAGTACCTATTACAAATCTGAAGAAAAAAGGAAACATAGCTTAATTACAATATTGTTAAATAAAAACTATTTTCTAGTTCAAAAACATTTTAATACATATTTTTTTACTACACGCTTTAAGACAAAATTCAACAAGAGATAAGCTTTAAATAAGAAACCTAAAGTTAGATATTTCTAAAGTATCATACACCCTACCTTTTGTCATTCTCTCAGTTGAATAAAGAGTCATAATCCAATAAGAAAATGTTTGTTGGCTGTTTAAAGGTGTTACAATAACTGCTTTTAGAAGGCAAATAATTCAGTGGTATAAAATAGGTTGTCACAGAAGATAATCATTTAATTAGTGGTAACTTTGAAAAAAATAAATGTAAAGGACTGTTATTCAGATACAAAGCCAGGGGCATGCACAGGGGAGGAGAAGGGACACCCGTTGGCTCGGGCTCGAGCCTGAAGGAGGCTCCAAGATTTTAAAAGAGAGGGGTAAACTATATGTAGGTATGAAGGAATAAACAATATGGAAACGGGAAACAGAGAAGTCATTTTTGACGAGCCCCAAAATTTCTGTGCACGAGCCTGCACAAAGCACATATAACACATGAAACACTATATGAAAGTTTCACAAGAGAATTTTGCTTTGTTCCAAGAACTCGAGTTCAAACTTGATAAATAAAAAGTGGAACTTTGGTGATCAAACACCAAACTATAACGTCGCAGACACCACAGGTATGCATTAAAGAGCTAGTGGGGTTGAATCATTCTCACCAAGGGTGTAATTTTCAACTTTCTGTGTCATTTAACAATCATGTATGGTGATGTGGATCAGGTAAATACCTGAAAATTGGGTATTTTGCAAGATTAAGTGCAAAGTTAACTAAGGGATAAATATTTTTAATCTATGTATTACATAATATGAAAAAGCAATACATATGAACAATACATATATATGTATATCTAGTTTATAAAAAAAATAATGAAAGATTTGACGAGATTATTGAAAGATAAATAGTGAATCGAAGAACCTTTATTGGCAATGTGATAGTTGGAAAAATATAAGAAGTGAGTCAATAATAAAAATTCCATGATTTTAATATATATATAATCCAGAAAGGAACTGGCGATAAAATGTTGTTTGTTCACTGTTTTGGGGGGGGGGGGGGGCTGAAGCCCCATTTGCCTGGCTCACCTTGGGCATATAAAATTGATAAACAGCAAATGTGGTAAGCTCTGTGGGCTTTGGGGTGCAATGCAATGTTTGGAAGTATTAATCCCCTGGGTAAATCACAGGGTTGCCAGGTGAAAATTTAGGAAAATAGTCAAACCACTTCGTGAAATTAACAAAAAAATTTGACGATAACCCTTCAAGATATTTTGGAAAACTTTAGGGAAGACAGGATCCATTTTCCCATATCACAAAGTTAGAGCATAAAAGAACAAAATTATGAAGAAAAAAAAAGTGAAATCTATTCTAATAATATAAAGCTGCAGAGTTTGTTTGTTTGTTTGTTTGAACGTGCTAAATCTCAAGAACTACTGGTTTGAATTGAAAAATTATTTTTGTGTTGTATAGTTAATTTATTGAGGAAGGCTATAGGCCTTTTTTTTTAATCAGATTAATCGAAATATTGGTAATTGTAAATTAAATGTTTGATTAAATGTTTAGTTTTAAGAATTCCTAATAATGGCGGGGTAAGTAAGAGGCGCTAGCTACGCTATTGTGAGACCACTGTAGTCAGCATACTGATTTTTGAATGCTTTTTATGTCAATATTCAAGTACACATATTGATTTTGTAAGATTTTTCTATTGGGTTTTATTTTCCTCATTTCATCAACGTCTGTTTTTGTTCTTATCGTTGAAGATAGTTTCTTATCTAAGTAAATAATTTGATTTGTAGTATTATTCAATTGTGATTTTTTTTTAAAGCTTTTATTATGGTATTGTTTATTTGGCGATAAATTTTAAATCGAAGAAAAAAAAACGGCTTCACTCCCTAAAGCGCAGGGTAACGGTAGCCTGGCTGCTTGCCTCGTTAAGGGATGAACTAAAATCCAAAGAGACTTAAATGGGTTTTTTGAAAAGGTGTGTATGCATTTTAGTCGAGGAAAAATGATCATTTCACATCAGAAGGCGGGGTAAGTTTAGTTCTGTGAGGCGGCATCAATTTTTCTACTCAAAGCACTTCCTTTAAATTCTTAGCACAGGCATCACCGAGCGGGGTACTGCTAGTTTATAATGTTTGATGTCCTGCTTAAAGCACAACTGTGGGAAACTTTCCATTTCAGTTGTGATTTGCGAAGCTTTTTCGCAATATTCAGAATCTTGCCTTAAAGTTTGGCAATAATCATTTACAGGGTTGCCTACCTGGGGGGGGGTGGGGGGTCATGGTGCAAACTGCAACATTTAAATTTTTAGAGGGGGTTGTTTTGAGAGATTTTTTCTCATTTGGAGGGGGGGCTCTTGCTTTTGGGGGTCTTTACAATTTTTAAGGGGGTGCACCTTTGTTCTTGGGGGGTGGGAACCCCTGTCATTTAAATCTGGTATCCTACACAACCAAGTGTACTAATCAACCTTATTAGGCTACCCTTAAAATTGGCGACTGAAAATTTGAGACTTTAAAACTGACCATTTTTACTTAAAGTATCAGGACGTTATTTATTCTAACAATATTAACCAAACAACCATGACAAATATTAATCGAAATGTAGATGTGTGATTTAAATAATAATTAAATTAAAATGATTTGATAATTAAATTAAGTTCATTTAAACATTTAAAAATTTTACCAAACAATTTTTTTAAAAATTGTAATTAAAAAAAAAAAAGAGTCTAAAGAGTTTGACTAAAATGTAGCCAAACATTGAATTGGCTAATGCTTTTGAATTTTTTCCAGCCAAGTGAGACAAAAAGAAACCAAAATGGCTAATCTTATCCAAACCTGGCAACTGTGGGTTAATGGACTCTTTAATCTCTCCTCTCCCCTCTCCCCCCAACATAAAAAAAACCGGCAGAACCTTCTTTTGTCTTCCACTTTTTTTTTTCTTAAAAAGGGTGTCCCATAAATATTGGGACAAACTTTAAGGGGTATTAGAGGGGATGATGAGAAGTATGAATCATTTAGGAACATATGGTGGCAAACACAATGCCGATGCACTAAATGCACACAAAGGCAGAAATTGAAGGATGCAAAACAGGTCATTATACACATAGACGATTTTGCACAATATTTTAGTTTTTAAGAAAGGTTTAAAGTGGCTATTTAAAATTTTCTGCCTGCAGTCGTATTGCATGCATAGCAATAACAAAAAAAACAACAATCGCAATAATGAGTCATTCTGACTAACTTTCATTGATTGCTGCGCTTCTGTTGCGACGTGTGTATTAAAGCTACAAGCCATAACTGTTAACAACTACATTAAACAGTTCTTAAAAACTAAAATGTTGTGCAAAATAGTCTTTGTGTAATAAATTTGTGACCTGTTTTGCATCCTTCAGTTTCTGGCTTCGTATGCATGTATAATCTGTTTTCCACGAGAAGGCACTTCGGTACAGATGTGATATACCCCCCCATTTGGCGACATTCGATTTTTTTGCACAAAATTAAAATATTTTTCTCGCCAATGAGGCGATAATTTTTTATGCATGGCATCCCTGGCCAAACTAACCTGTGTTTAGCAACCCGAAGACAATCTTACAGATCTGTTCAAACTTGTTTACTTGGGTTTGTTTGGGTTTCACGCAGGAGAGATACGTGGTGTTGTTTCGTGCAATATACTGCCGTGCTAAGCACAGATGTGGTATCTGCACATTTTATCAAAATTGAGTTATTGTCACCAGGTGGTCGTTAGTAATTTAATTTACCTAAGTGTCAAGTTTTTTGGCAATTTGTGAACGCGAAATATTAAAAAAAGCTTTAAGAAAAAAGTCGTAACTGCACAGTTAGCGGAGTTTGCTAAGGCAATTTGAACGTAAGTGACAAATACTAAGCCTTTAAAGTGGTATCTGCGCAGTTAC
The DNA here is from genome assembly GCF_026930045.1 of Uloborus diversus. Taxonomy (NCBI): domain Eukaryota; kingdom Metazoa; phylum Arthropoda; class Arachnida; order Araneae; family Uloboridae; genus Uloborus; species Uloborus diversus. The sequence goes on along the minus strand of NC_072740.1, from coordinate 23,520,802 downwards.
CACTTTTTTCCTTAGTATTTTTTGCAGATACGACTTTTATACCTTAGTAAAGCAGCACATTTAATAATGTAGCAGTTTATTGTAACACAGAATATTAAAATTAGTTTACCGTTGAATAGTTGATACAGGTTCATATTAAAAACTAATACAACTTTGCATAATTGTTAAAGTAAATATTCAGCTTTTTCTATTTAAATGTTTATTTAAAATGCAAATTCTAAAAAGGAAATGCATGTAAAATATTCATATCTAATTCTTTCATGCAAAAAAAAAACGCATTTCATTCTACGGCCAGTAATATTTTTATTTAAGTATCATCTGCTGTCAAAATTATCTTCATGCTCGGTAAATGAATCTAGAAAATAAAACATTATAAAAAACATTCCTTGAATGCAAAAAACGGAAAACTGTTATGGATTACAGTTTTAACTGTCCGGAGTTTTGAAAATGGTATCTTTCAGAAGGTAGATTCTGTTAGATTTATATTAACAAAACAAAGCGAAACAGCTAAGTCTAAAGAAAGCAGATGGTTTCAGTATTATTTAATGATACTTTGAGCACGTTTTACTAAGCTATTTTTATCGTATCTGTGCAGATACCCCTAAAAATGCCTAGTAATTGTCACTTACGGTGAAAATAGCTTAGTACATGAAAAGGTTTTGAAAAGAAAATTTGTCGTAACTACATTTATTAATTTTAAATTAAGATTCTTACAAAAATATTCTCTTACGGTTTTTAGATAAGTTATTTACGAAACAACTACCGCAAGTTGAGCATTTAATTAAGTCATAAATCAAAAGAAATGAGTTGTAAAACTTTAATCGTCAATTTCTCATTTTGAGCTCTACTGCAGATACCACATCTGTGCTTAGCACGGCAGTATACCTTACAGGAATGCTTATTTTGTGTTAATTTTAATTCAGTAGTTGTGTTTTGAAATAAAAACATTAGAAAATGCCAGTTTCTTCAAACTTGAAGGTTAATTAAAAGTTAACTCCAACGTGGTGTGTATCTGTAACGTGCCATTGTCATATGATGTATTGTTTTAGACTGAGTGTGAATATTTATACCATATAAAAAGGTAAGTTCTTTATTTTAGAATTAAAAAAAAAACCTCTCGCTTCCAAAATTCTTTGTTTTTACAAATCCTTGAGGGGTTCTTGTAGTTTTTAACTTTATTTTTACTGTATGTAAATTAATTTTACAGAAATAGTACGGTTATTTTGTTCTAAAAGTTAATTCTTATCGATGCCACGAATTATTTAGACATTCTATTAACGTTCCTCCTTTAGGTACTGAATTTTATGTTAACAATTGAAAGTTCTTTCGGTTGTACTCTTAAAAATGCTGAATTTTATTAATAAATCTGCACAATAATGGTGCATATTTCACACTTAAAACTGTGTCATTATTGTACACTGAACGGAAGGAGCCACCCTTGGGTGTCTCCATGAAAATATACATAACTGTGACCATACTCCGACTGTAATGTATATTAACAGTCAGAGGAATAACGGACCGAGCGGAGCGAGGTCCTGGCGAGCCAGAGGTCTCATAGTACTTTCCTAATGAGACCGAGGCAGGGCTGGCGAGCCGAGGTCTCATTACGAAAGTACTATGAGACCGAGGGCTCGTATCCCGGAGAAATGATGAAAAAACAATTAATGCATTAATTTCGACTTGTAATTAATACAATAATTTATTTCATTGTATTTTAATATGTTTACAAAAAACCCCGGCCCTGTACATTTTTGAAGCATATATTTGTTGTGCTTTTATGTTGTTTTTATATATATTGTGTTCTGAAGTGCTTTGATCATGTTTTCTTATCTGATTTTTTCCTGTTGGCGCTAAAAAAGCATCGCTAAGAACGATGTATGACATATGTCGTCATACATCGTTTTCTTGGCGACGCTTTCTTGGCGCCAACAGGAAAAAGTCGCCAAGGGTGGGGTATATCACATCAGTTCCGGCACTTCATCCAACCTCACACTGGGGCAAGGTTGGACATTTCAGTAAAACCAATTTCTACTTTAAAATTTGATTATATTTTGTTATTTAAAATGTAAAAATAATAAAATACTAGGTAATTAATGTAAAATAGAATAAGTTATTATTAATTAAAAACAAACTTATAAGAAGTATGAAACATTAGTTGATCCAATTTCCATTACACAATCTCCAAGCAAATTCTTCACTTCTTGTGGCATTTTGTGTTGCAAATTGTAAGTCTTTGGTCGTAAATTTGAAATCAGAGTATCAGAATTGATTAATAAACTGTTAAAACCATCTCTACTGTTATCCATTCTTGATTTTTTTCCTTGAATGCAATTCCCTATAAGATCGAAAATACTAACGGTTAGCTTCTTGAGCGTCTTCGGAGCATACCGATTGGAACTCGTACTATAGCATACTTAGATAATTCGGAAATTTTTTGGATGTACATGTATCTTTTTTTTTAATGCAAATATTTCTGATCTGTTCAAAATATGCCCACCACTTGATTTTCATTCATTCTGTCAGAGCATTAAATTGGTTGAATTTTTAAAAAAGTTACCTACTATTTACTAAATTGTCTACTAACGAAGCAGCAAGTTTATTCTTCGAATCCAAGCAATTACCTTCGGGTAATAATGTTAAAAACTAGTTAGTTTAGTGAGAATATGCTCTTGGTTTGTAAATATAACAGTAAAAATGCAATATTAAAAGGCTTAATTTTTCATCCAATGTCCAAAACTACTTTAGAGTCTCCCTACTGTGTGCCTTCTCAGACGCAGAGTTCAATTTTATGCGGGGGCATTGGTAAACATATCCCTGTGCTTGTAAATGAGACAACTAGACAACCTTAACTTTGGCGTGCATTTTAATGTGCAAAAAAAAGTCTTAGTGTCCTTTACATCACTTGCTTGTTGCTACTTTCGTCATTCTTACATTTTAAAAACTGCTGTTTTTGCAACAAAATGCTATGATCCCAATATGCCTTCTGCCGAAAACAGTGAAATAGAATCATCGGATACCATGTGATGAAGGAGGAGTCAAGTGCCTTCTTATGCAAAAGCGTGTCAGCATTGTGTTTGCAACCAAATGCTTCTATATGATTCATGCTTCTCATCATCCCCCTCCAATACCCGTTAAAGTTTGTCCCAATATGTACAGGACACCCTGTATTTCATTTAAAATGCTTTTACTTTTTAAGATTTTTGAAATATTACCACAACTTTCCCTGTAATTGCATAGCATTTTTAACTTTGGTTTCCACAATCAACTCTCTTAATTTAAAGCCAAACTGATCATTCTTAATTTTTAAATTAACCAAAAATGCTCTCATTGTCTAAGATTATGAAATAAATTATTAATATTTTAATCAAGACTTTTGGGGAAACAAATAATGGTAAACAAGTGGATTAATGAAAAATACCTATATGCCAGCCTGCTTTACTGTATTTGCAAAACAAGAGGGATTGCTTTGATCGGTAAACCATTGATTATTTTGACTACTGAAGACCATCACAACTGGAGAACACCAGTGCAATGACTTCACGTTCTCTTTATTGATGAATCGAGTTTTAGTTTTACATTTGAATACAAATGAAGGGCTTGGGGCAAGAATATGATAAGCCACATAATGTGAATTTTCAGTAGGCTAATTTCCTACTTACAAAAAATATTTGTAGAATTTTTCAAAGTTATTATACATTCTATACTTTGCAACACTAAACATAGATATGTTTTTCTCCAAATGAAATAATCCATTGTCATGTTTGTTTCAATTTTAGTTATGAGAAACAAAAATTTTGATTGAAAAGTCACTCCTTGTGGCTTGTCACATTTCTGCCTCGAGCCCTTCAAATGTATTCATATCTGGAAAAAAGGAGTAAGAACAAAAAAATTAACCATCAGACATAATGGAACATGACCATGTTGGTAGTCGACATGCAGTGTACGGGGAAAAATAATTATTACTAAATGTACAACCTTACATATTTTCAACAGCGGAAGTGTGACTAACCAGCAGTGTCCCGATGAGAACTTAGGAGTTTTAAAAAACATTTTTCAGAGGTGCATATGGACTTTTACTTATGAACAATAATGCCATCTCATTAAGCAAACCTCTTAAACGAATTCCTAGAAAGAAAGATATTGACCGCAGATAACTTATGGCTACTTAACCTGATACTACTAACTATTAATTACTTAACCTCACAGGGGATTTATAGGACTACCTTATAAGAGAAGTTTTATGAAGAAATAATCTTCCTTAGGATGTAAATGATCAGATGGCAAAATTACTTGAAGGGTGAAGCCTAATCCACCTGACCGGTTAGCAGTTCGTTGTCATCATGAACAGGGCCGGGGAGAATACCGTCAGGTGCTCCCAAACCCTTCCAACAAATACAGAAATGAAACTGATGATAAAATACTTCAATATGCAGTATGAGCATTGGCCTTCTCTCAAAGCCTCTAAACTCTGTCTAACAACTATAGTGGGCGTATAATGGAAAAGTACCAAATATTTTCATATCTTAATACAGTAGAACTTCCTGATTTTCCATCTTCTGTTGAACCAATGGTAAAAAATGTACCAGTGGGAAAAATAAAAATTGGGGTCAGGGATAAGAATTTAAGGATCTTGTTTAAAAATTAACATTTATCCAATAAACTAATGCAAGAAATCTGTGATCTTTTCTTGTTGCTTCTTGATTTGAATTCACTAATAAAATTTGGTTTAGAGTTTTTATGCTTTGTATTGCTTGATCATCTGAGCCACCCTCTATTATTTCTTCTTCGTCTTCATCGACATCACCACTGTTATTGGAAATGGGTATAAAATCTGATATTGAAGGAATTTGTGATGTGGTAAGGTCTTTGTCGCAGTGGATATATGTGTCATAGACTTCTTGTACATATTAATCTTCTGACACATATTCTTCTTCTATTTCATTGCAATTTGAAGATGAAGGGCTTGTTTCACTGTTGGGTTCCAACAAGCCTGCTGCTTTGAATACATTAGTGATGCATTTTTTGTTGACACTGTCCCATTATGCAAATCAAATTCAAAGCTTCAGAACATTTATCCTAGCACTAGAAACATCTAGCAGGTCACCTGAACTAAAAACTTTAACAAATTATTTCCTGTAGTGTGTCTTAAATGATGTGATGATCCCAAGATTAAAACTGCTGAAGTTGATTAGTGCAGTCTGCTGGGAATATTTCCACTTGCACATTTTTCAATTTCAAATTCAAATGATCAGAGTATTGATCAGTTATTAAAATGATTTTTTGCTTTTTTGTCCAACTTTGGAAGAAAATCTTCAAAATGGGAACTTGCATTATAATGCGTAGGTAAACTTTTTAGGTTTTTAAAACACTGCTTTTTGATTGCTCTACCGATCCATAAGAGGGACTAATTTTTTACTTCCACACATAAGTATTTTTTACACAATAAAACGGTCAAGTACATTTTTTGAAGTGAACCCCTGCAACAGTTTTTGCCTTTGACCATCAATATTTTGTTGGGTAGCAAGTTGAAAACCAGTCCCGTCTTGCTGCCATGAAATACGTCTCTTGGATTGTAATCTTTTAATGAATTTGGAAAAGTATTCTCCTTCTACAGCTGTATAGTTACAACATCCACACCATCCGATTTTCCACATACATTTAAAACACAAATTGTTCCTTGTTTAAAATATATCGATCCAACCATTTGATGTAGTGAAGCTTCGGAGTTTTAGCCCCTTAGCAATTTCAAGAGCCTTTCCTCCCAGAATGAATCTGCTTACTGGAATTTTTGCTGCTCGGACTTTCTTCAACTATTTTATCAAAATGTCTGCCAAATCATCATATGGCGATGATTTGAGAGCCTTTTGAAGAACAATTTAAGAAACCAACTTTCTAAGAAGCCGATTTTTAATAGCCAATTCATTTCTACACAGTAAAGTTGTGTGTTCCTTGTCAATCTAAGGGGCTTAATGTTATCTTTTTCGCTCATGGGAGAAGCTTACAATGCCAACTACACCCACAACCAACTAACTTGAAGGTAGGTCTTTCTCTTGTCTTGCTCCTTCTCCAGACCAGTTTTCAAATAAATTTGTTTTGTATTATTTCCTATTGCTCCTCTTACTCTAAAATCTGACACTTTTAGAACTTAGGTACCTGCCTTTCTGTTCTTAAGGTGCCATACATAGGCAATAATAATACAAGTATCTTATTGCTAGTTAGAAATTCCAACGAATAACCCTTTCTAGATATTTTCTTTATTTTAACGACAATATTTCAGTTGTAAGAAGATGCCATCCTAACTAAACAGCCAAATATGTTGCGGTAACTGGAGTTTGGCAATAAAACACTGTTTTGTAATCCAGAGTCACTTAACAATAAGATTATAAAGTGTGTCCCAAAAGTTTATAGACAGTCATTTTATTGAAACATGAGCTAACTATATGAGTAAGCTAGACAAAATAAGCTATGCAATTAACATAAAAATGATGGCATACAATGATAAAACGCTCAAACAACTTTCCTTTGATCATCGATCTTATTTTTAAAAATATAAACCAAAAAATGCTGTCCCAAAAATGTATAGACAATCAATGCTTAAACCTGATTTAAGTATTGCTACTCAAAATTTGGATACTACAAGGTCATTTACTTGTGACGCACATGTTTCTGACATAAAAACGAACCTGCGTTTCTGTTTCTGAATGATTGCCAAGATGCCCCGCAATGTGCAGTTCTCTCAAAAAGAAATGTTGCAAATCTAGTTTGAATGGGTGTGAATGGAAAGTGATGGACATTACAAGCAAAATTGGATGCAATAGGGCTGGTATTTACCAAATTTTGTCAAAAGGTAATAGTTTTGAAGCAAACTTTTGTTCTGGAGACCAAAGAAAACAACTGAAGGACAAGACAGAGAGATGGTGACATTAGTTTCAACACCGTACATGTCAACGCAATCAGTTTGTAAAGAAGTAAGCTTTCCAGCGTCAAAATCAACAGTACATCAACGACTGTATGCAAGTGCATTTCTTGTTAATCGCAAAATACCTCGTTTCCCGAAGTTTACAAAACGGCATAAAGATGCTTGTGCTTAGTGGGCCCAAAATCACATGAATTGGACAAATAAAGTATTAAGTGTTCTTTTTAGCAATAAAAAAAATTAATTTAGAAGGTTCTGAAGGTTGGGCATGTTACTGGCACGGTGGACTGGCTTGGTGGGAACCAATGAATATTTCAGAAAGACAACTGCTCCACTCACATTACTACTATACAATGCAGTGGTTTAGACAAAATCAAAAGATTCTTATGGACTGGCCAGGCATAAGTCCTGACCTAAACCCATTAGAGAAACTTTGGAGAATATTTGGTCGAGATGTACACGCTAATGGGAGGCAGTTTGCAATAGTTCAAGATCTTAGGCTGCAAATTGAACGCAGTTGATTTTCATTAAAGCTAAAAGTTCTTTAATCTCTTGTTGCTGTATGATTGATTGAGTTTTTGAAGTTATTAGAAAAAAAGGCTTAAACATTTGAACATTAAATGAAAATAATGATTTGTCTATAAACTTTTGGGACAGTAAAATTTAAGTTTAAATTTTTTTCACCAAGTCTGTAATTGTGTAATATAGTTTTTAGTAAGTATTAATATTGTACTGATATTTTATATGATTGTAAATTGTTTTGAATTCAATACTTCTCTTTTTAACTTGTAAAACATGAAAACCTTGTTGTCTCTAAACTTTTGGAACACACTTTATGCCATCAATTTGGGACTTAAAGAAAGGGACATAACATCCAGAGTGTCGTAAAATCTGAGTGCTGCAGTAACAAGGTTTGACTGTATTCGTAATCAGTTGCATTTTTTTCGCCCAGAACAATAATAGTATTGTTAGTAAAACATTTATCGAAATTAAGCCATTTATTAATATTAATGAGTTGATATACAAAGCTCACGTTATTTTTTACGTTTGTTTCATGAACTTGTCATATTAAACTTGACGTACACAGTCCAGTCACATTAATGTGACCACCACGTACTTTCCACGTCAGAGTTAAATAACCAATCACAGAAGGCAGGTGGCAGCACAGTGCAGTTGAGCGTATATAAAGGGTGTGTGAGGGCTTCGGAAAACATTTCAATCGTTGGCGTAATGCAGAAACAAAGCGATTTATCCGACGTCCAAAAGGGCATGATCATTGGCTTTCGGGCCAAGGGTGGAAGCATTTCCGAAACGGATGAGTTTGTGAACTGTTCGCGTGCCGCCGTGGTAAAAGTGTACTGTGCATGGCAAAATGGGACTGTCCAAAATCAGCGACGTGGCAAATGTGGTGCAACACGGGCCATAGATGATCGAGGCGAACGACGGTTGCGGAGATGCGTTCGGGCAGATAGATAGGCTACCGTTGAGCAACTGACCACCAAAATGAACCAAGAGGCTACCATGAGTGTCTCCCAAACTACTATTCAGCGAACATTGCTGCGTCTGGGCCTCCGAAGCAGACGCCTGGTTCGTGCACCTATGCTGACTGCTGTTCATCGACGATGAAGGCTAGAATTTGCATGCCAGTACAGCAGCTGCACGTCCACTGCGTGGCTACAGGTAGCGTTTTCAGATGAATCGCGTTTTATGCTCCATCGGACAGATGGACGTTGGTGTATAAGGCGTGGAACCTCTGAAAGGAACCACCCTGCAACCATTGCCGGAACGGTCCAAGCTGGAGGCGGGAGCATTATGGTCTGGGGAATGTTTTCCTGGCATTCTCTGGGTTCACTGATCATTGTGGAAGGCACGATGGATCAATACAAGTATGCATCTGTCCCTGCGGACCATGTCCACCCCTACATGCGCATTGTTTTTCCTCAGGATGATGGCATCTTCCAGCAGTACAACGTGAGGTGCCATACAGCTGCCAGTGTACGTGCGTGGTTCGAAGAGTACCAGGATGAGTTTACCGTCCTCCCCTGGCCAGCAAACTCACCTGACTTAAACCCAATCGAGCATCTGTGGGACCATCTCGATCGAGTTGTTCGCGCCATGGATCCTCAACCGCGTAATCTAGCGCAGCTGGCCACGGCATTAGAGTCGGCAAGGCTCAACATCCCAGAGAACACCTTCAGGGACCTAAGTGACTCTCTTCCTGCACGTCTCGCAGCAGTCCGCTCTGCGAAAGGTGGTTATTCTGGCTTTTGACAGATGGTCACATTAATGTGACTGGACTGTGTTCTTGCCTCACTTTTTGAACATCCCAGCTGATGCAGTAGTGTAAAAAGGTAAATGAATTTCTATAAACAAGTAGCTTAGTTTTTTACGAAAACAAATAGTATTGCATCAAACAAAAGATGAACTGAGTCATTACATTTTGAGTAAATGAATTTCTACTTAAGGCGATAAGGGGCTTTCAGATGAGTGAAAATTGGTCAAACAAACTTTTTTCATTCATTATATTTCTAAAAACTAAACTTTTAGCTGAACCGTTTAAAAAAAAGAGAAAGAACTGAATCGGTGGAAAACTGGCGAAGTTATAACACTTTTTGTGGGAGCCACACACTCCTTTTTTTTAACTAACAAATGCATATAAAATGCATGAGTAAAAAAAAGCATATAATATTTAAATTTTTAACACTAATACCATTTCTAATGAATCATAAGACCTTATTTGTGGTGAATTTGTATTAAAAACAAAATTGTTTATTCAATAATGAAATTTGCAATAGTAAAACAGAAAATGTTGATTTCCTCAAAACCAAATTTTGACATAATTACAAAATTCAAATTGCTCCTGGCAACCGAATTATTATTTGAATTTGCTGAAAATTTTATGCCAAGTATTAAAGTGGTTTGTTAACATTTTGTAGTGAAAGATTTTTCTGTTTGATCAGTTTTGTGGAGTATATTTGCTATGTTTTATTGAAATATGAACATATTTTATTGAAAACGTCTAATTTTTGGCTTTTTTTCTCATTATTTATCTTTACCACAAAATTTTGAAAAAGTAATTCCCACATCCTAATTTCGGTTGTTTTACGTATCATATTTAGCTAGTATTTTATAAATTTGATGAATTTTCGTTTGAAGGAGTAATATGACAAAAGTGTTATAAAAATCTAAATTTAAAAAAAAATTAATTTTTAAAATAATTCAATGAAATTTTATATTTGAGTTGGTATTAGCATCACGTAACTATGCTGAAAATTTTAAAGAAATTCATTGAAAATCACTTTAAAAAAAATTGAAACCCCCGTATCCCCTTAATATAGAAATGGAAATGAATTGTTGGAAGCCCAAGAGTAAGCTTCGAGAGCCAAAGTAGGCTGTAGAGAGTCCCTAAGTAACTTTTTACGCTCACGGAATGTAGTGAAAAGAGGATTATTGTACATCACTTTGTTTATGTTTTAGAGGGCCAACATTAAATTATCCATGCTTTTCAATATATTCAAAATGATAACCCCAACATTAATTAGCTGAGACACACGGGAGTTCAGTTTCTTGAAATGAATGGGAACTCTACTGACAAAATGAAAAGCTTAAATTTGGTGGGATTCGTGGTGTACAGGATAACTACACGAATATCGGTAAATCTTTTTCAGTTTAATTTGCTTGTTTTTCAAATAAAAAAACAATGACTGTTACGATGCAGGGATGAACTAAACTCCAAAAACAAAAACGGTTGAATACAAAATTACTAGATTAAGAATGCATTTTGATTTCAAGAAAAATTCAAAGTAATGCTTTCATGATGATATATGGATCATTCTTCAAAAAGTAAACTTTTCTGTCACACGCCTTTTACAGTGAAAACTGCAAGGAACAATTCATTTAATAATGATTTTTAATTTCGTCAAAAATATATCTATTTAAACCTGCCAACAATTTTTTAATAACAATTTTTATTTTAGTATATTTTTGGTTCACAACATGCGTGAATTCTCACCTCCGTGGCATGTCCCACATCTTGTGCAACTGTTTATGGTGCTTAATAACTTGTTTAATTAAACATATGTACTTATTTATTGATTATTAAAATAGCTGATTGCTTGCACAATTAACAAAATTACTACAGTCGAATCCCGGCTTATGTGAGGGATGCGTTCTAAGACAACTCGTGCAAGTCGAAATTGTGGAACAACGTATGTTTAGAAATACTTTATAAGCATACCCAATTATTTCAGACATTTGTTAACACACCTCAAATTATTTAAAACCATTTCTTAACAATATATTACAGTTTCTTTTACAAAGAACAGACTTTTTACTGCATTTTAGTAAAAGCGTTTCCATAAATTACTGTTATGAAGCACAAAATCAATGATCAGTGAGAGACATGAATTAAAACAGTACGGTACTTACATTAAATACATTACTGCATTATATAACACTGAACAGTAGATATAGTAAACTTAATTTTTAAAACAAGCAACTAAAATTAAAAATTTCAAAACCCTCGACTGAGTCACAAATGTAGAATTAAGAGGGACAAGGAACGATAAAATTAAAAAATTAAAAAAACCCCGACTGAGTCGCAACTGTAGAATCAATAGGAAAAATTTTAAATCCTTTTAAAAGCCTTATACTATTAAAAATCAATGTCCAGTACTTTATTTGCTATTAAAAAGAAACTGTCAACAGATAAAAATTTTTAATCATTGCGTTTTATTTCCCTGTCGGCCAACAATGAATTCGGTTATCAATCGTGTGAATAAAGGCTTAGCGGTTATTAAAATTTACTTTTAAAAAAATGATATAATTTCCATTCTACGAAACATGGAAGTTCCAAACACATTCTATGAGACGCAGGAAATTTTTTTATTTTGGTATTAAATTTTAAATTTTTTAACTATGTTTTCACTGCAAAAATCACGAAAAACCTTTGAGGTTTTTAATTAATATCTTTGTTAATTAATGTCATCCAAAGATGCAACCCAGTTAAGAACACTCTTGATCAACTCTACCTGATAATATTTATCCAAAAATTTTAGTTGAATGTGCGAAGGAATTAGCAGATGTAATCATAAATATTTTCAATGCTTCTTATAACTCGGGGACAGTGCCAGAGGACTGGAAGCTGGCTAACATTACACCGCTCTTCAAGAAAGGGTCTAAAGGGAGTGCAGGAAATTATAGACCTGTGAGTCTAACTTCGGTGGTTTGCAAAATTTTTGAAACATTGATAAAAATTAAGATAGTAAATTTTCTAGAGACTAATAATCTATTGACTAGTTTTCAGTATGGTTTTAGGAAAGGTAAATCTTGTGCAACTAATTTATTACATTTCTATGACAAAGTTACCATGGCTTTGGACAATAAGAAGCCTGTAGATGTTGTTTACATTGATTTTCAAAAAGCTTTCGATAAGGTACCGCATGTTGCTCTACTTAGCAAATTAGCTGATATAGGAGTAGGAGGGAAAATTTGGGGTAAAAAACTTCATTTGGGTAAAAAACTGGCTGACCGGAAGGAAACAAAGGGTAGTTGTAAGGGGAAATTATTCTAATTGGAGTGAGGTTTTAAGCGGGGTTCCTCAAGGATCAGTGTTAGGGCCTGTTTTGTTCATTGTTTTTATGAACAATATTCACAAAAATATTTCTGGGAACATGAATTGTTTTGCTGATGATGTCAAAGTTATGGGGACTGTAGAAAATGAAGAACAAGCAAAACAGGTGCAAGAGGATCTAGATCATATTACGGAGTGGGCTGATAAATGGGGTATGGCTGTTAATGTTGGGAAATGTCAAGTGCTACATTTAGGGCATGGAAATAAGTGTACAAGTTATTATTTGCAAGGTTCAGTCATTAGTCAGGCAGACAAAGTTACTGATCTGGGGGTCTTAATAAGTCAGGATTTAAAGTTTAGCCAGCAGTGCAGCATTGCTAGTAACAAGGCCAATAAGATGCTTGGGTTTATCAATAGATCTATTTCAAACAAATCTAAAGAAGTTCTTCTGCCCTTATATAGAAGTTTGGTAAGACCTCATTTGGAGTATGCTGTTCAGTTTTGGTCTCCTTATCTTAAGAAAGACATTAATGTATTGGAAAGGGTTCAAAGGCGAGCTACAAGGCTAATAAATGGACTTTCTCACTTAGACTATGATTCCAGGCTTAGAAGGCTAAAAATGTACAGTCTTGAGCAAAGAAGAGACCGAGGGGACATGATTCAGTTGTTTAAATTTATTAAAATGAAAGATGTTACGGGGCTGAAGTTTAGCACTGAAAACAGGACAAGGGGTCATTGTTTTAAGCTATTTAAATCTCAGGCTAACATGGATGGTAGGAAAAATTATTATTTTAGCAGGGTAGTGGAACCTTGGAACAGTTTACCGGAAGAGGTGGTAATGAGCAAGGGAGTTGACAGTTTTAAGAGGGCCATTGATCTTCACTGGGGATTGTAAATTGACTAGGACCAGTCTAGCTGGGCCCAGAGCCTGTTGCTGGTCGACACATTTGTATTTGTATATTTTTATTTTTCAAAATCGGTCCCTCCGTTTAGGCACTAGAGTGCCACAGTCAGACACACAGATACACAGACACGTCAAACTTATAACCCCCTTTCTTTGTGGGTCGGGGGACAGTGATGAAGATGATGGTTTATGCAGAGTGGGAACCACCGCTCTTTCTGGGCTCTTTAAGCCACAATGAAAGAGCAGCTTCTATTTTCATGATGTTTGTATTTTGCTTGAATTTTAAAAACAAGTATTGAAGACTCCCTCATACCTAATTGCAGTGCTACCTTTGATCCACTTTTTAATTGTTCAAGCCTATCAATAATCTTGACCTTTTCTTCTATGGTCAGAAACTTTCTCATTTTCTTTCCACTTTCGTCAACTTTAGATGAAAAAGCACGTTTGGGAGCCATTCTATTTTATCAACGTTCATATGTAGAACGAAAACAAAAACAATAAGAATCGGAGCGGTTATGTGTATAAACTAAAGCTAAGCATTGTTTTGGTTTAGACTAATACAGTGTGTGAACTTCCGCTTTCAGTGATGCTAAAGGGATGAAAGTCCATTCACAAAACCAATATTTAGTGTCAACGAAGCCTATCCTAACACTCCGGCGCCACTCCTTTCCAAAAAATTTCATGTTGCAGGCGAGCAATTTGCTGCAGCAATGAAAAAATTCATTACTTAGGAAAAACTCATGTTATAGCCATTTCGTGTAAATCGGATTGCATTGTAGTGAGATCCAGGGCCGAATTAGCCATAGAGCAGAAGTAGCAAATGCTACGGGCCCCGCGCTTCTGGGGGCCCCGTGCCATGAGAAAAAAATTCCTGAAAAAAATTAAATAACTTTCTAGATTGCACTTTTCTGTCTCTCCCTCTCGTGATTTAGATCTAGCTTTTGTCAGAAAAAATAAATGTTCAGGTAAATTATAAATCGTATTTTTTCATTAAGCGTAAACTCGTAACGTATACGGGATAATATCATCCTGACCATTATCATCGATGTTGAAGTGGGAGAGGGCTTTTTGCATCTTTTGGAGACTGTAAGAGCCTTCAAACTCACATGAGAATCAGGGTCCGATTAAGATATCGGGAGGCAATAGGGCAAAAAATTTTTTGGGGCCCCAGTTCTGTCAACCTTTTCTTTTAGGCATTGGTAAAAAAAAGAAAAAAAAATCAGCCATTTGGGGGACCCTAAAAAGTGGTGGCCCTGGACCACAGCCTAGTTGGCCTATTCAGTAATCAGGACCTGATAAGAGTAGTCACTACCTCAGCTTCATGTGTGTGTATTTAGTGATAAAAACTATTTCATGATTACAAGTCAAACTTTCACACATTTAGGTTTTGACCGAGTACGAAGCTCCACTAAATTCAAGGGAATTAGACCTTAGCTTGGTTGGCATTAACGGACCCCAAACCGATTTATATTTCTACTTTCCTTTAATTAAAATATCGAGGGAGGCGCAAGTCATAGCAAAATGTAATGGAACGGCGGAAGATGTTTCAGATTGCATACAAATTTAAACAGAAAGAGAAATATATTTAAAATATTGTAATGAAAATTCACACCAGTAGTTTTCAATGTTCGAAGGTAAAAAACAAAACTAAAACAAAGATTTATCAAGAGATTCAGGAACACGGTATTTAAAACTAAATAAAGCAGGAAAAGTGTTCCTGCAAAATATCACTTTTGTCTATAATGTTAAAAAAAGTCTACTGAAGCTGCAACCATTTTTCTCTTACACTAATGAAATATTAGGGTGGAAATTGAAAATTTCTATTACTATGGAAATCATTAACAATTAAATGTTTCTGTAACAAAATAGTGGGGCAGAGTTTCCCGAAATATTTGTACTGAAAAAAAAAAAAAATCAAAGACGGTGTAGCAAAGGAGGCAGTGAGGAAGTCCTCAAACCTAACCCATTGCTTTTGCATCACCATATAGTAGTCTAGAACTTTATTATTCAAACTTGAAATTCATAAAAATTCAAGGAGAATATCCTCTAACATAATCTAAAACCGGCTAAAATTGCTTCTGGAACTTCAATTGGAAAATAGTTCTGTGAGTGAAATCCCGAACTCGATTCCTCCCTTATAACTTCATCTAAGATGGCTTGCAATTGCACATTTCGGACTATAATTTTGAAAAGTGTCCGTGGGAGAATACCCCTTTCCGTCGAACATTGTTAATGACGGTCAAAAGTTTATTTTTAGGACTTCAACTTCGAAAATTTTCCGGGTTGCCTGGTATAGTCCCTGAACCCCATCCCGTACTGAATCGGTACCAGCGATGGCATACAAATACGTTTTCAACACTTCAATTTCTAAAAATCTCCAGAGGAAAGCTTTTGAACTCCCCCACCCCACCCCCAAATCACCGAAGATTGTATAAAATCACTGTTTTAGAGTCTAAAATGTTAGAAATTTTCGGCTTAAAAATGCGTTTTTACAATTATAAATTCAAAAACTTTCCGGGGGGGACCTCCTTACTCTCCCCTTCCCTCTCCTCCTTTCCACCAACATCCATTAAAGATCATCTACAATTCCCGTTATAGAACTTTAATTTTGAAAGGTTGCTTGGAGAAAATCCCTGTGAACCCGATTTCTTTCTCTAACCTAACCTAAAATAGGATACAATTCACTTTTTTGACTTCAGTTTTGTACAAAATAAGAGCCCCGCCCCCCGACCCTCCGCTCCAACTAATGTCCTCAGAGATCGTTAGAACTGTGTTTTTAGAACTGAAATATCTAAAATTTCACGGGGGAAAACCCCCGAACCCCCTCTTTTTAGATTGTTAAAAAATACGCTTTTGAGATTAAAGGCACCAAAAACGCGTAGTAACGGTGAGACGAGGGGCAATGCGAGTATAAGGGGGTCATAACCTTCTAAAATGATATCCACTTGTATGTATGCGTAAGTGTATTATAAGTGTCCATGAAGAAGTTCACTATTATTTACTAGCATACGAAAACAAGGGCTCTTTGGCAACATTTGCTACAGGCCCTGCGCTGGCTTAATCTGGCACTGGCGAGATCCGACTGTACTTTGATATTAAATTTGCTTTCATTTTTAAATAATAAAAGTTTTTTTCTTTTCTTTTTTTTTATTTCTATGAACAAGGCATTTTTTAAGTATTTTTTTATGTATGAGTAAAATAATTGGAACCTAGCCGGGCCATTGTTTATGGTTACTTGTAGTAAGTAACACTTTCATGTAAGGATGAAATAAAAAGAAAACAAAAGCTTTCGAAATTGAAAACTATTTGTGTACAAAAGTTAGGTTTTCTGGAGAATGACCCATATATGTTGAAATATGTGTTAGCAGAGATTTAAAATTATTGCTATTACAAATACATGCTTATTTTTTTCAAGTTATAAATTAATATAATTAACAATAAAACAGAAAACTACAATATTTACTTACAGTGTGTTGTTTATATGCTTGTTATTTCTTAATTAACAGAATTTAATGCAACTTGATTTGCAATAAGGTTTTCTACATTTTTTCCATTTTTCTCGGGGGGGGGGGGGGGGGGGGTTCCACCGTCCCAGCAAAAGTACCTTTTTGCTGACAAAAATTTGAACTCTGACTCAAACTGCAGCAATTATCTTAAAATATAGCATAACTGATTCATTAACCCAATAAACATATTACTTAAAAAGGTATATATGTTAACAAAAAGCAGGATAATTATACAAAACCTGGACTGAATATATTCAGTTTTAGCAACAGATTTTTAAAAATGAATAAATCACACAAAAAGTTGTTAGATAACACCACTGATAATAACCCCTTAACCTAAATGTAAATGTGAGACAAGTTTTGCATTCAAGTCCAAACTGATTATATAATAGGCCTGGCCTATAGTACATCAATCAGGCCAATTGTAAAAATCATAGGCATAGCCCAAACGTCTTGCATATAGCTGTAAGTCAAGGGGTTGAAGCAGTTACCATCTTACTCATTCGTTATCATTCTGCAAGTTAGGAGTGTTTTGTTAAGAATCAATTTGGTGAACCATGGAATGGCTTGAAAGATCCCTGATCTTGTTTACGTTTTGGTCCAGAGCACTGAAATTTAAATCGTAGGTTAAGGGTTTAACTTAGGTTGCAATTTTAAAATAAACATAGTCTCAAGCAGACTTAGATAAAATGAAATGCTTTCTGCGAACACAAATCCTAGCTGGAAAATTTTCTGCAAATAATAATTTTGCATAAGTCAACCTTAATTTATATTAAAATATGAAAAAGGTGAAAAAAAATGTTTAAAATTTTTTTTGCAATACCATAGTTTACGCTTACTTTTCACCAGCTGAAGTACCATTAACCATTATTTTTTGTCTAATATCAATCACATGATCATCATTATTATTTTCATTTTAATAGTAGATCTGTTAAAACATGAGAGCTACCTTTTTTTTACTTAAAAATTTTATGAAGATATTTTATTTTGTAAAAAAATCAACAAAAGCTACTATTTGTCATCAGTTAAGTATTTCTGCAAAAATAAATACCGCATTTTCCTGCATATTATCAGTTAAAAAAGTTTAAAATTAATGAAGTACGGATGATACGCTGCCGCGGAATGATCAGTGCTTTTTTTTCTCTGTCAAGGCCAACGCACTGAAAATCAATTTACAGCAGGATTCACCAATAGAGATCGTTCTTTAGTCTGTAAAGTTGTTTATTTTACGTAGCTTGAATTTTCCTCTTACGCGATTCAGGCTATGTAAAATAAAAAACCATTTAGTCAAAGTAGAAGCAGTCTTTTTGCGACCACCGTTTACTCCTTTGTTTTTAAGTAATTAGCGTACTATGATCACCATTTCAAGAAGAAATCATTATTTTTTAGATTAATTTTGCATAAGATTTGGAAGAAACAGAAATAAAATGTGGGATTTTAAAAAAAAAATTCTTTTTTTTTCCTTTTCTTTTCTTTCTTTCTTTTTTTTTTTAAAAAAATAACGTTGGTAGTTTAAAAAAAATTTCTGCAGAGCCAAAAATTTTCTGCGAACGCCGTTTGTGCGTTCGTCTGTATTATGCAAGATTGGTCTCAAGTTTACCCATTTGGCTACAGAAAATATGAAATGCTTAAATACATAAAATGAAACCAAATTTTCGTTCTTTTCCAATATAATTAAATTTTTATTACTATAGTACAGGAGTGACTTTACAACAAGAACATAATTCACGTTTAATCGGCAAAGTAAAAATAAAATGACTAGTGTATGTAATAGTTTTAAAAAGATCAAAAACACTTGCATGATATTTAAACTATAGATCTAATGATAACAGTGTATAAAAGTGTATGTAAAAGCCAAAAAAGAATACCTCTTTACTGCAAATGGATTGCACACATACGCGAGCAAATTGTGCGAACAGGTTAACTGAAACAGGTCAAGCAAGGTTAGACCAAAAATGCAAAGGAGAGGGGACATTTTGAACACACGTTTACAAGCGTAAATCATCTAAAACTAAAAATCAGTAAGTAGCATAGGTTTAAAGAAATAGGTAATGTTGATTCAAAAATTAGATTTCAAGTAGTCAGGTTTTGGTGACCTTGAAAGGTTTGAAGTCATTGGGAGAGAAGGGGGGGGGGGGGGAAATAGGAATGTCTAGGAATAGATTTTAGCCCTACTTATATGTACGTGTGATTTTTTTTGCTTTATGATATAATGTGTACCGAGTATATACCGTTAATCCCCGACCCCGTTGGAATTGACGGGCCTGATGATAAGTAAATATATAATAACTGATATAAATACAGTCAAGTCCCGACCTACGCGAGGGATACGTTCCAAGACTCCTTACGTAAGTCGAAATTTCGCGTTGTGGAAAAATATATGTATACAAACTTTTTAGAAGCATACCAAATTCTTTTAGACACTTATAAACACCCCTCAAACTGCTTTAAAAAAGCATTTCTCAACTATAAAAGCTACACTTTCTTACATATATAACTGAAATTTTACTGTATTTATAAAAAAAACTTTGATTCAACATTAAATACTATAGATGCACAAAATGAAAGAACAATGGGAGGGGAAAACGTAAAATAAAACAACACAGTTCGCACAGTATGTCGTAATAAATGAAATGCTGCACTATAATAATACTGTATAGTAAATACAGTAACAATATTTATGAGTTAAAAAATGAAGATAATGATGATTTCTGAACTTTTACAGATATCTTTCTGTTTTGACTTTTATTTCATCAACTTTAATATTTAGAATGAAAAAAATGAATAAATGAAAGCCGCTGAGTGGTTATTTGATGCACTAACATCGCGATGTGTAGACTAGTTTGGCGTGAGAACTTTTGCCGACAGTGTTGATTAAAGGGATATAATAACATTCACGAAATCAATATTTTAGTAGCCAATAACGAAGCCGATAATTCCTTCCAAAAAATTTCGTGTTGTGGATTTTTCGTGTGGATTTTTGCGTTAGCTCTAAAATTGGTTACTCGTGAAAAATTCGCATTAAAGCCATTTCGCGCAAGTCGAATTGCGTTGTAGTGGGAGTTGATTGTATAATGCTATGAGAACATTAAAATCTTGAAACATTTGTGAAACTTAAGAAAACTTTCTAGAGACCTAGAACTGCAAGTTTGTCATTCAAAAATCATATATAGGTTCAAGAACAATAATAGCACAATTAAACTTATGAAGCTGCAAATTTTAAGTTTTCCAAAATGCAACATAAAAGCAAATATAATAGCAGAAGTAAAGGTATAAAATGCACTTTTAACTAAACTAATCCTAGCCTCAAAACATAACCAAATGCAAAAAAAGTTCAAATAATATTAAAATTCCCACTAATAAATGCCTAGCTTCTGGGAACTTTCAATAAGCTTTTCAAATAACCTAGCAAATTACAATTTACAACGCTTAGCAAAATATAACAGAAGAAAATAAATATATAGTGATTAAATTGTTCAGAGAAAGTATAGAGTGAAACTTTCAAAACATAAACAAAAAAGTTTAAATGTCCTTTCAGTGAAAAATAATAGCTATTAAAAATTTCAAAGAATTGATAATGAAATCAAAATAGTTTCTAAATGACCAAAAACTGAAAATGTGTACATGGTGAGGGTACTTTAATTCAGATTATGACAGCACAGCATTTATCAATGTCAATGATATAGCATGTAAATAATCGAGTGTATTATTAGAGTCCAAACTTGTAATAAGCTTTTGCAATTCGAATTTCAAATATAAATCTCGAGAGATAGAACAACAACATAGAACGACTTCGAGATTTGAACCGTAGCAGACGATACCTAAGCGTGTTGTACTTGACAACGAATGTAAACAATGAGTTCTAACTACTGCTGCTGGCCAGGATATGAAAATTAGGCGTTTAAAGTTGCTGCTCTTGTTGATCAAAAGCAGCGTGTTATGTTGCAGCTAACATTGAACAAAAAAGGAGGTATTTTATACAGAGAGATGATAAACACCGGGAGTTGCTGACCTTGACAGTCCATGCCTAAGCAACCACTGTAACCCTTTCGTGTTAATCAGTAATAGAGAAATTAGAAGGATTTTCTAGTTAAATCTTATACCTATATCGGAAAACAGACTCATTTAGAACATATATCGTTCAGAAAGGTTTGCATGAATCGTACTCAATCGAGGAGATTCGAGAGCAAGTCACACAAGCGGCATAGAAAAGTCGCATGTGCATCTACACCAAGGGCAAAGCAAATTACAGAAACAGTGCTATTAGCGGTTACAGTTAATATTAAGCAATAGTTAGCTTGTGATGATGGTAATTACTTATGGAACTCAGAGCAAGTAAGATGTAAAATAGGTTTGAGCAACCTTGATTATTTAAAGATCATTCTACTGACCTGTGTTTCTGCAGCTTCAGTCAAGGGGGTCTGGGTGTGGGCTGCCACCCATGCCTCTGCAAATGTTTCCATTGCAGACTGGAAATCCATCACACTGGGGCTGAAGAGTTAACGCCTTGAATGTTTACATTGACCACGAGGAAACTACGTCCTACCCTGACCCTTCAACAGTCTGGGAGCATTTCGAACCATGACGCCTTGTTGACTGAGAACCGTATCATGAACTCAAATACAAAACGCATGTTCAAAAGAAAAAGAGTTCGGAAGGAATGCAGGAAACTTTCGCTGATCAAATTCGTTTTCGATGAATCGGGAAAATATGCAAGATTTACGTCAGTAAAGTAGATATCATTTCTTTACATTACTTACTAACTTGCATGTATACAGAAAGTAAATAGTTAAGAAATGTTGAATGAAGCGTAAGGATACAAACGTAACGAAGAGAGCAGGCTCGTATGTGTGACCCGCCCTCTAGTGGAGGTTGGCTACTGTACCTACAGTTGCAGCTGAATGAAGTGTCGCCAAAAAGTAGCATGTATCCCTTTTTTTCTCTCTTGGCGTGCATGCTCAATCAAGACAGCTGGAGGAAAGTTTTTTATATTCAACTGATAAAAACATAGGGCGATATAATAAAACCTATTAAACTTTTTTTTTAATCAAAAACGTGATCGGAATTAAATTTAATGTTTTTGTCATCCTTTCTACGTTCTGTAATTCCGCGCAGTGGTCACTGGAAAATGTAAATTTAAATATCTGATACTTATTTTTTTTAGAGATATTTAATCACATAAAATTTTCCCTTGGGACTGACCCGATATTTAGAGGGGTCAGAGGGGCTGATCCCCCCCCCTCTACTTCGAGAAATTAATGTATTTACATTTTTGTGGGTGTGGTTTTTGTTTTTAAATATAATATACATTGACCATTGGGTCACTCTTTGGTCCCTTGTAAAAATCTGAAGTGACGGGACTGCCTTGGAATGAAATGGGACGGGTTCAGGTTTGCTAGAACCCTATAAATTAAAGTGTATTCCTTTAAAAAAGACGCAAAATTACATTTAATTTCAAAGGCTTAATATTTTTCTCCATTTATTTCACATAAAATAAATAAAACAAAAAAGCCTCCACACAATATACAAAACACATTGTAATGTCTGTTGTAAAGAATTTTGTAGAAATTTAAAACTATGAAAAAAAGTTTTTAAATGAAAATTTCTTCATCTTCATGTTAGCGAGTTTGTATGAAAATTCCACTAAAAATCCAAAAAAAAATAAAAAATCAAATTTCTGAGAATTTTTATCGAAGTACATTGCATTTTGTTTTGAAGTACATTATACTAAATCTCAAGTAAGCCAAACAAATGTCCTTGAATAGGTACAGTGAAGGGGTTAAGCTCGCCCCCTCCTCTCCAGAACCTGTGAATTCTAGAAATTTTGAGAATCCTACTATCGCAATGCATATATATTTTTAAATATACGACCAAAGCACCCCCAAGAGATAATTCTGATTTGTTATGAACTCCTTCTACCAGGAAGAAATTCTGACTGCGCTAGTGGTCTTGTGCATAACCATTTTCCTTCAGTAATTTCTGATGTGAGCCCCACCCACTTTATAAAAGGAAAATATTGAAATATTGCGAATTTTTGTTTCAGGAAAGTCAATGTGAAAAAAAAAAAAAAAGTATAATAATATAAAGTTTTTTTTTTTTTTTTTTAATTCTTTCAAAAGCGTGTTTGTTCCATCGTAGAGTGAAATAATGATTTTTGTAGCTGCTCAAATGACGACTAAGTATGCATTTAGCACCGGATTTCGTTGCACAAAACTACAATTTATTTCGAGGAGAGAGGTTGGAAAAGTCACACAACAGTCGGATGTGCTCATCCCGCCTCCTTCTAAGAGTAATGGTGCACCCCTCAAAAGCTACGGAATACCTCCATCCCAGTACAAGAGCCGATCCTCTCCCCCAAATGAGATTAAAAACCCTCTCAAATTAACATCCCTAAGAATCTCAATGGGGCAGTCAACCCCATGCCCATAATTTTCGGTGCTCCACTGTAGTAAATTATTTGTTTATCATTGCACAATTTCCTACATTTTTTTTTTTTTTTTTTTTTTTTTAAGTTTTGTTCAAGTCAGATGAAGCCATGGGCAGCACAGGATTCGAAAAGTGTTGATTGTATTTTTTTTCCTTGTAATATTTTAGTAATTAAGTACTTTTAATTGAACATTATCTTCCTTTTTTCGAAATAAAAACTTTGCCGAGCGTTTTTTTTTTTTTTTTTTTTCTCCTCATTTTAATGTGATTTGAATATTTCGGCCACCTTTAGAAAACTGCGCTCCAAAAGTAGTTTACAAGCTACAAATTTGCAATTATATAAAAATAATAATGAAATTTTATTTTACAAACAATATTATTCTTGATATGTGTAACAGATAAGTGTAAAAGTTTGCATAAAAAATTCAGCCAAACGCACTTAGATAAAAAAAAATTTATAAAAAAATCATCAAAGCTATAAAATGCTAATTCCACCTTTAACTCGAATTATTATTATAATTAAAATTTGATGATTTTTTTTAAGGTTTTATTTTTAGTTCGGATTTTTAGTTGATTGTTTGCCTTAACACATAAAAATAAAACAATTTTTTGAAAAATGAAGAGAAATTTGCTTCGAATTTTTCAATTGTCATATTGATGCACCGAATTCTAATTAAATATACCATATCTAAAAAGTTAGCATATTTATTTGAAATAATGAACATGAAGTTGCGTTATGATCATTTGATTTCCTTTATATATAAATCATTTACTTGATCTTTCTTTCATAACACTCAGAAGAGACCCAGAACACTCATAGAGAGTAAAACACTAATAGAAAGAAAGATGAAGGAAGCTAAACAGAAGAGGCTGTTTTCTGAAACAGCTTCTGGAAAAAAGGCTTAGGAAGATTTTAAAAGTTTTTTCAGAAATCCAAGATGGTGGGAATAGGTGCAACATTTGATAGATTACAGGCGTCCCTCGTATAACACGGTACTTGTACAACACGGTTTCGATATTACACGGTACCAAACTTGCGATTATTCTAACACGGTTTCGATAGTACACGGTACGAAACTTGAATTTAATACTTCATGGTTTTGATACAACACGAATGTTTTATTTAAAAAAGATGGAATTTCATTTTTGTTTAATACTTTCTGTTAATTTTTGCTAATAACTCTAATACTTTACTTTGTTTTTATGAAACTTGGTTTCGATGCAACACGGTACACATCCCTTGATTTGCATTATTTCTAAGTCTGGTATTACATGGTTTCGATATAACACGAAACACAGTTTCAATACAACACGATACCTATTGACATGATTTTTACTATGTACATGATTAATTAGTGTTAAAAAAAAAGAGCTAAAAAGTTATTTTTGAAAAAGTCTTGTATAACATGATTTTGATACTACACGGAACGAATTAACCGTGTTATACGAGGGACGCCTGTATCTGATATTACAGTCATTCTAAAGAACATACGCCACGAAAAGTGAAATGGAAGAAATAGTGATATTATCTGATCAGGACTTGTAGAGTGATGATGCTTGCATCTTTAGTAATGACCTGAGTTAAAATTCTAAAGGGTAGATTCAGTATCGACATTGGACCCATGAAACCTGTACAAATGAAAAAAAAATGCGATGTAAATTTCTGTGTGACATTTGAGATTTAACTACTTTGCTGCAGGAAACTAATGTCTGCTTGAAGCAATAGTGAACACTTTTCTTGCATTCCTGTTTTAAACTTGACTTTCTTAACCTAATAAGTGTTCTTAATAAATTTTCAAATTAAACTTCGAATACTCATTATTTTATATGAGCACTCCATTTTTCCCAACCGATCGTTCAAAATGGGGGACTTTGCTCACTTTCCAGAAAAATATTTTCCTACCTCATCCAAATTACTCTTCGGAACTAAACACCTCGCGTTCTGACAGTTTAAAGCCTATTGAAAAAAGAAAATAATTTGAAATGTTTCAATCTCTAAAATATTTTTTCGGCAGGATGAAGTATGTTAACATCCCCGTTTTGCACTATTTCCCCTTACTTGTAAAGAAAGTCTTTTATTATTCTTTGATAATAATCAGCGTTGATGAAAATGGTCTTTCTTTCCGGAAAAATCTTACGACAGCAAAATGGGGTGAATCGGAAGTTTTCAGCTTTGACAATTAAAAAAAAAAGTAATAAAAAACTGTGTTTATTTTTTGACTATAAACTTTGTTCTTGTTTTGTTCTTGCAGTTTTAAGCAAAAACAAAACGTTCTGAATTGTTTATATTTTTTTATGAATTAACTGTTTGATAAGTCTCCTCATTTACGAATGTGTTTTGCTTATTACCGGATTATCCAAATATTCATTTATCCGGATTGCTTTTGGTTCTAATTAGTCCGGATAAATGAGGTTGTACTGTAATTAAAAATACACAATAAGTTAATTATTAGTTTTCCTTTTTTTTTTTCATTTTTCAAAGTAATAGCAGCATAAGTATTTGTCATTTTATCAAAAATGATCATGACGGAAGAAAGTGATCTGTTCCATGTGCCATTTTAGATAAAACGTACTAACTAACAATTTTGCACTTTGGTTAAATCACGGATATTCAAACTTTGGAAAATTCTTTGAACTTACTTTTTGTTTCCCCCCAAAGGAATCACTTGATCAAAGAGCAGAAAAAATAAGATATCAAAGCATTATTCAACTCAAATTTACAAAATTATATTTACATCTTTACTTTATCACACAAGATATCAAAACATCACAACAATTGATATACAGTCGAGTCCCGACTTACGCGAGGGATGTGTTCCAAGACCCCTCGCGTAAGTCGAAATTTCGCGTTGTGGAAAAGGGTATGTGTAAAAACTTTTATAAACATAACCAATCATTTTAGACACTTGTAAACACCGCCTTAAACAGTTAAAAACCTTTTCCTAACTATACATTGCTGTTTCTTACATAAAGAACTGAATTTTTGTTTGTATTTAAAAAAAAAAACCGTTTTATTCAACATAAAATACTGCTATGATGTACAAAAACAATGATCAATGGAAAGAAAGACATAAAATAAACCAGTACCGTACGTACAGCGTGTAATAAGGAAAACAAATGCCCTATAGTTGTACTGTACAGTTGATTCAGTAATGATATTTGTAACTTAAAAAAGTAAGTGATGATGATTTATGCTGCGTGATCAAACCGTTATTCTAATATATTTTTTAATGCAGATGCTTCATTGGTTCTTTTATAAAGTTTCAGTCTTTGGCATTCTGGTTTCTTTAATTTACAATAAAGATCAGCTTCCATTTTCATAATTTTTGCATTTTGCTTGGATACTATTACTCGGTGAACTTTTATGGATTTCTTTTTCTTGACTTTTAATTGTACGTATGGAAGATTCACTTATATCGTCATACCTAATTGTTGTGCTACCCTTCGAAGCATTTTTTGGTTCAGCTTCAGCTTTTCGAGAAGCTTTACCTTTTCTTTAGTTGTCAGAAACGTTCTCTTTTTCTTTCTATCTTCACCAACTTTAGATGAAACAGCGCTTTTAGGTGTCGTTATATTTCGTTAACTTTCGCATTTAGAATGAAAAAAAATAATGGAAAATGAGAAGTAGTTATTTGTATATGCGATAAAAGACTAGTACGGTGTAGGTACTTCTGCTCTCAGTGATGCTAAAGGGATGAAGGTTCATTCACGAAAAAAAGCTTACACACCGCGGTTCCCTTCCGAAAATTTTCATGTTGCGGGCGAGGAATTCGCGCCAGCTCAAAAATACTTTACTGTTGAAAAAACCGCGTTATAGCCATTTCGTGTAAGTCGGATCGCGTTGTAGCGGGAGTCGACTGTATCTCAATAAGGTAATGATTGGAAAGGTAGCTATTGGGATTTTGATTGATTTCTAAAATATGAATAATATACATAAGCAACAAATAAAATATTTATTTATATTTATTTTTTACTAGCAACCCTCCATTTGGAAATCGATATTTCATAAAAATTAAAATTTTACTAAAATTTTGATCAAGCAAATAGTGATATTTCGCAGAACTCATAGCAATGCTCCAGAGAGAACATTCGAGTTCCACGGAACACAGGTTGAAGACTCTTGAGTAAATAAACAAGGAGGCCTAGGAGGCCTTTGCCATTTAGGAATTATATTACAGAAATTATTTCCAATATCAAACACTTAATTGCCGAATACGAGTAAAAAAGGTTTCCTTTTTAATAACAATGGGTGATCTGTCGTTTTTACTGATCGAAATGAACAGAAAAATGACTGCGCATCTTGAAACAGCAGCAACAAAATGCGTTTTATAACAACAGCATTCTATGAGCAAATACCTCCAAAATTATAAGATTGTTTTTAGTTTTGGATAGGGGGTTTTTCCTTATCTGATCG
This sequence comes from Uloborus diversus, assembly GCF_026930045.1. Taxonomy (NCBI): domain Eukaryota; kingdom Metazoa; phylum Arthropoda; class Arachnida; order Araneae; family Uloboridae; genus Uloborus; species Uloborus diversus. The sequence continues at coordinate 23,493,064 of NC_072740.1, read as the reverse complement.
CATTTATCCAGATTATTCCAGAGTTAGAATTTTTCTTTATTCTTAAGAATTTCTTCTTATTAGGATTTTTTCATTTTGTCATGAAGAGTTCTTTCTTTAATCATCGGAATTTTTCTTTTTTCTACTTCATTTTTTTCCTAAACATTCGTATAGTTCACTTCCGCAATAGGAATTTTTCGTCAGTAGTTAAGATTTTCTCTTAACGTAGTCGAAGTTTTTGTTTAGCTATTAAAAATTTTAATTATCTATTACAGTGTTTAATTTTTTATCATTAGTATTTTCCCCTTTGAAAATAAGAATTTCTCGTCATCCGTTAAGGTCTTTTCTAGCGCATTCAAAGTTTTCGTGAAGCTATTAAAACTTTTCCTAATCTGATACAGTGTTTAATTTTTTTATTATTAGGGCTTTTCTCTGAGACATTAATATTTTCCCAATATGGTTAGAATTTTCAGTTTCGCTAAAGTATTAATTTTTATTTTTTATTTTTTCCTCCCGATTTCATCATTTATAAAAACTGGTTGTACACACTTGGAGTTGATATACAAATTTTGAAATTTTCAAAAGACTATTATAAGATAAACACTCGCTCAAATTACTGCAGTACATTGTAGTTATTATCGAACAGTGTTTACTTTGCTAAGCGATGTCGATCCAACTAATTGTACTGGATCTATCTCGGAAATCGTTTAAGTGTAATTCACTTAAGGGCCAATTATCTAGAATTGCTAGGGCCAACATCGTTAGGAATACCGAGATGCAGTGACTTAATGTGTATTTCCGCTACTACGACATGCATTAAAAGGTATTTCAAATTACATATATAAGCAAAAAACTTTATATTTACTGAAAAGTCAGAGTGCTTAAAAACGAGTTTCTTTTTAATTATCAATTAGGATGTCAATCTATTATTGTTTTACGTCATCGAAGATTGTTGATACCTTTTTGCTCGCTGTAATGATTCAAATGAATCTTCAAATTTTAGCTTTGATCCTTGAAAACTGTTTATTAAATAAGTATCATTCCAAATAATTGAATGTACTCTAATGTCCTCAATAAATTCTGCCACTTATGAGACGCACCATTAGATCAATACTTTTTGACCAATCAAATATTGTTTTTAGCGATTCTTATTTTTTAAAAGGTAACACATATTTATTTATTATTTAAAACATGTCCGGAAAATAATGGTATTTTTCATTCCACTAATCCTAAAGGTATGTATGTATGAAAATTTCTAAGCAAGAATAACAATTTTACTTTCCGTTTTTCTCTACTCCACAAAAAGAGGTGCCTAGTTGTAGAAATAATAGAGTTAGCTTTCGTGTAAAAAGCCAGTACTTAATTGCATCCAACCGTTGAGTACAAACTAATAGAATGATTTCCTCCGATTCTCGTGAAATAAATACACAATGTATTTTCGAAAAAACGTAAGAGCAATCAATATGAAGAGTTCGTAAATTACATTTTTTTTTTTTTTTCAAAGTTCATGTTATCAAGCAGAATTATTTACAGTTACATAGAACCACTTACAAAAATAAAAACCTATATCAAATAAAAGCTTAAAGTTGTATATACAGGTCGAATTTGATCTAATTTGTCAAACAAAAGGGGGTGATAGAAGGGCCGAAGTGGACCCATTATCCTGTCCAATTCGTAACTGTAACCAAGTTACGTTACAAGAAAAATGAGTCAAAAAACAAACTTCTGAGAAAAAGAACGATTTCTGAAATTCCTCGAATATCAAAACACAAAATAAGTACATATTTGGAAAGAGCAGACAAACTCTTATAAAACAACACTTTTTTCATCGAGATAATTCTACTTTTCAGCGAACTATAAGCTTTGAAACATTGGAAGTACTCGAAGTTGAATTGGCGTAAAAATCTTTAAACAGCATTTTCAAAAACAATCGTTTGAGCTACAATCGGTCAAATCTACCAAGAATTGGCCCACCCTCCACTAGCTTTCAAATGATATCAAACAAATCATATTGAGGTTCACGTTCGGCGGAAATTAAGTCTTTTGTTCGAAAGTTTAAAATCGGCGTTCGTCAAAAAAAAGGGGGGGGGGGCTAGTAAACATGTCACAGCCCTTTAATTACAAGATCATTCTGTAAATTACTACCTCCATCGCAAACGTTTTTACGCTTTGCTGCAAAGTAGCGAAATTGTACCGGCTAAAATCTTCGAGTAATCGGTAGTTCAGAGTTATCGGAAATTCTTTTTCCAGCCCCCCTTCTCAAGAATAATTTTTATTTTCCTTCTCAGAAATAGTACATGATAGATAGACTATAACACTTAAAGTTTTCATAAAATTAATTATTAGTAGGGGCAGTGGCGTACCGAAGGGGGGGGCGGAGGGGGCGGTCCGCCCCAGGCCCCGCTTTGACACAGGCCCCCAAATTTCAATTTTTGGTTTTCACCAATATTGTCGCATATCTTGGTTTGAATGCTTAAACAAGTTGGCTTAATAAATCATAATTTTTTTAAAGACCAAATATTTGTTCAGGGATACAATCAATACCTCTTTGGGATCAATGGAGAGTTTATGATACCCAGGCCCCGCTTTGACACAGGGCCCAAAATTCGTTTTCTTTTTCGCCAGACGTGCCTTATGTCATGGTTTAGATAAATAAAAAGTTGACTTTTTATGTATGATGAATATTTTCTCAGTGACTCTTGCCTAAACAAAGAGAGGGCAAATTATGTCCCACAGGCCCCGCTTTGACATAAGCCCCGAAATTGTATCTTATTTTTTCCAGTAGATCTGTCATATACATCATGATTAGAAATATTAATCAGTTACCTATATATGCGAGTATATATCATAAATTTTGTTAAATATGACTTTTTTTCATAGTGACCCGTCCTAGTGTACAAAGGCACATGAGCGCTTGGACCACGAATTTAATGGGGGCCCCAAATTTTTAAATTAACTAAACCTATAAAAATCATTTGCTTTTATTTTGCTAAGTGCTTTCAGCAAAGTTTTATGCATTTTTTTTCAAACAATTTATAAAAAAAACTAATGCATAACAGATGCACGTTTATAATTTTTAATCATTACAGTATACAGCTAAAATATGTTTTATGTTTTGTTTTGCGTATTAAGACTACGATGGTGTAATCTTAATTCATACACTATTTTTGAAACCAAATTCAAACATATAACCAAGAAAATCCATTCCTAAATGAGAAGTCCTTTGTGGCGTTGGAAAAATCAGTCAGATAAATTTTTCTTTTTACCAGCTGCACTTCTGTGGTTTTAAGTTTCGTCTCCTGCCCGAAGCTGTAACTTCTAAGAACAAATCGGACCCCTTCTGACTCAAGCAAAGGGGACTTCCTTTTTGTTATGCCCCTTTCGACAGCGTAATTAAAACTGTTTAATTGGTCAATCCTTCGGGACTTTTGACCTTGACTGCATAATACCTCCTCCCATCCATTCTATACTCGATTGCAAGCTTACTTGACTATGGAGAAATGAGCTGCGGCCAAGCAAAAGAAATAGTTCCCATCCCTTTGTCCGATAATCGGGGGAAATTACGCTCTTCGCTTTAGAAATCAGATTAGTTAAACCCACGCATACGCAAAATTTTTGTGTCTCAATTTCTGTCAAACATTAAATATTTTTAATTCTACCAGCGAAGCAGCGCGGAGCGTTTTCTCCACTTCAATCAAACGCGCCAGGCAAGTATAGGGTCACACCAGAGTTTTTTGTCTGAAGAACATAAAGAGCGTTTTTTTTTTTTTTTTTTTTTTTTTTTTTGTGAGTGAGACATAGCAGAAAAGTTTTATTTAGACTGTGAACGTGTGAATTTCATCCTTATTTAGGTAAGCATGTCTTAAAAATATTTTTCTCTGAGATTAGGTGATGTTATCAGGAATCAGGTAAATAGTTCCCTGGTGTGTCTTACTCAAAGGAATAGTAAAGGGGTTTTTTTTCTGTAAAAGCCAATTTTAATCCTAAAATTAATTAAATCTGGAATGCCTAAACGTTTCTGTTCACTGTACTTGGATGTTCAGATGCAATAAATTTTTAAGATACAATATAATTTTAGGACTTTTTTCCGTTTTTGATATTTTCTGACAAAGCACAATTTTATTAAAAATATAGTATTTTCTGACAAAGCACAATTTTATTAAAAATATAGTATTTACTAAATTTTACTTAAAACCATATGTTTTACTGTGGTATTTACAATAGTGTCCGAAATCAAACCAACACTACTGAGATATGTAAAAATGTACCACTTAAAATAATTACTGTAATATATGGTACGTACACATAGTTTGAGAGACTTCAGTTTTAATACCAGGTAGGCCCCCATTTCGAGTAGCGCCCCAGGCCCCCATCTGTCTTGGTACGCCACTGAGTAGGGGTCCCTTAGACCATTGAGATATCTAAGATTTTCGGCCGAGCCTAACTTATATCGTGAAACTAAGCCCTAGAATTCCAGCCCTGTTACAGGAAAATAATCGGTAAAGTTTGACCACGAAAAGAAGGCGGATGACCTTGAAGCGAAGGCGAAACATTGTTTGTATCATTTGTAATAGGTAAAATCTGCCAGAAAGCACTGAATAGTAAGAGCCATGGTCTCGCATATCCTATCTATTCCAAAATAATAACAAACAACATATTACAAATGATACAAATGATGTTTTTGCTTCAAGGTCATCCGCCTTCTTTTCGTGGTCAAGCTATGGCATTCTGTTTTGAATTGATGTGCCATAACGATCCCTTATCTCAGTTCACAAAATGTCTATGCATCAACGGGGGGGGGGGGGGATCATGACGTACTATTCGCCTCAATGCTCCCCTTTCCATGTAAACTGTTTGCAGTAATGAGCTTTAGCTTTTACATACATTTTTTACATTCGATGTTATCGATTTTTGCCGTAATTTAAATCTCATCAAAAACAACCCTGATGTAAAAACTTCCCCGCCAAGAAAACCTTTAACTTTTCTGTACAAAAAAGGCCTTTATCCTAAACCGAAAAACCATCAGCCTTAAAAAGTTATCAAAAGTTTTCCGCCAAACAAGATAAACAATTTAAAGGATCTATTCATATTTCTGAGGAGTTGAAGGTGAGAGGAGGTTCTAATGGAAGTACGTGTGATGAAGGAACAGAAAAGGGAGGATGATAGTTTGCCAGATACTTGGTGGGCAAACTAGATATCATAGCTTTTTAAGGCTGAGGGTTTTTGGGTTTAGGATAAAGACTTTTTTTTTGTGCGGAAAAGTTAAAGGTTTTCTTGGCGGGGAAGTTTTTACAACAGGGTTGTTTTTGATGAGATATCACATCTTTTTGCATTCATATTATTACTTTGTCTGTGTTTTTAGAATTGAGAACTTCAAGTCAGAAAATTTTCAATTGAAACAACGCTGTTTTGTGTTTTTGTGTTAATGCTTCTAATGCGAAGTTGTGTGGCTGGAGTCAATTGGGGAAAAAAAAACATATTAAGGATCATTCTACGTCAAATCGCCTAAATCAAAAAGTCGGCCGTGCCGTCATGTCTCCGATTTTGTCCGTTATTTTTTTTACGAATAGATATCTGTGAGAAAAGCCCAAATTATTATTATAATTTTTTTTTTAGATTTTTTGAATGAAAGTTACGGTTTGGAGATTTTTTTCAAAAATTCGATTTCTGATCATTTTTTGGAGTCACTGTTTAGGCATGAATTTAGAAAATCTCTCTAATTCCTTTATTTTTCAACCAATTAAGCTGAATTTGGTTTCAATTTCAAGTTAATAGTAATAATTTGCTGACTAATAATTAGCTGAATTCCTTTTTTATGCATTTTCAATTGGGAGATTAAATAAGTCATATCTCCGTAGTACCTACTACGATCTGCATCATTTTTTTTTTTTTTTTTTTTTTTGTAGCCTATTTAAATCAATCTCATGCTATGTAGAAAAAAGTAGAAGGGTGTTTTTTGTTGTCTTGAAGTAAAAAAAAAAGTTTGTTTTGCAGAAAATACAAGTTTTCTATTACTTTAAATCCCATTTAAGCTTAAAAAAGGACAAAAGATTTTATTGAAAGTGTACTAAATATTAAGAATCTTACGTTGAAGAATAGAGTAAAAAATATTTCTATTGGGCGTTAATTTGTATTTTTTTTTTTCCCGACATTAAAAGATGGGGGGAAAAAAGTACTGTTGAAAACTTTTGTTAGCATAAACTTGTTTGAATTACGTTACACCTGACAATGAACATCCACACTTACAGTACTCATGCAGTACAACTCTACATTTCTCCGAAGAAGATTATTTTTGCTGTTTGAAGTATATTTTAAAATCTCTTTGAAACTTATTGATAGAAATTTTGATTTTTCTCATCTTTTAATTGATACGAAGGAAATAATATTTTTTTTTTTTTTTTTTAAATGCCGTCCGCACAAGCATGCCTTTCATTTTCATTTCACATTTTACAATCAACGACAGCTATGTGTCAATTCATTTTCAAAGCGAAAGAAGAATGATGTGTATTGCATGAGTATTGTATATAAGAGCGGAAGATCATTGTTTCAGGTGTTACGTAATCCAAACAAGTTTAGGCTATGAAAACTTTTCAATAGTAATTCTTTTTTTTTTTCTTTCCATATTTTAGTGTATGAAAAAAAAAAAAAAAAGACTAAAAATGCCATTAGAAGTATTTCTTTACACTATTCTTCAAATTATTGTTCCTAATATTTAGTACACTTTTAATCAAAAGTGTTTTTTTTTTTGCGAAGTTTGAAACGGAGGTTTTTGCACAATTTTTTTCCAAAGTAAACAACTTTTTAGCGATTAACTATTGATACAAATCCTTTGACAGTCCAATATTAATTGTTCTTAAAAGTTTTTAGTATTTTTTAAGCTTAAAATGGATTTAAAGTAATAGAAAACTTGTATTTTCTGCAAAACAAACTTTTTTTTAAATTTTAAAACAACAAAAACCACCCTTCTACTTTTTTCTACATAACAAGAGATTGATTTAAATATGCTACAAAAAACTTTTATGCAGATCGTAGTAGGTACTCCGGAGATATGACTTATTTAATCTCCCAATCGAAAAAGCATAAAAACTGACTTTAGATAAAGAGTGGCAACACCCAACTATTCTCAGAATACTTTCTGTCATTCACACTGAAAGATAAAAGTATTAGCTTGAAATTGATACCAAATTCAGCTTAATTGGTTGAAAAATAAAGGAGTTAGAGAGATTTTCTAAATTTATGCCAAAACAGTGACTCCGAAAAATGATCAAAAATCGAATTTTTGAAAAAAATTCTCCAAGCCGTAATTTTCATTCAAAAGATCTAAAAAAAAATAATTTGGGCTTTTCTCATAGACATCTATTTGTAAAAAAAAAAAAAAAATATATGGACAAAATCCGAGACATGACAGCACATGGCATTAGGCGATTTGACGTGAAATGACCCATGAGAGCGTTCCACCTGCTACCTTTGACGTGCATGCGAAGGGTTTTGTTTACATTTAACAGATTTAACTCATCATCTATAGCGCGCCTGGCTGTCACGTTCGGCTGTTAACCGAAAAATGCTTTAATAATAATAAAAATGCTTTAATAATAAAAAAGTGATAGAGTCGCGGGACTGGCCGACAGTAGCTATGTTGGTATTGAGCAATATAAGCTTATAACGTTCAAGGTATATTGGAACAACAAGTTGAATCAAGTTTCAACTAACACAGTGAAGTTTATCAACTTAAACAATAAAATTTATGTTACTTAATAAAAACGTAGCTTTTGTCGGCCAGTCCCCTCCCCCTTCTAATTGTTTGAAACTTTGTTTTTTCCTTTCTAATATGCATCGCTTGAAAGTTCAGAATCAGAGACGAAACATAGAAATGTATTATACAGAAAACAGTTTCATAACAAGCATGAAGTTGACGTGAAACTTTCAACAACATTATTCCAAGCATAGAGTTTTCCTTAAATTTCAGAAGAACTACTTCAGTTTTGGTTTTATCTTGTTTCAAAGTAATGATGTCAGGCCTCTATCGATCAAAAGGTAATTTTTTTTCTCACTGTAATTAAAAGTAAGAAAACTACAGATTTCTTTCGCCAAGCAGAAGGATGTGTCGAAAGCGGATTTCTTTAATGTACTTTTAGTATAAATTAAAACTAAGATCAGAACTCTTTAAACTCATTTTTTTTCTGGAAAAAACTGCCTATTTTGAATTAAGTGAAAAAATAATAGCGATTGCAGTCAAAGTGAAAAAAAAACAAGATATAAAAAACTAATTATACTGAACCGGCTATTTTCCTAAATTTGAAAAGGAAAACTAAGATTTAAAATACCTGTCAAGAAAACTTAAGATCTTAAACAGTTTTTTTTTCCAGCGGCGGCCGAACACAGTACATTTTAGGAAAAAAAAAAGATTTTAATTGTTTTTGAAGAACATATTCATTCTAAAAATTAGAAGTAATTAACTAAATAAAATAACAATAAAAGTACATAAATAAATTATAAAATTATACAAATTAAATAATAAATGTACATAATAGATGAAAAATAAAAACTTTACGAAAGCTAATTTCTCTATATCTCTACCTAAGGAGTTAAAGGACTAAAGGACTATAATTAAGTCAGGAGACGAATTTAAAGTTTTTCTTTTATGATGATTTGTTAGTTATTTATGGGCTAGTAAAGGAAAATTTGTCCATTTAAATCTTCTTGCTTTATACCTCTCAGGCACACACACACACACACACACACACACACACACACACACACACACACACACACACACACACATATATATATATATATATATATATATATATATATATATATATATATATATATATATATATATATATATATATATATATATTTATTGTTTTAAAGAAATTTCTTAAATTTTACTTAGTTAAGCAGTCGAAATGAAAAAATAAACAAAATAAAATGAAATGATACAACAAAATAAAACGCTTTGTTGAAGAAATGTATTTCGGCCCGCCAGCAATGGCGAATACATGGAGAGGGTCACAGAGGTCATGACTCCCCCCCCCCTCCCACCCTAAACCGTCGACAACAGTATCCGTCCATATTGTGTTCAAAGACTTTAGGCATAAAATGTGTGTGTGAAAACGATTACAGTATCTTTTCAATACATTAATTATTTTTGAAAGTAAATATTTGAACGACTACTTCGTTTTACTGCTTATGAAATTAATTTGAAACGTTTATCCCCAACTAGATGCCTTATTCCTGGGCGATTTGGTGCTTTTTATTGACGCCCAAGCAGTTTCAGAAGTTCTTCGTACCCAAAACCATAGGTTCGTTCATGGGAGGGGGGTCATTCTTCAGTATGACCCCCTCTAAAATGGCTTTCTGTATCCGCTTCTGCCCGCCAGTTCGTACGAAAATTTTGTCGCAAGTGCGCTGACATGATTCATTCATATATGCAACGACATTCATCCAATTTCTATCATCTGGGATTTGGATACCAAGAACTTCGCCAAATTTGGCCAAACCGAGAATACTATAGAATCCCCGTGTTTGCTGCAAAACTTCGAGCATACCTTATCTTCTGAAAACTAATTGGCAAGAGGAATTTAAAGAATTCAACGAAGTCCATCCCGCAAAAACGCCCACAAAGCAAGTGATTGGCAAATTCACCTCAGCGGAAGGTTACCGGTCAAAGGTAAAAAATTTCGACCTCTTCCACAGGCTCTGTCATTTTTAAACGCTCCAATTGTCTCAATTGAAGCGTATGAATATCAATGCCGTAGTTTGTCTACTCCTGGAAAGATTTTTCGACGAATGAAGCAATAATCAAATGTACATTAATTTTAACAGATCTAATTTCTACTACATATTTCGTGATTTGTACCTGATTGTACAGTGGAATATCATGTAATAAGTTTTTTTTTCTTTTGTGCAAGTAAATTTTTCAAGTTTTTTTTTTTTGTCTTTCAATTTTGAGATTTGAAAGATCGATTTCATAGGGATTTCTTCCACCAACTTTTTTTTTTCTTTTTGCCTTGACTAATTGTCATGTATATTTATTGAAATATATATTTTTTCATCTACACTTATACTAGATGAAGCAGTAACTTATACAAAGTAGGGATGCCTTTCTTGTCGAGGATTTTAGAAAAATATTTTTATTTTATTATTTGTTTGATTTATTCAGTTTTTATTCACTTTGCTCAACTTCTAGTTGTATGCAGATTACGTACTAAATTTCGCCTATATCTTTTACAGTACATTAGTTTCCCTTTAGTATTTCATTTGCAGTCAAATAGTTAGTTGAAATTTTCGCTTCATTCATTAAGATGACGGCTGTTCAGCAAACCGGTAAAAGTTGAAAATTTAAAGCTAAATAAAAGAAAAATGTTTAAGTACAAGTCAAATAATGCATATCCACATAATTTAAAAATGCAACTAATATATGGAAAAAGTAGATTTTACATTTGAATGGCGCACAATATGCTTTAGAAGCTTGTGTACTTCCGTATGAGCTATTTATTCGGAACAGAATTTCAATTCGGTCTTCCCTGATATATCTATAAAATAAATATCTATAAAAGAATTTTTTTTTAAGTTTAGCTTTGCATCATACGTTTAAAGGAGGGTAATTTGGCAAACTGATCTGAAACTAAAAATATATATAAATAAAATAAAATTGGGTTTGTTTGAGACTAAATAAAGCTTTTGTAATCAAGGATTGCAGCCTGATTTTGATATATTGCTTTTCATTTTTCATTTTTTTCCCTTTCGAATTTCTATGCTAATAATTTATTACTTCACATTTCTAAACACTTATTTTAAATGCATCTCAATCTATCTTTTGAGATTTTTTTATTCTTACCCGATATAATATAAAACGAACACTAATACATGATTAAACTATTGAGCAAAAATATTTAATTTTATAAAAAATAGTATGCAAAGACAGTTGTAAATGCCACGGAAATCGGAATCCATTTTCGTTTCCCCTGCAAAAAAATAATTGATTATAATTGCTTTTAAATAATACAAAAAAAAAAAACAATTTGGTTTCAAGCTTTTCTGAGCAGAAATGATAATACAGTCGAATCCAATTTTAACGAAGTCTAAGGGAGCAGTGAAATCTTTTCGCTTAAACTAAAGTTCATTTTACCGATATTACGAATGTTGGCATTATTTCTAATGTAATTTGACTTGGGGACAAAAGCTTTTGCTAAAACGGGATTTGACTGTAAAGGAGTATAATTGACTGAAAAGCATTTAATGTGCTGTTGGACTGCCTCTGGTTTTGATTCCAGTGGCCATTTTTTTAGGCATGGGACCACCTATTATTTCATGGCGCCAAACTTCAATCATTGTTTCCTGAAGCTCTATTTTTTTTTCTGAAATGATCTTCATGATATTTTTTTAGATTATTATTATTATTATTATTATTTTTTTGTGCTTTTCTTTAAAAACGATGCAATATTTCTCAAACTTACAATACTATTTTGCAGTCATGCACTTTTTCAGTTTGAAAATTAGCTATAAGTTTGTAAGAATCGTCAAATTTTAAAATTTCAAGTGCATATTGCTCAGCATATTTAATGAAGTTTAATAGCATAAAATTAATTTAAATTTATGTGTAGTTAAGTTGATTATGTTGATGTATGAGTGAAGTCGTCAAATTTTTGTTCATTTTCCAATTTTTAGAGAAATAGATTCAACTTTTGAGGCGTAAACATTTTTTTTTCAATGAACATTGATCTCCGACTTACATAAGTTGAATTCACCCATTATCTATCATTTTCCTCAAAAAATTTGGGGGTGCGACCGTCCCCTCTTGACCCCCCTATTTGCCGCCCCTGGGCGTAAATATATATACTATACTTACTTATTTATCTTTAAAAGTTTGCATGCATGCAATATATTTTTGCTGTTTTTGGAACTCATGTTACTATTCTAAGGAAGCAAAATGAAATAGAACCACGGAACAAAAGTTACGTCATGATATATCTCTATGACGCAAGTTCCTGCTTCCTGCTGCATGAAGTTTCCTGATGATTTATTGAAAATAATGATCACTTAGTGACAAGAGATTTACTAATAAAACCGAGTTCAATGCTTTTATTTTTAGCGCTTCTAGTTGCATAAATTGTTTAAATTTGCATAAAAACTAATTTATTCGAAATAAGATAGGAAGTTTAGTGGCATTTTCCCACCTCGTCTGCTTTATTTCGTTTAGAATAATTTCTGCATTTTATGACGAAATTTAACTTTTAGTAGCCTTTTGTAACAGAATGTCAAAGTTGTACTCATGTTCTAAGCAAATCTCATTGCATTTTTAAGCAAATTTAAAAACTTATTAATTGTTATAAGCAAAACTAATTACAATAGAAAAGTTTATATTTATTTAAAAAAATAATTTATTTGAAATAAAATATCACTTAATTAAATTACACAGCACTTTTTAACTATGTCTCCTATCTAATAATCTTTTATCCTATCTCTAATAATATTTTATTCTTAAATACATAGTTGATTTCCGTCAAAAAATAAATACAGCTCTAAAGATCGATGAAAATAATAATAATGCAAGTCCTTTTCAAAATTTGATACAAATACTGTAATATTTTGTGGTTTATCAAAAATAATATTTGTTATTATAAAAGGATAAAGTTTGAGTGATTAACATTTTAAGTAATAATTGAGATCTGCTGATTTTCAATGAATTATTTAGTTAATATTCGACATGTTTCGATTTTATATATTTAATAGAACGAGGCAAAGTGAAATAGTTCATTTTGTTTACTTACTCATTGATTTATTAAATGACTTACGTATTCCATTCATAAATAAATTCATTCATATTCTTTCATTTATTAATTCACTTAGGGGAGGGTGGCCCAAAGCGGGTAGGTTTTCTAAGAGCGCACGAAATTGTAGTTTTTGGCTTTTTATCGAAACAATTTCGGTTTTATTTCCTAGCAGGGTTCTAGAACTTCAAAATAAAAAGTGATTCGTGCATTATTTCAAACCCAATATTTATTTATTATCAAATATTACAGACACTTGAAAAACCCGCTTTGCCCTTCCAGGGGGCCCAACGCGGGTAAGCTTAACTAATTGTGATTTGGTACATTTGCCAATCAAATATGAAGTTATAAAAATGATAAAAATAATTGACTAACTACCTCCTATTATAAAAAAATGTATAAAAAAGTTGCACTTATCCAATTTAAAGTCCGCACATTTGTTTATAAACCATAAATAAATAACTGATTAAATTGATAGAGTAATTAATTTTCATCCTAAAAAATATCTTTTTTAAAATTTGAAACAAAAAAATCTAAGTTAACTCATGTGTCAAAAAATTATAAATAAATACATGATTAAATCCTACACCCGCTTTGCCCTACCCGCTTTGCCCAAAGGCACGTTTTTTATTTCAATAATTATAGCCTTAAATTTAAAAAGAAACAAACGAAACGACTATCGTAGTTTGTAGGTGGATGGTGTCAGAATAACGTAATATTATTGACAATAAAAAGAATGAACTGGTCGTCGACTAATCACAAGTTACAGAACTTCATTCTTTTTTAAATGTATCATTTTTTAATTTTGAGCCTGGTTGTGCCATGCCACTTCACTGCTGCTTCGCTGGGACTGATAATAACTCGGGGGTGTTCGGGTAAACACGACATACGTATCCATCGACGCTTACACACCATGGGGGGGGGGGGGGCATACGAAGGCCAACCAGCTTTGGGTGACCTACCCTCTTTGGGCCACCCTCCCCTATTTGCTTATTCGTCACTTTTCTTATTTATTCACAATTTTATCCAATTATTCATTTTTCTCATACATTAATTTATTCATTCATTTATTTATTCGTTTATTGTTTCATTTTTTTCATTCATTCATTTGTTCATTCGACAAAAAAAAAAAAAAAAAAAAAAAAAAAAAAACTGCATCACTTGCAAAAATTCACATTTTAAAGAATTTTTCAGGAAATTCAAAGGAACAGTTGTGTGTAACTTTTGTCACATAAAACGTATACTTCAACTGACTTATTTTAACAAAAATGAAATCATCCATGCATTTAGGAAACCAGAATCAAATTGAAGCAACAGAAAGAGTTTTTTGATCATCATGCATCGTAAAAAGCTGGGAATAAGCTGTAAATGTTACAAAGTAGTTTATTTACAATGTAGAATTTTTCTATGGATTTTCGCAAAAAGCTCAGTTATATTTACGAAGATGTGAGTATTTCTTTCAAGAATTTTCATTCGCAGGTTTTTGGGTCAGACCGACAAAGACTAAAATCTAGGTATCAGGAAAAGAAATTAGGCGAAAGGCAAACTATTTTTTGGAGAAACTATGAATATTCATAAGAACAATTTCTGAAAGAACTAATCGTCAGTATTTTTTTAGTCGCTTGGACTTTATTAGACCCTAGTCATAACAGGCACGGTTTTCTTTTAAAACTTACAAATTTTTTGAAAACTTGACAGTATACAAGAGAATCATTATATTGAAATAGAAAATTAAAATATTAAAAAGTTGAGAAGGTATGAACGTTCAAAGGAGTTAATTTTCACTTCAATTTATAACTTTTACAATTTCTTAGCCAAACATGTGTGACAACTAATTAAACTAAGGGGAAAAAAACAGTCAAATTCCATAAAAATAAAAAATATTGGCGATCTAATCAGCAGTATTTCAATGTTTCTTGTAAGGGATAATGTGCAACTCGGTAACATTTGCTCACAATCTTTCAGTGCTGATGGTAAAATGTGATTCTTAATAGAACAGGTTATTAGTGGACAGTCCCTTATCACCCATCCAATACCTGAGAATAAAAAAAATACAGCTCTAAAAAAATATCGCTCTTTAGATCGTCAATATCTTTAAAAATTATATGATATTCAGCTGAATTTTTGTAAGTTGTTGCTTATGCTTGGCTACAAAATTTTGAAAATTATAAATACCTTTCGCTTATGCTCAGGGAAAAATCCCTCCTCTAAATGTTCATATTTCATCAAATTTTCAGTACTTCAATTTCAAATTTCAGTATCATGCTTCTCTCATATGATGTCAAGCTTTCTGAAAGTTTGATAAAATTCAGAGGAAAAAACTACTTCGGTAATATGAGCCAGATACTTAAGAAGGAAAATGGTATTTTTGAAAGAAATGCTTATATCTTCCTGAATTTAAGTTAAACATCAACGAAACTCAAAAGAATAATTGCACATGGCTTGCACAGCTTCTTTCCAGCCTCTTACGATGCAGGAGGATCAAAAAATTCAAGTGTTTCTCCAATTTGTAGTTGAGCCCCTAAATGCGTGCGCGATTGAATTTGTACTGGAAATTATAAGCTGAACTGCCAATTGGTCTGCTCAAGAAATTCAAAAAAAAAAAAAAGTCAACTTTTGGAAGTGTTCACATAATTTTTTTTCAACTCTCGTATTTCTTAACGACATGCTTCTCAAAAGCTCCCGGGATAGATTACCCATTCATTTTACGAAAACGTCTTCTGGACAATACAAAAGCTAACTGACGATTTCTGCATTGATACAAAATAAAATCAAATCGATTTCCCGTGATGTCAAACATTCTTACAATATATGTTTTTTTGATTTGGACTTGTAACAATAAATGGGTTCATGCTAATGGGGGGGGGGTCCACAGTCGGAAGGGGCCCTAAAATTTTTGAGCTTTTGAGCTTCAATTTTATTCCTTTGATTAAACTTTTCCGTATTAGTAGTACTTAATAGTCCCGTATTAGTAGTAATTTCCATAGACTGAACTCGAATGGTTAAGTCTGGTTCTGAAGTTCCAAAAGTTTACACTGCTTGGCAGCCCCGCAGAAAATGACAGCCAAGAGAGGTTTTTAGGTAGAATCTGTAGGATTGGGGTACCCAGATGTCTATGCACCTGACTCTACTACACGTCGCGTATTATTAAGAAAAATACTACTACTCATTGAGAGATATATGCTCGGGAAATTTTGTCAATCTTATTAAAGGCCCGATTAACGAGTGATGAGTCCCTAAATCTAGCAAAATAAAGTAAAATTAAGAGTGAATAGTTCCCTTCTTCCCGCATGGGTTTACTCGACAAAACACTTAGTGCTAAAAAATTGATACAATCTTTGAAATGATTTCTACAATGTATAGCTATTGTCCTAAAAATACAGCAATACTGTTGAAGTTATGTAAACGAAGTATCTATTTATAGCATTTACCCGATCAGGGGAACAGGAAAGTCACCTGGGGGGGGCCTCACTCCACCATTTTTTTAAATGGGGGGGAGGTCTATGGGAAACCCCCTGACCTCCCTATTTCTGAACAAATGTTTAATTTACAAGTAATTGCATACTGCTAACCTTTTTCTCCTCATATGTAAGCAGACCAGTCATTTATCATGACCAGGGGGTGGATCTCAAATGTAACTTCAAGATTTAAAAATTTGATGTTTTCACAGCCGGCTGCGGAAACAGCGTGATGCTGTGACGTACACCGCAGATTCATGGGAAAGTCTGCCGACTACTTCTTAGATGAGGGAAAAAATAATTTTAAACTAGAAATAAACATTTCAACCAGCAAAGATTTGTACGTATTTTCTGTCACATACTGCAGGTAGCGTGTTCCAGTGGCTCTTAACTTTAACATCTTATTTTAAAGCATTTTTCGGTGCTGAATTAGATTTTACAATTAATCTAATGTCGGTTCATTTTGCAGACTGTTTTTGGTTTTTTTTTTATTTATGTCGCAGACTGCTGAAAGAATTTCTGTTCTTGTCAATTCATTGCTACTGGGTTGCGATCGCACCCACCTCTATTTCCTTTAATCCGTAATTGCCCCCCCCCCCCTCCCATATCTCTTAAGAACTTCAAAGCGACGCCAAGGAAACATGCTATCAACATAAATGTTAGGTATGCATTATTTTTTTCCACTTCTTCTATTATACCTCAAAAGCTAGCAAAATCAACGGTTGCAAAACCAAAGAGTAAAAAATTACTTTCGTGAAGGCACTTTTTATTTTTGCGGCAGCTTCAATAGTTGCACAGGTGTTTACGTTCAAAGTTGGTGAGTTTCCGAATAACAATTTCCCTTCACCTCCTCCTTTCATTTTTTAGGATTTCCAGAAGAAGTCTTCGACACTTCCCTTTAATAAAATATAAAATAACGTCATTAGAATGATTTGATTTCTTGGAACTAGAGAACAGGATAACGTTTGCGAACCGGTAACGTTCTTTTGTCATTGTTCTGATGAAACATCTCAAGACTAGAGTGCTATTCCGCCGCCCCCCCCCCCCTTCTTTCTTTTTAAAATCCATGACCAGTAAAGATTTGAAAGCATATTTCGCCGACCATCAGAGATCGGTGAGTGGAACCCTATAATTATGAGACGCCAACCGGTGGATTTTATTTTTATCGTACCTATAAAAGCGTGTTTCACGTACTCGCCCCTTCAAGGAAAATCAGAAAAAAACGACTCAAAAATTTAGTGAATCGCACTTTCTTCCTTGTATTTACAACAAACATTCAACATCGGGAGAGAAATGGGATATAAAAGAAAATCTTCCAAGCATTTTCAAGTCTTGAAAAGGAAGAAAATACAACCTGCAGTTTTTGTTAGAGCTTTGCACATTCAATGCAAATGCCCTTTTTTTTCTGCACATTATGTATTTTTAAGGTTAAGCAACTTATTTTGAAACATTTCTTGGTGCTCGTTTAAATTTAACTATTAAACTGATGTCGGTTTATCTTGAAGACTATTTTTGGGATTTTAAATTTGCTTCGCAAACTGCTGAAAGAAATTCTGCTGGCGGGTTTTACATAAAAATGGGTCTGTTTTTCTATTTTCCGGAAAAAAAAAAAAAAAAAAAAAAAAAAATATATATATATATATATATATATATATATATATATATATATATATATATATATATATATATATATATATATATATATATATACGCCCTTTGTTCCCCCACCCCCTCCCTCTAGAAAAATTGAAATGACCACCCTATATGTGACGAATACTCTTGATTTCTGCGCTCATATTCAAGTAATGATCCCTTTCTAAAACGGAAACTGTACTCTCTCTCTCTCTCTCTCTCTCTCTCTCTGTGTATATATATATATATATATATATATATATATATATATACATTAGAGAGCTTCAAAAAAAAAAAATTTTCGAATTATTCTGTTCTTACCCCGCAACTTTTTTTACACTGTACATAAATATGATGTATGAAAAGTTTCAATTCAATCAGATAATATTTAGAGGTGGCGTAAAGCAATCGAATTTAGCTGAAAATTGGCACTTTGGAAAGGTGAAGAATATTTTCTAATTCCGCTACTCAAAATAATACTACATTCAGAAGGGTGTAATTTGAAACATGTAACGACTCTGCAAGGTTAACAAAGTCTGATCAGCTTAAAAAAATAAGATTTTTCCCGCCTGCCACAGGGTCAATAACAGTGACAAAAAAGCCACGTTGTTAATAGCTGCTACAGTAGAAAGTATTGGTTAAAAAGTAGAAGATTTTACACTTAGTCACTCGTCGATCTTAGGGCATAGGTCTGAACCGCTCAGTACCGTTTATAAAACTTTTCATTCACGGCTCCAGCCCCATTGATTGATAGTGCACTAGGATGGAACACTATTGCACCATAAGTATATCTGGAAAAACAAAGTATTAGTATTATGTATTAGTATCAGGAGTACACATTGATGAACAACTATTGAGTGAGATAAATAAATACCTTTGTGCTGAACAGTAAAGTAAGAAAAAACAACGTCAAAAAAGCACAAATTGCCAATTACAGCAGACACGTGTCTCGGCGTAAGCTCATCACTTTTTGCATTGAAAAAGGCGTTCCCTGTAACGCCGAAACACGTGTCTGCTGTAATTGGCAATTTGTGCTTTTTTTGACGTTGTTTTTTCTTACTGAACTATTGAGTGCTTATAAATTATTCAGTAAGAGGAATTGCAATAGCAAACACCTTCTAAGAACAGTTAAATAAATGGGCACTTGATGAGCTCGTACGGGTATTTGCTTGGATACAACAAAAATAGTAATATTGCTACTAAAATTGGAATATATTTGTCATCGAAACAAAATATAGGAAAACAACTCCAGTAAAACCTGTGAAGTTGACTACCCTTGTAAGTTGACCCCCTGTCTAAGTTGACCACTTTTTTCAGGCACGGAATTAACCCTTATCATATAAATCAATCTCTGTAAGTTGACCACCTGTTTAAGTTGTCCACTAAAGTAGGGCACCGCGAGTGGTCAACTTACACAGGTTTCACTGTACTGTATTTTGGTTGCCAGAACTACTGTTGGATTTAAGACTTTAAATCTAATTTAAAACAATCAGCTTCATTTACATAATTTTACTTAACAATGTTTTTATCGGAATTTCAATTTTGGCAACACTCTTAGGGTTTTGTACGCGCTGCATTCTTCTAGATTCAGTTTAACAGTTTATTCCATGTTTTTGATGTGTCGTGTTTCATAGTTACGTTATATGTTTAATATGTTTGTTTGCCATTGTTTAATTTTAGTAAAAATAAAATTCTTTTTTTTATGAGAATACTGCTGAACTCTGCTGAGTAATTTAACAGGTTTCGGTCCCAGGCGTGTAATTCTCTACAGATAAATAGTAAAAATTTTGACTATAGTGTTTGTAAAATGGCGGAAGAAAAAGTAACCTTCGTGAAACTTAACGGCACAAATTATGAAGTTTGGAAGTTTAAAATGGAAATGTACTTGACTGATAAAGATTTATGGGATGTAATAGTGCATGATATGCCTGAAAAGGCTGGAGATGAACAGAATGCTTGGATTAAAGCGAATAAATCAGCTCGAGCTAAAATTGCGCTGTGTGTTGAAGATAATCAGCTGATTCATATCAAGCATGAAGAAAATGCAAAAGGTATGTGGAATTCCTTACGGAAAGTTTATGAACAGAAGCATTTAAATACCAAGCTATTTTTGCAAAGAAAATTGTATACATTCAAGTACGAAGAATCTGTTAGCATGAAAGATTATATTCAAAATATTTTAGAAGTTGTCGATCAACTTAGAGGTTTGGGAAAAATTATTTCTGAAGATGATATAGTGGCATTTCTGTTGTGTGGAATGCCGGAAAGTTATGATTCGCTAATTACAAGTTTAGAAGCGCGACCTTAACGTAGGGAAAAAACTGTGAAATTAAACTTTAAGCAAAATGCGTTAAAAACGGCTGTGAAATCTAAGAAGATTAAAACTGAAAACTTCAAGACGATGTCTGAAAATAAATTTAGAAGAGTTTGTCATTTTTGTAAGAAGCCTAATCATATAAAGAAATTCTGTTATTTGTGGAAGGCGGAACAACGTAAATTAGAAGACCATAAAGTCAAGAAAATTTTAGATGAAAATAAAGAATGCAAACATATAGAAGATAAAGATTTTCAATGTTTCAAAATTAATTCTAGGAATTCTTGTAAAAATTGGTACATAGATTCGGCTTGTTCTGCACATATGACGAATGAAAAAGATTTCTTTTCTGGAAATATGAAGTCAAAACAAGGAAAAGTAAGAGTTGCTAGTGGACAGCTATTGGATATTAAAGGAATAGGTGATGGTTTTATTGAATACGAAGGCAAAGATAAAGAAACCAAGTATATAAAAATCTGCAACGTATTGTACATTCCTGAATTAGATAGTAATTTGTTATCTGTCAAGTGTCTTGATCAGAAGAACTATTTTATTACATTTGGATTCAGTATGTGCACAATTAAGAAAGATAATGAAGGTATCATAGAAGGACACTTAGAAAATGATTTATACAAATTAAACACTATTGAAGTTGCAAGTAAAGTTACAGAAGAATCGCATACAAATCGTATACATATGTGGCACAGAATATTCGGTCATCGTGAGCCTCGAGCGATTCAACAACTACAGGATGAACATTTAGTTATCGGTCTTAAAATGAGGAACTGTAAATGTAAAATGAAATGTTTATGTTGTGTAAAGACAAAGATTGTTCAAATTCCTTATCCACAGAAAAGTGAAGCAGCAGATAAAATCTTCAATTATGTGAAAACCAAGTTTGAAAGAACTCCTAAAGTACTACGTACCGATGGAGGTGGGGAATTCGTAAATGAGAAGCTGAAGAATTATTTTGTAAGGAATGGCATAAAGCATCAGCAAACCGTACCCTATTCTGCATCTCAAAATGGAGTCGCGGAAAGACGAAACAGATATTTGGTTGAAATGGTCAAATGTATGCTAGAAGATTCCAAATTAGATCACAAGTTTTGGGGAGCTGCAGCAATAACAGCATGCTATTTGCAAAATCGTTTACCAACAAAAGCGTGTAACTTAACTCGTTATGAAATATGGAATGGAAGAAAACCGACAGTTCAACACCTAAAAATATTTGGGAGCAGTATTGTATATTACATACCATCTGTAAGAAGGAAGAAATTGGAAAATAGAGGAAAAGAAGGTATATTTCTCGGTTACGCAGAAAAATCAAAAGGATATCTTGTATTAGATAAAGAAAGCAACAAAGTAATTGTAACAAGAAATGTAATTTGTGTTGACAATTACAGCAATGAAATTTTAACAAGAGTTGAAGAAGATAAAAAGCAAATTAATGAAGTAACTTGTGACTTATATGAAGAAAATGAGCCTAAGTGTGAAGTTGAACAGACAAAAGACAAATGTAGACGTTCTGAACGATCGAACAAGGGTGTACCTCCAGATAGATACGTATGCGCTTATAAAACTGTTCAATTCGTTGAAGAACCTTCTTCTTGGAAAGAAATGAAAATGTTGCCGCAGGAAGAGCAGGAAAAATGGATAGAAGCAGCAAATGAAGAAATGAAATCTATCGAAAAGAAAGATGTATGGGAACTGACAGATTTGCCAAAAGGAAGAACAGCAATTGATACAAAATGGGTATTCAAAATCAAACGAGATGAAGCAGGCGAAATAAATCGCTATAAAATGAGGCTTTGTGCAAGAGGTTTTACCCAGAAACCTGGTGAGGATTTCAGTCAGACATTTGTACCAGTTTCGAATAATGCAACATTTAGATTATTGCTCATATTAGCAACAGCAAGAAATAGGAAAATTAAACACTTAGACGTGAAAAATGCTTTTCTCAATGCTGAGATAACAGAGGAATTGTACATAAAACAACCAGAAGGCTATATTAAAGAAAATGAAAAAGAAAAAGTATATAAGTTAAAGAAAGGTCTGTATGGTCTAAAGCAATCTGCAAGAGCTTGGAATGAAAAGATTAACAAAGTTTTAGCTTCAAATGGTTATTTAAGTAGTAACGTAGATCCATGTTTTTACTCAAGAAAAGAATCGAATGGTTGGAGTTATATTCTACTTTACGTTGATGACATTCTGATTTATAGTTTGGATGAAGATACAGAATTAAGAATGATAAATATGTTTAAACAGCATTTTGAAATTTCCGATTTAGGGAAAATCACATACTACTTGGGTGTTCAAGAAGAAAATTATTTCCGGTGTAGCTGATTGAGGTGGGGTGTTGGATTTAAGACTTTAAATCTAATTTAAAACAATCAGCTTCATTTACATAATTTTACTTAACAATGTTTTTATCGGAATTTCAATTTTGGCAACACTCTTAGGGTTTTGTACGCGCTGCATTCTTCTAGATTCAGTTTAACAGTTTATTCCATGTTTTTGATGTGTCGTGTTTCCTAGTTACGTTATACTCTCTTAAAAAATTCCAGCGATTTTAACTCAGACTGAGTAAATTTTCACTCCTTTCCAGTGTCGAAAACGCACTTTCCTTATAGGAGTGAATTTCATTCCTTTTGCGGAGCGGTTATTTTCACTCCTTTTGGATAAGCTTATTTCACTCCCTTTTGATAAGTGTTTTTCACTCTTTTTAAGACTAAATTAATATCCTAAATGAGTGGTTGCTTTCTGTTTTGGAAAGCCGCTATTTCACTCTTTTTTTAGAATAAAATAGGTAAAATCATTTCACTCTCCTTTGGTGAAATTGTTTTTTAAACGTGTTTTCATGTGCTTATGCTGTGTATTTGAATTTAAAACTTTTTTTAAAACTTATTCCATTTGAAAAAAAAATTAGTTTTTTAATTAAAAAAATGAAAAAAAAAAATGTTTTTAGTGTTTCACAAGAACTGTATGGCAAATACGAAGAATTTTCTTTTTTATTAAAACTTTAACTGGTAATATTTCTTGAACAACTGGTACATCGTTACAAATCACCCACGTGCAATATTACGTACATTTCCGAATCTAAAGATTGAAATAAAACTAAAAAACCCACACAGTTCCAAATAAATAGATTTAAAATTTTGAAACTCTATATTGATATTCTCGGTGTGCCTTTTAACATTAATAATGTTTTAAAAGTTACATCAGTTCAAATTAATTTAAAAAGTCGCTCATAAATTGTGACAAGATACGTTTGAATTCAATTTTGTTTCTTCGAGGCCATTCATTAATTACGTAAGGACAATTTTGGCAATTTTTGACCTTCCCTTCCCCCTATGTAAGGGTATGTAAGACTCCCCCCCCCCCATCTTAGGTAAGATTCTTTTTTTTCTTCACAATAATAAAATAACAAATATTACATCACTGGGATCGTTCTTAAATTAACTATCATTTTTTTTTTTAATTTTTTTAAAAACATTTTTGAGTAAAGAAATGTTTACTGTAAGGAATCTAGACCGAATGTTTTTTGACAAATAATTTTTGTATATGATGCGATAATAATTAAAAATAAGACATGCAAAACACAGTGCGATTCTTTTATTATATTTTACACGTTTCATTCTTTGAAACACAAGTAAAAAACAGCTCATCCTATAATACATACTTTTACCTTCCTGAAGCGAAAGAAATATAATATTTGCCAAACCACTTGACCGCGGATTTCTAATATAAAATATCGGCTTGGAAAATATTACGTAAGAATGGATCTACCCCCCCCCCCCTCTCCAAGCAAGGGTATGTAGAGAATTTTCCTCCCCCTCAGGACCCTGAATTAATGAATGGCCCGTTACACATGAATGAGTGTATTATACAAAGTTTATGATACTCTTTAAAGTTTATTATACACAAAAACAATGTTTGATTAATTTAAAATCTACGCAGTGGTTGGAGCTGCGACCATCGGGAGCGGATTCGGTATCCGACCTATAGATTTGCGCATGGTCGGGTCTGTAACACCTGCCTAAAATATATATACAGTACACACACACCAAAGATGGTAACGACTGTTTCAAATGTCATATTTTTGATTCGATGATCGAAATAAAATTGTTGATGAAAGTTTCATTCATTTGGAAGAAAAAGTTACAAAACGTTCGCCGTAACATTGCACGTGGATGATTTGTAATGATATACGAGCAGTTCAAGAAATATTAACAGTTACAAGTTTTAATAAAAAAGAAAATTCTTCGCACTTACCATGCAGTTTTTGTGCACTTCCTTCAGAAACCTCATTCGGCAACAAATATTGTTTAAATTCATTAAATGAAGACATTTAAATAGCGACATTCACTTGGTACTCGCGACCAACGTTGGGTAAGCCTAACGTGGAGGAATAGAAGATTCTCCCTAAACAAAATCACGTGACAGAATCGAACCAATGAAAATGTTTTTGAGTCCTTCTTTTAAAGAATGTTTTTATATTTCGCTCTCAAACGGAGTGTTTCCGAATTTCACGCGAATAAAGAAAAGTTTTAGTCTTGGTTTTTTCGTAAAGCGTCTTTTTTCGATAAAGCTAGCACTCAGAAAGAATGAATGCACCCGCAATAGATTTCACTCTTTTTAAGAGTTATTTTTTCGCTCTTTTGAATTAAGAGTGTATGTTTAATATGTTTGTTTGCCATTGTTTAATTTTAGTAAAAATAAAATTCTTTTTTTTTTTTTTTTTTTGAGAATACTGCTGAACTCTGCTGAGTAATTTAACAACTACAATCTATGCTCTCCGTATTTACGCAATGTATGTATGTATGTATATATATATACAGAAAAAATTGAAAAATTTTAGAATCCGCCAAGCTCATGATCTTCCCCCACCCCCCTTCCAAAGTGTTTTGACCTCGCGATGACAAAATGGACTTCGCGGTCTAACTGAAAGTATAGATCAGTGTTCAGGAGGAGGCCCAAAATCATATTTTGCTGGGGGGGGGGGGGGGCGAAAATTTGAAGTTACGCTACTGTATGTAACGAACTCTAGGAGACGCCTGAATGGACTAAAGTAACAAAAACCTAATGGTTCAATATAAGTACTGCATGGTACAAAGAAAAAAAATTTATATGCCCGTTAAAAAAGTTAGAAAATAGGTCAAATGTATATGAAAATAATGATACTAAAAAATACACCCTTTGAAAAGATGGCTTGGAAAAAGAAATTCGAATTATTCTAATACAAGAAGCAATCGAAGAAGTGTTTTGATAAATTGTCTCCGTACACAATCATTTACTTGTTCCGTACACAATCATTTACTTGTTCCAGACGCTATAATATCAGGCAGAGTGAGTCTTAAATTCCGTTTCCAGACTACGAGTTTGCTTATTCCAAAACTAGCGTTTCTTTTCCTGCAGAAGATTTCTATTCGTCATTTTGAACGAAATATCTACATTTCTTAAACGACTAATGCATTAATCTTTCTAGTGCTATTTGCTATTCTTATAGCTTTTTGATTCAACTTTTACCTACACTTTACTTTTACTGTTGCTACCGTTTACTTTCCATACTTTTTTCCCCCATACTACTTGATTGGACCTATTAATATGGTACAATAGCGACTATTACACGGCCTTGATTTATGTGAGCTCTTGGTTATTTGAAGGTAAGAATAATTCAGAGGACATTATGTACAGCTGATTAGCTTAGTTTTAACAGAAGAAAGAAAGAGTTAGCACCTTCCGGTTCATAAGGATGGGAATCCCTTGTTTCAACGAAACAAACTCACAGCAGAAGACATTTACACAAAATCAAACCTTTTATTTAATTCCTTTTTTCCTTCGTCTGAAAACAGTATAATGCAGAGACGTGAAGGAGCTAAAATTACTTCATCATATTGTTAAACGTCGTGGTAAGATATCTACCTCTTGCTTACTAATGATTGAAATTTTCATTTAGTTATAACGTTCTTTGGATTTCACTGATCAATTAAACGTGAACATTGACTTGAAATAGTATATTTTCAAGTTCAATTGAGGCAGTGAGAAGCAAAGGGATGTAAGTGGACATTTTCAAGTTTTAAGTAAAACGCATTTAAAGATAACATCCTAGGTAAGCTTTCATTGATTTTTTTTTTAAATCATGCTGTACAGCAGCACTTACCAGGGCTACAAGTAATATCTCTTGCCCCAATACAGACGAGAGGTTCACGTACCATTTGTGCTGGTTCTCTCCAAATTTTTAATTTTGCCACTTACATCCCTTTGCTTCTCACTGCCTCAATTGTCCATGTTTAATGTTTCATCATGAATCGTCACAGCAGTAACATCTACTAGACTATTCAAAATAACGCAGTTGCTATCATTGGACCGCTATGTGTTTCCATATGAATAAAGGTTACTTAGTAATTCATGAAAACTCTCATACATTATTCTAATTTCAACTTAAAAAATTTCATATAATTGATACATACATTATTTAAAGATAATAATAATGTTGTTTCAAATATTTTTGCTGTTTCCGAAAAATACCAAAGGAGTAAAATACGGCCAGTGGACAACTGAGAGCATGGAATCAAAGAGACACATGGACGATAAAAATGGATTTGCTGTCACCTTAACCACTAATTAGAAGTTTGGGAGATAAACTGACCGAAACAGGAAAATAATTACAGAATCATGTTCTGAAACTGGAGATGTTTTTTGGAATCACTTAAAAATACACTCTGTCGCAAAAAAATATATGCACCCTGAAGAAATCGAGCTACACTCATGAAACTTGGCAGGCATGTAGTGTATAAGGAGATAAGAAGATGATTAAAAATTCAAACTGAAAGATAATTTTATTAAGCAATTACAGCATGCAAAAGGTTACAAATCAGTAAGTAGTAAAGTCACCTCTGGCAGCTATACAAGCTGAAACACGACGTGGCATCGAATCAATTAGGTTACTTATGACCCCCTGCGGAAGATCTTGCTATAATCTTTGCAACTGCGTCGTTAATTGCCCTGTATCCCGGGATGGCTGCAGTTGCCTTCCCAGACGTCTCAGGCATGCTCTATTGGCGAAAGGTCTGGTGACCTGGCAGACCATGGGAGTACGTCATATCCCTGAAGACAATGTTGAGAGAGTCGCGCAGTATGTGGACGAGCATTGTCCTGCTGATAAATAGCACCTGCTCGATTTGATAGCATAGGCAGAACAATCGGCATTAAAATGCTGTCCACGTATCTGCAAGCTGTCAAAGTGCCTTGGAGAACAACTAGAGGTGATCCTGAGTCCCAAGAAATCGCTCCTTACACTGTCACACCTTGTGAAATGGCTGTATAACGCTCGACAACAAATGCCGGATCGGAGCGCTGGCCGGTACGGCTCCACACACGTGTACGGTGATCATCAGCACTGAGACTGAATCGGGATTCATCGCTGAAGATCACACGCCTCCAGTCTGTCACACTCCAAGCTGCCCGAGATCGGCAAAAATCCAGTCGACACTGCCTGTGATGTGGAGTCAGTGGCAAGCGTCTTAATGAACGTCGGCTCCTTAAGCCAACTTATGCCAGTCGTCTCCAAATGGTTTCCCTTGATACCACCGGATGCTTGGAAGGAGGTAAGTCGCGTTGAATCGATGCTAGCAACGTTGTCGGTGCCGACGAGGCCGTTCTTCTGATTGCGCGATGCTCGCGTTCATTTGTGTTCCTGGGACGTCCTGACCTTTTGCGACGGTAGACTCTCCCTTCCGTGATCCACTGTTGCCAATACCGAGCAACTACCATATCACTCCAACCGAGGTGGCGCCCGATACTCCTGTTTGACCAGCCTGCTTATCTGAGGCCTAATATACGGCCCCTATCAAACTCCGTCAGCTGTTCGTACTGCCGTCGGTTACGTCTTAGAGGCATCTTAAGAAGTCACAATACAGTCTACCGAAGTCAACAGATTCGATTGAATAGCCCTACGGCACAAGTACTCATGATTTAAAATTCTCCCACCTGTGTGACTCACATGCTCATAGCGCGCTTAGCCTTATTTCATTGGCGCTGAAATTTTAATCATTTGCATATCGGCTACCAAACTGCATTTGTGCCGAGTTTCATGATTGTGGCTCTAATTCTTCTAGGTGCATATATTTTTTTGCCAAAGAGTGTATTTGGGAAAATTGATCTTTCAAGTGGCTGAGAGAAATAATATGGACCACAGACAAAACGTCCTCCCGGACTAATATTCTCTGCTAGTCTGAAACTTAAACCTCTAGTTTCAGTATGGAAATGGTTAATAAGTTCTTTGAAATTTCGGAGAACCTTGTAGACAAGTACAATCTTGTGTCGAACAAAAATTTTCAAAATTGATGAAACAGGGCTCCCAACAGTTCTAAGGAGGCCAAAAAGATATTAGCTAAGAATGGTAATGCACAGGTTGAAAAATATCAAGTGGTGTGGTGAATGAGGTGTGATGACAACAGCTGTGGGTTGTGTGAAGGCTGGATTTTTTTTTTTTTTTTTTTTTTTTTTGTGTTCCTTCTGTCCGAAAAAATAATTCTAGAAAAAAGATATTTAATTTGAATAACTTATTATTATTCATAGTATTTATTGATCACCTGTAATAAACATTTAATTTTTTTTAATTTAGGCATTTGTTTTCTAATTTGAGAATGTGGTTCATCGATGGAAATTCGATGGTCCATCCAAAGCACCGTTTGCCATGAATGGACCACATGCTAAAATATTTATTTTTAAGTTTTATTCTTTATTGAGTGTATTTATCATAAAAATGAATGTTCTTATCAAAAGAGGAACATACTGAGTAATTATTCATATAGTCAATGCAAAATTTGAGTGTGAATTCCTTTCTAAAAAATTAAAACTGTTATTTGTTCCATTGACAGAAGCCTTCCATTATACTAGGGGAAAAAAATCAGAAGCGTTTTGTTGTCATTCCAATAATGACTCTTTCCAGAAGACCGTCCTTTTTCCTTTTCTTTCTTTTTTTTTTTTTTTTTTTGTCAGGGAAAAAAATCCCTTTCACTTCAAACATCCTGAATTGACTTTCTTTTTAAATTTTAGTTGCCGGGATGATTTGATACCCAGAATTTATCGGACCCATTATATATACGACCTAATGAGCAACTAAAAATTTAAAAAAAACGAGCTGATGTGTGCATCACATGACTTCCTTTTACACCAATTTAATGCTATTTCCCTATTATTGCAATTTTAATGGGATTCTCTCTCTAACTCTTTAAATATCACTAGCAATGGCCACATTGAAAGCAGATTTAAAAAAAAAAAAAAAATCGCCAAATTTTTCGCCAAGTTGGCGACAAAACTTGGCAACCAAAAGACTGGCGATATATCGCCAAGTGACCGCCAAATTATAACACCACTTGAGTTTGCATCGAAATTAACAATGATTTCCCCCCAAAAAGGTGCAAAAGACCCCTTTAGAAACACCCGAATGCAACCAAAATAGAAGGTGCACAACTAGACCCCACTACGAGTCTATGTACCAAATTTCAACTTTCTAGGACATACCATTTTTGAGTTATGCGAGATACATACGCACATACGCACATACACACATACGCACATACATACAGACGTCACGAGAAAAGTCGTTGTAATTACCTCGGTGATGGTCAAAATGGATATTTCGCGTGTCTATACATTCTTAGGCACTTTTCCGCATGTGGTCGAATCGAAAAAAAAACTCAACATTCATTTGGGGGTGAGCAAAATGGAAATTAAGGGCGATTTTTGAGTGAAAATTTTTTCGCGAATACAATACTTCCTTTTTTGTAAAAGGAAGTAAAAAGAGTTAAAAAACAAATGTAAGAAATCAAACGAGACTGCTTAAATATTTAAAATTATGTAAATAAACATAATTCATCAATGTATAACTCTGTTTTTTTCTCTCGACAAAGAAATATTTCTTGCCCGAACCGAACAGTTCTCCAATGAAAGCTAATGTCAATATCGTCAAAAGATCTTCTCGCAACCGTTGAAACACCGCGACTGATAACCCTTCCGCAGATAAAAGAGACACACTAGCAGTTTATTTCGGCTGAAACTGATAAGATGTAATCAAACAATGGATATCAAATATTACTCACAATTAAGTTTTGCATTTCGTTAACTGCAATGTTTCGATTCTTGTCTATGCATTTGTACCAATAATGATAAATTTCAGTTTTTAATTATTTTTCAAATCTCGATACTTAAGCAAAAATTTCCCATGCTTTAGAATGACAAACTAATAAAGAAGATAACAGTAGAGCAAAACATTTTCATCTATGAAAACAAACACCATCTTGATTTCTATGGAAGATACTTGAATTAGTTTGAGTTCTACGAAAAATTATTAAGCCCTTTGAGTTCCATGCGCAGTAACACCACTAATTTACATTATTATATTTTAAACTAGCAGTACCCGCACGGCGATGCCCATGCTAAGAATTTAAACGAAGTCCGTTGAATAAAATAAATCCACGATCATTTCCATCCCTCCTGATGTAAAATGATCATTTTTCTTCAACTAAAATGCGTACACACATTTTCAAAAAACCTGTTAGAGTCTCTTTGGAATTTAAAACTATTCGCCAACTACTCGTAAAAAGATTAACATTAGCTTTAAAACTCAAAATAATCGTTCAACTGTATAGTTCATCGCTTAACATGCCAAGCAACCACGCTACCGTAACCCTGCCCTTTAGCGAGAGAAGTGTTTTTTTTTTTTTTTTTGCAATTTAAAATGTTTCGCCAAATAAACAATACTATAATAAAAACGTTATAAAGAACAATCATAATTGAATAATACGACAAATGAAATTATTTACTTAGATAAGTAATTATATTCAGCTATAAGAACAAAAACAAACGTTGTAGAAATAAGGAAAACAAAACGCAATAGAAAACTCCTACAAAATCAAATTATGTACCTGAATATCGAAAAAAAAAACGCATTCAAAAATCAGTTCGCTGATCACAACAGTCCCACAATAGCGTAGCTATCGACACTGTCGGCCAGCGCCCTCTCGAGTTAACTTAACCCGCCATCTATTAGGAATTCATAGAACTAAACTTACCTCGCCATCTACTAGGACTTCATAGAACTAAGCAATTAATTAAACATTTAATTTCAAATTACAAATATTTCGGGAACGCGGTCGAACGGGATAAAAAGTATCCTATGTGCCATGTGCTGGTTCTAAGCTACCTCCCCACCAATTTTCAGCCAAATCGGTTCAGCCGTTCTTGAGTTATAAATAGTGTAACTAACACGACTTTCTTTTATATATATATATATATATATATATATATATATATTTTTTTTTTTTGACAATATATTACCGAGTCATTTTGAATTATTTTTAAACTTCATTCAAATAAAAAAAGTATGACTATTGTAAAATTACTATTTCTTTTTTTGAACAGTTTAACAATTAACTAGTAATTATGAATCATTCATAATCTTACTGGCAGCGATAATAGGACATATGTTTCATATAAAGTAGAAAATTATTAAAAATAAAGACGCTCTTGCACTAAAACAGAAAAGAAAAAGAAAAAGAAAGAAAGGAAAAGGGAGAGAGGGGCAAAAAGGAAAAAACGCAAAAAAAAAAAAAAATCCCTTTATGTACTTGCTTGATTTAAATAAATAAAATAATAATAATAATAATAATAATAATATTAATAATAATAATAATAACCTTCAGTGAAGGTATCCATTGAAACAGGGCCAAAAATTTATAAAACCAAAAACGATTTTTTGTCAGTCTTGCCCAAGATATCCGATGTATAATAGGGTGGCCAAATACAATTCATTTAAAGTTTTATTCAAATATGCATCAGTCAAATGTTTCATTTTAACCTTTTTCAAATACCTTTGAAATTACTTATATTTCATTGCTTCTTTTAGTTCGCGCATAAGCCGTTAAGTTTCGTGAAATAATCTAAATCTCGACTTTTATAACCTCTTTTTTCACATCGCAGTATTTTTCTTAGCATGGAAAATTTAAATTCCATAAATACAAACTAGATTCGTAGCACCACGTTTTCAATCGTAAGACACAATTATATTATCTCATTCCAATTTCTCAACAAATACCAAAATTGTTGCTTACCAATTTTTTAATCGGACACACTAAAATTGGCAAGAATTGCAACCGATACTAACTTTCATTTATTAACAATTTTACGCAGGTAAAGCTTACCGAGCACGCCTAACAGAAGTCTGGCGTAGATAAGTAAATAACTTTTTAAAAACAACTTTGTAATGTTGGTTATTTTATCTCCCTGCTGAAAAGAGAGCAGAAAACTTGCTCAATCACGGCACACACCCGTGTAACCACAACAATTTATCACTCATAAAGTTTGCAAAGACATTGAAATACAACATTAAAAATAATTTAAAAAAAAACAAGTTATTCTAAAATTGGCTCCAAAAAAACGCCAACAACAGAGGAAGTTTTAGAGCAGATGTGCGGTGCGCATAGCGTAATATATATTTAAAATGAAAATATATAACGTTTTTTACATCAAATATGGTGAAACATTTTATGAAATGTATCAAAAAAAAAAACTTCTTTTAACGGCCCAAAAATAATTTTCATATACCTGTTCCTCCCTTCTCTTGCACCCTCCCAGTACTCATCATTGTTTCGCTGAAGTGAAGACTCACAACCGTACCCAGTCTCTCTTTCTAGAAATTATAACATACGGAACGCTGGTTTTAAAATTTTATAACATTAACAATTTATGATCACCGTGTTTTACATTAAACAGAGTTTTAAGCAGTTATTACATTCTGGTACTTTTGTATGATGAACAGTAAAAATATTTGCATTTGAATTATCAATCAAAAAGAAACCTCTGAAGCTTTAGTAATGGGTTAAGAACATCAAGTTCTTCCCAGTTTTGATAGAATCTGCTCTAGAAGATAAATGAACATTATATTTTTATGAGAAGCATTTTAAAATCAAAGGTTCGTTAAGTTCAAAACTTAATCCAGCTAACGATTTCCCTTATCACTAAAATGGAGATCTTTTTTTAATTGAAAATTGTTAGAGATTTAAAAATGAAACGCATTGGATTAACAAGAACCTGAAAGATCGTTCAGATCATCGAACAAAAAATTTTTTATCTGTAAAGATGAGTAAATAAGGTTTAGAAATAGCTTTTGGATGCATGCCATAAGAGACGAGTAAGAATGTGATACTCGTATCAGAAGCTGTAACATGTCGTGAAGCGTATTATGGGTTGGATTAAATTTTGAAAAATGAACTCGAGAAGCCAATTTTTCTTTCAATAGCATCGATAAGGCCACCTTTATATTTGCATAGTTCAAACAGTTGTATCTTTAGGATAAGATAAAATGATATCATATTATTAGCAAGCTTCTTGAAAAGCTTAAGGATTTTTTTTTAAATAAGTCAGAATAATATATATAATACCGGGTCTGACAAATATCGGGTGCCAGGTCGGCTGGGCGACAAAAAAATACCTTGGAGACTAGTTTTTCAGAACGGTAGAAAAAATGTATTACAAATTGGGTCAAAGTGAAATAACGGGGCAAAGTGTAAGTGTAATGGTAAAATGTTTTTACAATTTGCAGCGCCACCTATCTAAAAAATGTTTAAACTAATTTCTTAAACATATAGTTGATTCCAGTCAAAAGGTAATTCTGCTTCTATTTACTTCCGTACAGGTTATGAAATCCTTGTAATTTTCTTACTGTGTGAATACGCTGGATGTTTTTCTGTTTTTACTCCCGATTTCAACAGTTCATTTTGAATTGAACCTCCCGTTAAATCTTCTCAAATTATGTCCCAGTCTTCTCCAGAGGTGCTCCGAACTCAAATTTTTGGAAGGGCGAAAATTCTCAATTTTCCGAATTGAATTCCTAATTTTGACCGATTAAGGAAACTGTTTGGGGGTCACAGTGACCTCCTGTGACCTCCCATCGGAGTCCCAGTTTATTGCTGCAAACAAACATACAAAATACTTAAAAAATACCCTTGATTTGGTCTAATTCCCGTGAAATCATACCCGTGACCTCCTCCCTCATATGCGTTCCATACCTTCGTCATGTGAGGGAGTTAGACAAAAATGTTACAACTTTAAAATATGCAAAAAAAAATCAAGTTTTTTGTATTTTGGTGTGTTAGTATGTTTTTACTTGGTATAAAGAATATAGAATTAAATTTTCATGCGCGGCACTCTTCTTAAGTCTAAATTAGGGAATTAAAGCAAAAACTGAAAACTATCTCACTCCTTCCGATTTATTTATTCCTTCATTCTCCTAAATGCTTTTTAATTTTCGTGATCGCAGACAATTTCATTGTCATAAAAAGGGTCTTGAGGCTTAAAGTGTCTTCGTGGAAAGCTGAATTTTAAAAACGAGCTGATGTGTGCATCACATGACTTCCTTTTACTCCAATTTAATGTCATTTTCTCCTTATTGGCAGTTTTAATATGATTCAATTGTTTACTCTGTAAATATTCCCAACAGTGGCGAAATTGAAACCAGATGAAAAAAAAAAATAATAATCGCCAAATTTGTCGCCAAGTTGGCTAAAAATCTTGGCGACCAAAAGACTGGCGATAGATCGCCAAGTGTCCGCCAAATTATAACACCACTTGAGTTTACATCGAAATTGACAATGATTTCCCCCCAAAAAGGGGCAAAAGACCCCCTTTGAAGCATCCGAATGCAACCAAAAAAGAAGGTGCACAATTAGACCCCACTAGGAGTCTACATACCAAATTTCAACTTTCTAGGACATTCTGTTCTTGAGTTATGCGACATACATACACAGATACACACATACATACGTACATAGAGACGTCACGAGAAAACTCGTCGTAATTAACTCGGAGATCGTCAAAATGGATATTTCGGGTGTCTGTACGTTCCTAGGCACATATCCACGTGTGGTCGGGTTGAAAAAAAAAAACTCAACATTCATTTGTGGTGAGCAAAATGGAAATTAAGGCCGATTTTTGTGCGAAAATTTTTTCGCGATTGCAATACTTCCTTTTTTGTAAAAGGAAGTAATAAAAGCTCTTCGCACTTTTAGTTTTAGGTTTTTTCTTTTACAAAACTCATTTTGTTCAAATACATGAACGTAATTAAGAAACATGTAATCCCTTTCCAGCTCTAATAATAGCATTTATAAACAAGTTCAATTGCGTTTCCAAAATGGATTTCATTTGTATCTATAAATGGCTTTGGTAAGCACCTCTACTCCTAACAGATATAAGACGAATAGACGAGCATAGACGGAAAGATGCAATACCATGAGAATAATAAAACTTTTAGTAATAAAACAAGACGGTTTCGATATATCATGTTTACGCAAAACGATCTAAACGCATTTAAGATGCTCTTTGAAGTTTTCTGAGACCGCTTTTAAGCAAAATTTTCTTCCCAGTTTACAATAAATAATCCTCAATTATTTCGGTAACTAATGGAATTCATTACAGCCTGATTAAACATAACGCTTAAGCCGCCTTTTAAAATGTGCGAAACGTGGGTCATGTAAATATTTAATTTGGTCTCAATTTATTTATTGAGGCTTATTAAGAGATTTTGTCTTAGGTTGGAAAAAGAAAATTTACACGTCTGTCTACATTTTTAAATCTCTTCTTTTGAGCAACAGTAATTAATCTTATCGTGTTAGACGAAGAAAAGATACTGTGAATTGATAAATATTAATATTCTATCTAAGAAGTTCAGTGCCTTAGTTAATCGATTAAGGAGAACAAAGAATTGATTCCTAAGATTTTCTTCTCGCTGTTCAAAATTTATTTTTTACTTTCCTCAGTTTACTAACGCTCTAGCTATGCTACATAATTTTTTTAAGATACAAACAGCAGGAACTGTAAAATATTTTGAATAAGAGTTATGCGGAATTATTTATAATAGTTTAAAAAAAGATAAACTATAACTAATATGTAACTAATATGGTTTTTTTCTTCATTAAAATAGTTTTAAACGGTCTGCATTCATTTAAATTGCTCATTTCATCCTCATCTTGAATCAGCTTACTAAAAACAGGGATAATTCGGTAAAAGTAAAAATATAGTGCTAAGAAAGTAAAATTAAATTTAGCTAGAATTGCTAAATCCGGTAAACCCTTGCGGAACCGTTTAGTACCCACAATAATTACACTGGAGACATAATTTTTCTCCTAAAAGACACAAACTTATGATTTCATACTTGCACATGGTGCCACAAGTTGGCTTAAGGAGAGTAAAAAATGAAAGGTTCTATAGTTTTACAAAGTTACTAAGTCTAGTTAGTTACCAAGAAAATAATTTGATTCAGAAGCAACTGTTATATTTGTCGTTAAAAACGCAATTCTTGCGTCATCAATAATGAAATCATCAAAAACCATGGATGTTGAATAACTAGATGGATACACAACTCCGTAGTGAAAGCCACAGGCTGTCATTGAACGCGCGAAATTTGTAGTAAACGGGCAAAAGCGTAGCCTATGGAGAATGTAACGCTGTTTGAATCCTGTCAAGTGACGGCAAAAGTTATTTTCGCGCATGTGCCAAGCCGTGTGCATGCGCTTTTCGGACGCTTGCTCATCTACTAAAAGGGCTTGGTTGCCCATGGAACCGGTTTCTCGTAGTGTATCTAGTTAATACTGCATCTATGTCAAAAACTAGCACCTGCAGAAAAACTGACCTCAAGGAAAGTATCGCCTGAAAGTCTTTAAAATGCTTATAAACTTTACAGAAACTTACTTCCTGGCGCGCTCACTTTTCAAAACCTCTATGTTTGAAATTTATCAAAGAACCAATTACATTTATAACAATTACTTATAACAACTGACAAAAATTTGGCAATTAAATTAGAAAAACATCTTTTTGCCATTTCACGGAAAACGTAAATTAATCACAAACGTATGTGTGATTTCTTAAGCAAGAAATTTTAACTCAAGAAAATATTGATTGGTTTCATTTCCAAAGAGATAATGCATTTGTCTTTTGAAGAACCTCTTTAAAATATTACGTAAAATGATTGCTTTCAATTTAATACTTAATATATTTTGCATTCTGATTTTATTTTAAAAATTAAAATGAATGTAATATATATATTAAAATTCATTTCAGACTACAACTTTATAATTCTTTAAGGCTATTTGGTGAAACGTAAATTATTAAATTTATGAAAAAGGGGGGGGGGACTTATTTAAATAAAAAGTTAAATAATTTGTTTTCATTTTTATCAGTTTTAGAATGAAATCATCACAGAAATTTGTCAATTTTATAAAGAAATGAATATCGTTATACTGCGCGCCCCTCAAGGAAGCATTTAATTCAAATACGCATTACATTTAGAAAAATAATTTAAATAAAACACCTATTACATTTAAAACAAAAATGGAAATCGTAATTCTCCTTTCCACAGAGGGAAAAAATAATTTACTTAAAAAGCTCATTACAAACAGAACAAAATTAAAATCTCCCTCTTACGTTACGTATAAATTAGAAGTAACTGCAAAAAAAAAAAAAAAAGACTTTCGCATAAACAATAAATAGTTAGAATTTCATTTAAGGGTATTTTAATACATTGCTGAAATTGTATTGG
Organism: Uloborus diversus; assembly: GCF_026930045.1. NCBI lineage: Eukaryota > Metazoa > Arthropoda > Arachnida > Araneae > Uloboridae > Uloborus > Uloborus diversus. The sequence continues at coordinate 23,455,309 of NC_072740.1, read as the reverse complement.
CTACTTTTAGTTTTGAAATATAGAAATATAAAATAACTTTTTCGTATTCAGATCTATAAATAAGCTACTTCGAAATGCAACACTACCTAATATGAATTAGACAAAATAATGATAGTAACAAGTTGTTTTTCACTTTAACATAAATATTTTATCACAAGGTGATAAGTATGCAAATTTATGGAAAACGTATTTCGTTTGTTTACTTTAAAAAAAAAATTAAAAAAAAAACTTTCCAAGTTTAATGTAATACTAAGAAATAAATTAATAAAAGAGTGGAAAGATCTAATTCGCAATTGCACAATAGCATTTTGCAATAGCATTTTCGTTTTCCCCAGCAGATAAAATACAATATTCGGATTACATATATTTCTCATATGTTGGAAATTAGTATATTTATTAACTATGCGTTTAAGTTTGCTAGTTTCTGATTCAATAATTTTTACCCAAATACCTTGTGAACTGTAAGGTAAACCTCACTAAAGGTTCGTAAAGGTCACTCTCCTTTACGAAAATGGAGATTCATTTAGAAATAGGCGAAAAAAAAAGTTTAAATTGTCGACCGAAACATTAATGATAGGGAGGAGAGTGGAGGTAGTAGGGGATTCATTATAATGTCTGGCAATGGGACGCACGGATTGATGGGGGGGGGGGGCTGCTATTAGCACTATCGAAGTTATTAAGAGCCATTGTCTGTAAGAATCAGGCAGTTTAAAGCATTTGTGATTGTTGACATTTTTAATTTTTTTTATTTTCACATATGTTGTTCCTTATCATAAATGTAATGTAAATCCGAAATTTGAGCTTTGTCTGACTCACCATTTTTGAGAAAACAATTTTTTTTGTTTAGGGGGCGTGGCACATTTTTGCCGGTTTTTCAAATTTGCAGATTTTAATGTGGTTGTTGCTTGAAGCGCCCTTATAATGATATGGATTTTTTAATTCCATATTACTATATGGTCTTGTTAGATACTGTTACAGCTGTCAAATCGGTGACACTACGAGGGCAACGCCCACAAACTCCGTTTAAAAATGACCCAAAATGAATTTTTTTCTATATTCAAGGCCAATTTTCTCAAAGCGCCTTCATGATGACACCAACATTTTTAGATCATTTTCTATCCACACTTACATACATCAAAAATATGTATCAAAATCGGCGTCACTATAAGGGCGCCAGCAGATATTGGAACTTTTATTCAATAAATTTCACAAAAACACAAATATTTAGAATCTAATTACAACTGTCGCCCTCATAGCAGATATCTGATACTACATTAGGTTGATAACCAACATGTTTGTCTAACATTTGCACACAAAAAATCGGTGTCACTCCTATTATTTTTGGAAATATAATCGTTCCAAGTTAGTACGTTATGGCGTTTTTTTATATTTATTTATTTAATATTTTCACACCCAGATTTTTTTTGTACATATTTATTTTTAATTTAATACAAAGAAGTGTACCTTATAACATAAACAGCTTTGGGCAGCAAGAGAGTCTTTTTCTTGAATAGAAAATGCCCGTTTTTATATAGGTACCAGGTGGATCTACTGTGCATAACATATCTAGACTATTATACTAATACTCGTCTTGTTTTTTTCGGCCAAACAAATTTATTTATTCCAATTGTTCTTGACATGCATTTGACATAAACTTGCAAATGGTCAACTTCTACTCTTTTTCTGGCATACCATGTTTTCCCATGCTTTAGTGCTACAAAATTAGCAGTTTTCAATAAGAGATGACCGTCTTTCTGAAATTGGTTTGACTTGGTTCTCAATGTTTTCTTCGTTTTGGTCTACGTTATCCTCAAATTCAGTTTCAGATTCTGAATGTTCGCTTTCTTCAATGTTCTCATTTGATGTATTGAGAATGCATTCGTTTTTTTTTTTTTTTTTTGTTTTGTTTCTTCTATCGAAAAAAAGGATGGGATTTGTTTCTTAGTACAATACTCTGAAGCAACGAACAGTTTTTTCCCCGTTACGAACTGCATTTCTCATCTAGTGTGCAACTGGACAGGGATGTTGTTTTTTCCCAGTATTTTCACTAATCGTAAATTGTTCTTATAAATACTCCTTCTGCTTTGAAGTGAACTTGAACTGAACTCGTAAAGATAGGGAACATCCAATTTCATTAAATTGAACTTTTGGCAATGCAGGGGTATTTATTAGTTGAAAATTTGAAGCATTTATATAAGATGTTTGTAAGAGCTTCTCTCTATACATCTTTAGTATAAAATCCATTTGCAAGTTGAGGTCAAATGTATGTCAAGAACAATTGGAATAAATAGATTTGTTTGGCCGAAAAAACAAGATGAGTATTGGTATGATAATCTAGACATATTATGCACAACACATCTGCCTGTACCTATATCAAAACGGGCATTTTCTATTCAAGAAAAAGACGCTCTTACTGTCCAAAGCTATTTATGTTAAAAGATACACATTTTTGTTTAAATTAAAAATAAATATGTTCAAAAAAACTATCTGGGGGTAAAAAGATTAAATAAATAAATATAAAAAAACGCCATAACGTACTAACTTCGAACGATTATATCTCCAAAAATAATAGGAGTGACACCGATTTTTTTTGTGCAAATGTTAGACAAACATGTTGGTTATCAACCTAATTTAGTATTAGATCTCTGCTATGAGGGCGACAGTTGTAGTTAGATTTTAAATATTTGTGTTTTTGTGAAATTTATCGAATAAAAGTTCCAATATCTTCTGGCGCCCTTATAGTGACACCGATTTTGATACATATTTTTGATGTATGTAAGTGTGGCTAGAAAATGATCTAAAAATGTTGGTGTCATCATGAAGGTGCTTTGAGAAAATTGGCCTTGAATATAGAAAAAAATTCATTTTCGGTCATTTTTAAACGGAGTTTGTGGCCGTCGCCCTCGTAGTGACACCGATTTGACAGCTGTAATAGTATCTAAGAAGACCATATAATAGTATAGAATTTTAAAATCCATGTCATTATAGGGGCGCTTAAAGCAACAAGAACTTTAAAAATCTGCAAATTTGAAAAACACGCAAAAATGTGCCACGCCCCCTAAATAAAAAAAAATAATTTCCCAAAAACGGTAAGGCAGTCAAAGCTCATATTTTGCACAAACATTACATTCATGATAAGGAACAACATTTGCAAAAATAAAGAAAATTAAAAATGTCAACAATCACAACCTGCCTGATCCTTACAGACAATGACTCTTAAGTAGAGCAAAGGTCTAGATATGTTTCTGCTGTTTTTTCAAACCTTTTTACCTGTATTGATTACTAATTTTTTGCCGACTCGAACCCTCATCTCTAAACTTTTCGCTTTGGCCCAGTTGAATGATAATAAGGATGTATTTTTCAGTCATTGAAAACTCTGCAGTCTTATATTTTGCTTTTTGTAAGCCACTGGTATTGCAATGGGAGCTGTTTTCAGTTGCATTTTTCAGTTCCAAGAGGAGGATCTAAGTGAAGGATAGCAAAACTACTTCTCGTTTAGACGATTGATTTTAGAGTGATTCTTATTAGAGGAGTGTGTGAATATTGCTGTACAAGTGATACATAAAGGAACATAAAAACAAAAAAATACATAAATAAACAAATAAAAGTTTTATGTTAAAATAAGAACTGTAAATAATTTGAATGAAACTATTGTTTATGTGAAAGGAAAATTTATTCTCTCAGAAAAGGCAAAGGCGTTCCGTTGTATTGCAACACCAATGCACCCATCCATACCTCAATTATACAAATAAAAAAGAAAAACTCTTATTTTTTCCTTTCATTATAGAATTTCTAATTAGTTCTTCTATCTCCAAGTCCGTCGAACTGTTGCTGTTGTTGTTGACGCGTCCAGTTCGACGAATTGCTGCGGTTAATTGAAGCTTTAAAAATCAGTACGTAAACATCATTGCTTTGTTTCTATCTTGAAGTTGAGCTTTGAAGGTATTCATAGCAAAAACGCCAGGAAAATGATTTTCAATAATCAACGTAACGCTCTTTTCACGATTAAATACTTAATTTTTACTCTTTTTTTTTTTTTTTTGAAATTAGGAGCAAGATTATTCCTTACAATCGGGCACATTAAAACAAACAAATAAATAAATATATAAAACACGCTGAAATAGTATTTAATATACATGAACATTTTATGAAGTTCCAATCGAAAAATTTAAAATATTTATTTTTCAGGGCATTTAAAATGGTTTTTAGAGTTATTAATATTCCATCAAATTGGTTGTTTATTCCGAAGACTAAATAAAACTAATTGCTTAAAACACATTCGCGTAAAATGCGAGAAAAAATTCACTAAAAACCTTCTAAAATGTGAAAGAAGCAACAGAAAAAGTTTTGAATTGGTTGGGGGGGGGGGGGGGAATAACCACGCACACTTTTTATCTAGCTATAGATATATCCTTCATGTATTTTTGCAAAGCTCAACCTAGTAATTAAATGAATAAATGGTTTCCAGTTCAGAAATAGTCTGCTGATCTCCTCAAGAATCTGCAACGGGAAGTCGCTCGGTTTCGGCTACCGGGCGAGGCCTTTACCGGGCGACCCTACTGAAAAATTATAGTAATCAACTTATATATCATTTCCATTCTTAATGTGAAAATATTACTAAACCATACAGTTTCAATGGGATAATAGTTCTTAATTAATATCACCAGCTCAAAAATAAATGAATAAATAAATAATAATAATAATAATAATAATAACAACAACAATTCGTATTGATGTAACAATGATTTTAAAACGGAGAAACAGGGGGGAAAGCACAACATCACTACAGTTACCTTTATTTCAACCTTACATATATTCTTCATGTTTCTTTCTCGAGACGATTTGGTTCTTATTTGACTCTCGTAAATAAGAGCCAGACCATTTACACCTTCTTTCAAATTTTTTCGTAAATATGATTTCAATTCTTAAAATTGAAAATGAACGTTCATTGCTGCAAAAAAACATACTAAAGCCTTAAAAACGCTCTTAATTTGGCAGGTCATACATAAAATTGAAATAAATTTCTCAAAAATTCCGTATTTCCAGAGGTATTTCTAGGATTTTTTTCAACAGCGTGAAAATACTTCTTGACTTTTATCAGATGAGTGAAATTCACTCTGAAGGAGTGAAATATAAAAAAACAGTAAAAACGACCATGAAAAAGCTAACCTTCTTCTTTATAATACAGCAAAAAGCTCAAATGTAGTACATATTTAAAAATTTCCGATTACTTACGTTACCTTTTCTTTCATACTAAACATTTTTATTAGTGATTCAAAATGTGAAAATCGTCTGAATACATTTTTGAGGCATATTTCCGATTTTCAATGCATGAAATGTGCGTGTAAAGGCATTAAAAATATTTGATTATATGATGGTCACAATATGCAATTAAGAAAGGACACGATTTTGGATTACGTACTGGAGCTGGAAAAAAGGTAACAACTTTTTTCTCTTCCCTGCATATTGACTTTTTAAGAACAAACTGGGCTGTTTTCTTCAGGTTTTTTTTTTTTTTTTTTCATGTCAGGTATTTAAAAAAAAAAAAAAAATTCTTAAATTTATTTCAGGTATTGAATCATATAAAAAATCAAGTGTTTTAAGGATTTCGTGTGATAGTTTGCAGCAATGACCATTCATTTTCAACATTAAGAACTAGGAAATCCTATTTGCGATATTCAATTACTGTGCGTAGGAAATTGTAATATTTAAACAAGAAATACTTTAAAGCACTGCGCGGGGAGGTGTTTAGCTTCTGAAACAAAAACAATTATATGCGTTTGAAAAAATCGTATACAGTGAAACCCCGATTTTATGTTCCCTGATTCTACATATTTCCCGCATTTAATGTTTTTTCATCGGATTCCATCGTCAATTTTGCTGCTATGTATTTCCCGCACTTTCCGTTTTTCCGTATTTTACGTTTTCTAACTCAGTCCCGTGAGAAACGTAAAATCGGGATTTCACCAATCACAACACGAAACTTTTACTGAAAGATGTTCAATCATTGGCGACTCGTACAGTGGGGGGGGGGGGGGGGCAAGGGAGGTGATTGCCCCTTCACTTTCCAAAGCAAAGGGGTCTTGCCCCTCCACTTTTCTAAGCTGAAAATTTTCGATCGATCAAAAAATACTAGTATTGATGAATTCACGTGCTTTATAAGATAAGAGATAATGTTCATTACCAAACTTATCGTCTGAATTCTATGAGCCCAAACTTTTAAAAACAGTTGTTAACAAAAAGAAATACAACAGAAACAAACGGACTCACATTCACTCACAATTATAAAGGAATCAAAGACATTATCGAAGACAGCCTACACTCTACAGGCATAAATGTGTTCGCAGCACTATTCCATCCCGCGAGCAAACTATGAAAAAGACAATTCATTGAAGTCAAGAGAGGAACAACAGGAAAGGGGGAAAAGAAATCTTCCTCTCCCCCATTCTTTACACTCTGTCTTGTCACAAGAAGAGACGCTCTGGAATGATAATTATAGTGGAAAGAAAATAGTTGGCTCCCCTTCTGCACTCCGACTTCGGACAGAAAATTGCTCTTGAGGCTTTTTCCCCCTCAGAAAAAGTCATTTTACAGTAATCTCCCATCTTTTTAGCTAGCGTCCCAGACATTTGCATTTCGGATAGCCGGGGAGCCTCTTTGCTTGCGAAATTACGAAAGATTAAGAACGGATTAGAATGTTGGAAAGAGTGCTCTAATCACTAATGCACAATGCTCAACAATAGAGAGGTCTGACTTTTTTTTTCTTGTTTTTTTTTCACGGTTCCTGAGCACATTTAGACTAATTTCACAACAATGTTTTAGTCTTTCTTCAATGTTTTATAAGCACATCACCTTTTGTTCTGTTCTTTCTAAGGGATCATTGAAAATTCTGTGAAAACTGAGTACATAAGCATCTACAATAATAGTTTTTTTCATTGAGCATTGACCAAAATTGTATAAAAGTTGCAGAAACCTATACTCCTATACATTTGTCGACCTATCTATCAATCCATTTCTTTTTTTGACGTTCAGTCAGGTGCTCAGTGAGATTTAGGTAAAACCTCTCGTTCGTTTTAAGCCGTATTGAAAATTCTTCTATGTGTAGAATACATCTAAGGACTGTTATGACCAATGCTGCGAAGTCGGAGGAAAAGTGACCGATTCTGACTCTTGAAATTTTATAACCTTCCACTCCAACTCTGACTCCAACTCCTTCACCCCAAAACTAGTTTGACTCCGACTTCGCAGCCTCCCCAGCCCTAGGAGAAAATTCTGGCTGCGGCAGTGCTTTCAAAACACACATTTCACGCATTTATACAGCAATGTATCTTTATCTGAATATAGCATTTAATCCTTTTGTTTATTTCCAAAAAAATTATTTATACATTTATGTTTACACCAACACATGCATTTTTCTTACAATCTGTTATCTATCCGTTAATCTATACACTGTCTACTATACTAACAATAAGTATTGGTAAGCATTTAACCAATTCGTTTATTTCTATGTGTATGTGGCTTTAGTTTTCATTAATCTGTCATCTGCATATGTTTTTATCATTTGCCAGCAAATCTAGTTTAATTATCTACTCGTATATAGGATTGAGCTTATATACTCTTCTTTTTTCAGTCCACATGTCAATTTTTACGCTTATCTATCCATATGATTATCTATATAACGTTTACTTTATCTTTCGACCTATTGGTATTTTTATTTTAGTCTAAGTTTGGTTTATTTCCTTTTCAGTTTGCTTATCAATCTTGACTCTTATATATCCATTTATTTAGCTATATTTTTATGTAATCTACGTATTGATCTTTTTTTCCCCAGTCTGTATGACAATCTCTACGCTTATCTATTCATGCATTTTTATCTTTCGACCTATTCGTATTTTTATTTTAGTCTAAGTTTGGTTTGTTTCCTTTTTTCAGTTCGCTTATCAATCTTGACTCTTATATATCCATTTATTTAGCTATATTTTTATGTAATCTACGTATTGATCTTTTTCTCCCCAGTCGGTATGACAATCTCTGCTCTTATCTATTCATGCATTTTTATCTTTCGACCTATTGGTATTTTTATTTTAGTCTAAGTTTGGTTTGTTTTCTTTTTTCAGTCCGCTTTTCAATCTTGACTCTTATATATCCATTTATTTAGCTATATTTTTATGTAATCTACGTATTCATCTTTTTTCCCCAGTCCGTATGACAATCTCTATTCTTATCTATTCATGCATTTTTAGCTATATGATGCTTACTTTATCCTCCATACTATTGTTATTTTTATTATATTTTACGTAGGTATAACCTTATATACAAAACCTTTCATAGATTAAAAGAAAAATTAATAACACTGAGTGACAAAATTTTATTTTTTTCCTATAACATTGAGTTATTTCAATTCAGATTTATGTCAATTCAGACTAAAATTTCCAATCCTGCGCCGAATTCAGTCTTGCGTTATTATGGGTTTGTAAAGAGCCAATCCCGCGGAATCCCGGGATCCCACGGAATTGACTTTATTCTTCTAAAAATTAAATTTTTTGTCAAAGAGAAAAAGTTATGCTTTTATTACTTGAATTAATAGTTTTCTTGAAATCCTTACAGCTATTGTAAAGCACTACAAAGTTGGATCGTAATTACTAATTATCATTTGGTAAGCAAAAGTGTGCCGCTCGTGTGGATAGTAAAGGATTTTTGCTCGAAAATAATGCGCTTGATGAAAACACGTGCTGTGGCTCCGCTGCAGTTGATTTTACTGAAATTAAATGTGTGGACACATAGAAAAGATCCGCATTGACTTCATCACCTTTTGAAATAGATTTTTCTTTTCTTATGCTGGGTTTTTCACCATTTCATCAAGTCGCAGTCTCAGTAAAAGTGTTTGGATAACTTCGCTATTTTTTTTTCTCACTTTAAAGAGGAACTAAAAAACTTGAGCAGCTTAACTCACTGCACTGTCATGAGAGTCATCCTGTGTGTCATACAAGTTTCTGTCGCCCCTTTTAGTTCGATTTTTCATTGCTTTCTTCTTTGGGGTGCACTTTTTGTAACTTAGAGATTTTGAGTTCATTACTAAAACTAACAGAAGTGCTTCAACATTGCATTCAGGCTACTCCAACGGGTTTTGGAACAAATAATACACTTTCTCTATTTTTTTCTAAAGCGTAATTTACAGGATTTTAAATTTTAGTGATGGTTTTCGGAAATGCTTCTAAGTTTTATGCATTTTCTCAGTTGCTGAACGTACGGAAACTGAAGCCTGGATTGAAAATACCAATTCATTCTCAGAAAAATATACTCTATTTTTATTGTATTCTTAAATAGTACATTCATCGTTGGTCATATGAGACAGTTTTTCTTGCTCTTCTTGCAGATATACGAGGAAGAAGATTCAAACTTCAGATGATGCTTGTGAAAATAGTTGTTTTACGAAAGGCAAAAGCTGGAAAACGCTTGAATGGAAAACTGTTTGTGGAATTGGGAATCCCGTGGTATTGAAAGCAAAATCCCGCGGGATCAATCCCTCTAAATATCCTGCGGGATCCCGCTTGAATCGGGATTGGGATTTCGGGATTGGAAACCCTAATACAGACCTGATAAACATAAATATATAAACTAAATTCCTGTAACACGTACCATTTTAAAGTTATGACAAATTTAATTTCCATAAATTGTTAAAAACTGAATTTCATAAAATCAAATCTAAGCATGTTTATTTTTTATACCTTGAATTAAAATGCAAAAATAGTAATAATATACACGTACATTTACATTGTGAGGAGAAATAGCACTGGTTTTAGCATTACGGAGAAAAAAAAAAAAAAACGAAGTGTTATAAAAGAAAATGATAAAAAATTAAACATTTTCTCTTGTGAGTAGTAAAATACTCTTGAATTAGAAACCAGCAGTAATCTCCCAACAGTTTCTCATTCCATTTTCAGTGGTAACGTTCTTCTGTACCTTTAATATCTTGATGAAAGTGCTCACCTTGCTCATCACTCGCCATTGCAAAATTAGAAGGGAAAAAATCGAAGTGAGAATGCAAGTGTATCTTCAAGGACACATCATTTGTTTCAAATTTTTGCAATTTTTTCACTAAAAACTTGGTACTTTTAGTTTTATGGCCAACTAAAAATTCCTCGAATATCCTGCTTTAGAGACAACCAAGCCTCTAGTTCTTTTTGGATGAGATTTTCATTGAGGTCATCGTTCTTCATGAGCTTTCTTATTTGTGGGTTGACAAAAATGCTTTAATTTTAATTTAACATGACTCAGTAGGGGAAATATACTTTTAAAGTACAAAAATCCTTGACCATTTTTGTCCGTTGCTTTGACAAAAATTTTCGTCAAGTCAAGTTTTATATGCGGAAGAATTATTTTCTTACAGATTAGGAGGAAAAATCAAAAACCAAGTGTTGCCAGTTCAGAAAATTCCAGCAGTTTTAATTTAAATAAAATATTATGTTAAACAATAACTGTTGCAGGTGGTATTTTTTACATTATATACTAATAAGCTGTTCTATACTTCTAATTATTGAAATAAATATGGAATAAAAAAATTTCTATCACAATATAAACGAAAGTGCGGGAAAATGTTATAGAGGTTATATCTACGAAACGTAACACGTGTTAGACATCTATATCATTTGGCAATTTTAATTACAATTGTGCAAGTAATTCAATACAAGTGATATTATTCATGTTCGAAAGTCGTGTCACACAGTGATGGGAGCATTTATGAGAACTTTTCTTGTTATAAATGATATCAAAATGTTTCCATTATTAACACAAGCAATTTCAAAAACATATACTAAATTGAATCCAGGACGCAGCAGTTTTGTTTCAGTTTTTAAAGTTTTTCGAAAAAAAGGACTATGTATTATTTTTGAATATTTCTCAAATTTTGGTAAATTAGGTGAAAAGTTAAAAACAAGCTTCATCGGAAAAAAATAAATATCTCTACAATCCTCAGAAGCTATGCTATACACAGTACCGTATTCAAAGAATGGGTTTTTATATTCAAACCCTGAATTTTTTCAAAACTGTTCCTAAAATTGCTTTTCATTTTTGTATACTTTTTTTGGCTGAAAAAATTATTATTATTATTATTTGTTTATTTATTTTTTATTTACTTTTTTATTTACTTAAGCTCATACAGAAATAAAATAATTATTATTGAAGAATCGTACAAACTCTGCTTTATCTGCACTATATATCTGTATTGTAGTTATTACCCACATCATTTCTTAAAAAACCGCACAACGTTTCCTTCAGATTTTGAATACTTGACGATAACAAAGACATCAAAACTGATTAAGTTTAAAAGTACCGAATTCAGTATTTAATACATTTTATAAGTGTCAAAAAACATGAATGAAGTAACTGTTACTTTGAATGTAGCACATATGAGTACATGCATCTGTTACTTGTTAAAAATACATCGAATATTTAACTGGGTTGAAGTTACATGTAGTGTACACGTTAGTTTTTTTTTTTTTTTTTCTTCATTTAATAGATACCACATCTTTTACATTTGCTCATGTGAATGCCCTTGAAGTAGCCCTCTCTCATTCAAAAAACATATTGTAACAAAAATCAGTAGAAAATACGTATGAAATCAAATTTTATTAATCATATAAATTTAACGAGAAATGTGTTTGTCAAAACCTTCTCCGAAAAAAGAGTCAGGTTAAGGTCCTGGCGATACGAAAAACAACGAAATAAAACTCAGACAAAAGGGACGAAATATTGAACATAGAAATTACTTGGTTAAATTTTACAACTCAGGCTTCGTAAAGATTTTCTAGGCATTCAGATTACCTGTATGGCGAATATTCATGGCGGTAAAAGCAATGCATTCATCAGACACAACACGCACATACGCATATACAGGCAGGTACTTCCTGCTGTACTAAGTAAGCTATGAATAAAACCGTAGAAAGACTTCTGTTTACAAAGCAATTCATGCTCAGAAACACGCAAAAAATACATTACTTCCATTATTAGGCATCGACTTCCGTTAGGAGTACTTTAATTATCAAATGCGTTAATATTTTGATCTAAAACCTTTTCCGTTAGATTAGTCTATGTTTAGACTTTTATGATGACATGGGTGCATGGTGAAACCATCCTTTAATCTACCATATGGCTTTTGTTATTCTTACAAAAGAGGAAAAAAAAAAGAAAGAGAAAGAAAAATGGAAAGATTCAAAACTCATTTTTCAATAATTAAGATGAAAATCATCATTGACATTGACAGAAATGGGATGATCCATAAAATATACTGGACTACTGGACTAAATGAAGTAGTTTGATTTTAAAAAAAAATTCCTCTTGTCAAACGTATCAATGTAAAGAAAAAAATCTAAAGTTGTATTTAGACTTTCACTTTAAGGTTCGTGTATATCTTAAAAAGGGTCTGATTAATACTAAAAGTGCAGGAGCTCTATAGTCCCAAAAACGTTTTTTTTTTACTATACTGTAAAAAAAATCCGGAAACGTTTCTGAGTATATCGGGCAGCTGCGGTTCATGAAATTTTCAAAAAACGTTTCTGAGCATTTCGGAATCCTCTTTCTGTAATGTCCAGAAACGTTTCTGAGTATTTCAGAATCCTCTTTCTGGAATTTACAAAAACGTTTCTGAGTATACAGTGTAGCTGCGATTCATGAAATTTTCAAATACGTGTCTCAGTATTTCGGAACTCTCTATGCAATTTTCAGAAACGTTTTCAAGTATTTCGGAATCTTTTTTTTTTTGTGATTTTTTCTAAAATATAAATCTTAACTGTAATATTGCGTACGATATCAGTTTTAATTCTTTCATATCTAAGAGCAATAAAACTTCTTGTTGGCATAAATATTATTTTATTTTTATTCTCGATCCACAGCCGATAATTTAAAGAAAATAATTTAAAGTTAAGTGGACCTACTTTAAGCCCAGTCTGGTAAAAGTAGAACTTGTCAACTAGTTGGTGCTAACACTTCAATCGACGATTCCCCCACGCCATAATTAATGACGACTGTTTACAGAAACCATCGAAGATTGCATGTCTCGATGTGTCGATTCAGAAAAAGTTGAGTTGTCACCTAATTGATTCGAATTAATTCCACTTGTTGACCGCACGTGCTATGGAGAGGAGTACGAATATTCGCGGCAGTGGAATAGGCAAATGAGTGATGGTCGAAGTAGAAGTTAGTGTGGTGACGTCATCGAGGCATGGAATCTCATTGGTTGATAAAACATATATATTGTGGCGAGTGGCAGCACTCGGGGCAGCAGTCCCTCTTCTCTCAACGATCCCCAGTTGTTGTTTTGATCGTGAAGCCTAGTCCGGCTCACGTGTGGGGGGGGGGGGGGTTCCCCGCGATGCTAGCGGGGTTTTTTTGTGGTGTGTAAATCTCTTCCAAGTCCTGGAATTAGTATGAGTCCAGGTGAAGAAACACTTGTGTTGTGTCCGGCCAATTAATATTGCCGGGGAAGTGAGTTCCTATGTGTCTACCTGAGATGTTCACCGATCTACGAACTGTCTAAAGTTGCCTTTCCATTACGAACATTCCTGAAGTGTGATCCGGGCGACCTTTTTGTGTGTCTTCAAGTTGATCCTTTGGACTTGCCAGCGACTACATCGACATTTTGGTGACATTTTTCCTTTATTTACTGGAACCACATTTTGTTATGATATTTTGGGGGTGTTATTTTATGGGGATGTTATAAAGATTCTAGTCATATTTAATAAATGTATTTTTCTGAAACATGTTTTTTGCTTGTCTCCAACTTGACATTGCACGGCCAGTTAATGTTGGCTTAGTTTAAATATCTTAACTTTTGGATTTTAAACTTAACTTTAAGTATGCCAACACAGTGGTAGCAGAGCTCGGTCGAATGTCTTTTTAGTTGGAGACAAATTTGCAAAAGTTTTCAGAATAATGGAACGGGACTATCGAAACATTAAGAAACTTAACTCCTGCAATTGGGCAACATGGTCGAAAAATATGAAAATGGTATTGATAGAAAGAGATTTATGGGAATTAACCCAAACAAAATTAGAAGCAGGTATTTCGGCAGAAATAAAGAAACGGAGGGGCCAAGCAGTGGCGATTATTTACCTCAACATAGAGGATGAGCTAAAACAACTGATAGATGATTTAGACGATCCATATGCTGTATGGACGTCATTGAAATTGAATTTTGAACCTCCGTCTTTAGCCCGTGTTGCCGGATTGTGGGAGGAGTTTTTTCTAGTAGAATTAATGAAAAAGAAACTATTGGAATGTTCGCGGCTCGATTGAAGTGTTTGCTCCGACAGTTGGAGGAGAATGGCTATAAAATGGATGAGAAATTAAAGGGATTTCAACTAATACGTAGTTTAGATCAAAATTTTAGGGGAATAGTACAAAATATTTATAGATGGGATGAAAGTAAATTTAACTTTTCAAATGTTTTGGATGAACTTTTGGCAGAAGAGGGGAGATTAAAATTTTTAGGAAATGAAAATTTTGGAAATAGTAGTTCAGGTGTTAATGCTTTTTCTGTTCAAAATAAACACCAGACTGGGCGGAAAGTTGAAAATGTAAATAAATTTGAAACGAGAGTTTGCTTCACATGTGGCAAAAAGGGGCATGTTTCGGCTCGGTGTTGGAGCAGAAAACCAAATAATCAAAATAAAGGTAATCGTAATTTTTTCAAACAAGGTAATCCCCCTAAGGCTGGAATGTTTTGCACCATCAGTAAAGTATCAGGAGTACAGGCCAACAACACAAATTTGAAGGAGGAAATACCAGTATTTTTACTGGATACAGGTGCCACGGCACATTTCTGTAAAGATAAGGACCTATTTTGTGAATTGAGGCCTGTTAAAAATACAAAAATGGAGGTAGCTGTGGGCAACGTAAATAGTCAAGTCGAGGGGGTAGGGAAAATTGTTTTCGAAATTAAAACAGATGGTAAGCTAGTAACCATCACATTGAATGAGGTCTATTATGCTCCAACACTTAGACGAAATTTGCTTTCCGGATCCAGGATAGACAGTCTTGGTTTTTCTTTAAGGTGGTATCCTGGTAAAATATGTATTTTTAACAATGATGGTATCAAACTTTTTTCTGCTTTTTTAATTGATAAATTGTATTTTGTAAAACCCACCTCATTTTTAAGTAATCAAAGTAGTGACTCACCACCAAATGTAAATGTAACCGAGGTCAAAGGATTAGACCTGGAGTTGTGGCATGAACGGTTTTGCCATATTAATTATGACAGTATCTTGGAAACTGAAAAGAAGAACTGTGTCAAAGGACCTAATATAAAAGGTAGAAACAGGCCAGATTGTGAGCCTTGTATTATTGCAAAGAAAAGAAGGTGTTCATTTAAGCCCACTCCAGGGATAAGGTCTAGAAGACAACTTGAGCTTCTTTTCATGGATCTAGCCGGGCCATTTCCGGTGGAGTCACTAGGGGGGAAAAGATATATTTTTTCCATAATTGATGATTTCTCAAGGAAGTCCACTATTTACTTTCTAAAGTCAAAAGATGAAGCTTTTGCATATTTCCTTAGATACCAGAGGCATGTAGAGAGAGCCCTCAACAAGAAAATTTTGGCCATAAGGTCTGATAATGGGGGGGAATTTACAAATTCCAATTTTGAGACCCACTTAATTAAAGAAGGCATCAGCATAGAAAGAACCAACCCTTATACTCCCGAACAGAACGGGGTAGTAGAAAGATACAATTTGACCTTAATGAATGGGGTTAGGGCGATGCTGAAAGACTCTGGACTAAAGGAAGAATTTTGGGCGGAAGCCGCCTTATGCTTTAATTATGTCAGGAATAGAACAGTCCTAAAAGAAAGGGGGAAAACCCCATTTGAGCTGTTCTGGGGAAACGAGCCTTCAGTAAGGCATTTTCGGAGGTTTGGATGTATTGCCTACAGAGGCATGCCAAAACAAAATCTAAAGAAATTTGACTCAAGGAGTAAGAAGGGCATAATGGTGGGCTACGCAACCCAAGCAAAAGGGTACAGAATTTGGGACCCAGAGCTAAAGAAAATTTTTGAAACTATCAATGTGGACTTCAGGGAAAATTTAATTTGGGGGAAATCAAACTTGAATGGGAATGTAGACAATGATGATGATTATTCTTTTATTAAACCGATTAGTGAAGTTCTCTTAGATAAAGAGATAGATGAAAGAAAGGCTCCCACCCCTTGTGAGGAAATTGAATGGGTAAGGGATGCAGTAAAAAGAAAGACAGGGGACCGTACTGATATCTACTACTATGAAAAGGGAAATAAAACAAGGTTGAGGTCACCCAATGATGTAGAAAAATATTGTAAGAAGAATAACATTGTTTACAATCCTGAGCTATTTGATTTCAAAAGTAAAAATGTACCTTATAATCCTTTGTTTGATATTTTTAATTCCCCTAATGAACAAATGGAACCCGAGCCAGAGGCAAATTTGTCAGAAGTGCTAATTCCCCAAAACTATAATCAATGCTTGAAAACCCCAGAAGTAAAACATTGGCAAGAAGCCATGTCAGAAGAAATGAAAGTGATTCAAGAAAGGGGGGTGTGGCAATTAGTTCCCCAGCCAGTTGGTAAACCAGTACTTGGTAATAAGTGGGTCTATGACTTGAAGAGGAATGCTAAAGGGGAAATTGCCAGGTTTAAAAGCAGATTGGTTGCGATGGGAAACAGGCAGGTGGCAGGAGAATCGTATTCTCAGGTTTTCTCCCCGGTTATCAATTTCTCCCTGATCAGAATGTTTTTCTCAATTCTGGTGGTATTCCTGGGTTGGAGCCATTTTCAATTAGACATAAAAAACGCATACCTTTATGCTGATTTGCATGAAGAAATCTATATGCGACAACCACAGGGTTTTGTAATCCCGGGAAAAGAAGACTGGGTATGCCGTCTAAAGAAATCGCTATATGGTCTCCATCAATCGGGGAGAAATTGGTACCTGGAAATTGATAAGGTTCTCCAAGGTCTAAATTTTTTGAAATTTAAATGTAGTAACTGTGTCTATACAAGAAACAGAAATGTGTTTTTATTGATGTATGTAGATGATATAATAATTTTTGGAAAAAATGAAATCATAATTCAGGAAACAATTCAGGATTTATCAAAACATTACGATATTAAAGAATTAGGGAGAACTAAAAAATTATTGGGGGTAGAATTTGAAGAAATAAATGGGGGAATTTTTATACACCAAAATTCTTATATTAAGACAGTTTGTGAAAATTTTGAAAAATATCAATACCCATACTCGACCCTCCCAATAGCGAAAGGTACAATTTTGTCTTTAAGTGATTGTCCAAAAACGGACCAAGAAATAAAAGAAATGGAGAAAGTACCTTATCGCAATTTATTGGGATGTTTGTCCTATATAGCAGGGAAAACTAGACCGGATATTGCCTATACAGTTAATCTATTATCTCAATTTCAAGCAAATCCGGGTAAAAAACATTGGCAGTGTTTATTAAGACTTTTAGGTTATTTAAAATATACAAACTATTATAAATTAAGTCTATCTGCAATAAATGAAATTAAAATCAATGGTTTTTCTGACTCAGACTATGCTGCTAATAGGGACGATAGGATTTCGATGGGGGGAATTATTATTTACATTGACAAAGTACCTATTATCTGGCGAACATTTAAACAAAAGTGTGTTTCATTGTCCACCATGGAAGCTGAGTATATCTCTTTGACAGAAGCTGCAAAAGAGGTGGTGTGGTTAAAAAGAATTTTAGAAGAAACATCACATTTTGAAATAGCTGGATATAAATTTAACGGGTCTGTAATTAATTGTGACAATATAGCTGCAATTGAATTTTCAAATTCCCCTATAGAAAATTCCAGAACAAAGCATATTGATGTCAGATATCATTTTTGAGAAACTTAGTAGAGGAGAATACATTTGAATTAAAATATGTGAAAAGCGCAGAAAATCCTGCGGATACGTTTACCAAGCCTCTGACTCGGGGTACATTGAAAAAAATGTGCAAACTCATTTTTGGTAATTATGAAAATGTAAAAGTTTAATATTCAAATGTGTAAATTTTTCAATGTTTCTCAAAAGTGTTTAAAATTTTTTTTAAATTGTTGTTTGAAATATGTCAGTTTTCATGTCGTTTTGAAGTGTATCGTGCTGTGTGACCGAGAAGGGGGGAATTTGTTGGCATAAATATTTTTTTATTCTCGGTCCACAGCCGATAATTTAAAGAAAATAATTTAAAGTTAAGTGGACCTACTTTAAGCCCAGTCTGGTAAAAGTAGAACTTGTCAACTAGTTGGTGCTAACACTTCAATCGACGATTCCCCCACGCCATAATTAATGGAGACTGTTTACAGAAACCATCGAAGATTGCATGTCTCGATGTGTCGATTCAGAAAAAGTCGAGTTGTCACCTAATTGATTCGAATTAATTCCACTTGTTGACCGCACGTGCTATGGAGAGGAGTACGAATATTCGCGGCAGTGGAATAGGCAAATGAGTGATGGTCGAAGTAGAAGTTAGTGTGGTGACGTCATCGAGGCATGGAATCTCATTGGTTGATAAAACATATATATTGTGGCGAGTGGCAGCACTCGGGGCAGCAGTCTCTCTTCTCTCAACGATCCCCAGTTGTTGTTTTGATCGTGAAGCCTAGTCCGGCTCACGTGTGGGGGGGGGTTCCCCGCGATGCTAGCGGGGTTTTTTTGTGGTGTGTAAATCTCTTCCAAGTCCTGGAATTAGTATGAGTCCAGGTGAAGAAACACTTGTGTTGTGTCCGGCCAATTAATATTGCCGGGGAAGTGAGTTCCTATGTGTCTACCTGAGATGTTCAGCGATCTACGAACTGTCTAAAGTTGCCTTTCCATTACGGACATTCCTGAAGTGTGATCCGGGCGACCTTTTTGTGTGTCTTCAAGTTGATCCTTTGGACTTGCCAGCGACTACATCGACATTTTGGTGACATTTTTCCTTTATTTACTGGAACCACATTTTGTTATGATATTTTGGGGGTGTTATTTTATGGGGATGTTATAAAGATTCTAGTCATATTTAATAAATGTATTTTTCTGAAACATGTTTTTTGCTTGTCTCCAACTTGACATTGCACGGCCAGTTAATGTTGGCTTAGTTTAAATATCTTAACTTTTGGATTTTAAACTTAACTTTAAGTATGCCAACACTTCTAAACAATCAATTTTAAAATCATTCGTGTTTTTATTTATTTATTTATTGTGTATTTCTAATGACAAATAGCACGATTAAAAGCATAACATATGCACAGTTATAAATTATAGAAAATTTATGAAATAATATTATAGTTCTATTCCTAATCAAATAATAAGTAAAAGTTTTCAATTTCTTTGACGTCGGAGGAGGGGAGGGGGATACTTTCTCAAAACGGGATTGTTTGTTAAACAACCTTAAACCTTAGTTTCTCTCAACATTTTCAAGACAAAATTATCAACATATTGTATTTTTAATGCAGAACTTTAAAACGTATCTTGTATCAAACTTGATAGCTTATTTTCGGATAAAATTTGACAGAACTTACCTACCCTTTGCTTTCCAGAATTCGTTCCACCCCCAAGTCAATTTTTCTGATGAACAAAGTGTACCGAAAAGTACCAACAGAGAAATTGATGAATTTAAATATGACACCAAATCTCCCTGCTGGAACCATTCGGGATGATTCTTCTTTTCTCGCCGTTTTCCAGTTCATCAAAAACATAAATACTTCATCAAAATCAATATCAAAACAGGTTTCTGATTTATTTTTTATTTTACAGTGTGCGCAAATTTCATTATTAATTCTATTTATTACAAGATTGAATTCTATTACATGATTATTCCATGTCATATATCAGAGAATCCCGCTCCCCCACAGATCAAGGGTGATGGTGTCAACATAAAATGCTATGAAGCGCTCACCCCCCCCCCCTCCCATAAAAAAACAACCCCCTGAAAATGTCAATGGCACAGTCTGCGTGGTGAAACACCCTCGTCTTTTTCCCATATCTACATTGCATATTAATAACATAGTAATTAATAAATGATCACTTTTAAAATAATGACTGTATGGGACAATCTTGAAATAATATTACTTTTTATTTTGGCATGTAAATGCAGCTGTTCCATTTTTGCCACTGACTCATTCCTCCCAACTGTCCTATATTAAACTAGTATATCCACAAAGGAAATGTTATTTGTGAAACAACTGATCTTAAGCAATTTTTTACTATTAACCACATTTAACAAAATGAAATAAGCAGATTAATGTTATTGCATAACTATGTTGGTTATTAATAGATAACTGGGTTATTTTCTAATGGTATAAATATTTTTAAATGAATGAATTAATAATAATAAATAAAGATAAATAATACTGGCACATTTTTCAGGGGTGCCCACTTGGGGGGGGGGGGGGGGGGTCATGGCGCAGACTGCGACATTAAAACTTTTAGGGAGGGGGTGTTTTGAGAGGTATTTTTCTCATTTCTGGGGGGCTCTTGCTTTTCGGGGGGTCTCCACGATATTGAGGGGGTGGGTGTGCCCTTGCCCTTAGGAGGGCACCCTCGCAATTTTTATGAATCATATTACAATACTAGAAACCATTTGCATTACCATATTTTTAATGAATTAAACAATTTTTTTTTTAGAATCAATGTATGTATATCCAAACCGTTTTCAAATATTTCGGAACAACTTTTCTGTGATTGCTTTTAAAGTATAAAACCTAAGTTTTCTGTTGCGTAATTTATCGGTTTCAATTGGTTACACAGCAAATAGTACATAGGTATACAGCGCACTTAGGTATCAAGTGCATATCAACAAAAAATATAAATTTTCTGATAACATGTTTTAAAATATTCATTCATACTTACAAGTGAACATCAGCGGAATAAAATCTAAGTTCCTCCATTACAACTGGATAAGTCATCCGAATGGTTTTGTTTTAAGTATTGATACGGAACTATTCACGCTTGAACACACAATATATGTCTAATCATGACCGCACTGACAATTGTAAAGAAGTAAAGCGTTATTAACTAACTTAATACCTGCGGACAACGTCTAAATCAAGGCCAGTCCAAAATGCAAAGGCGTGAAAAGAGTTTCGACACATATTACTACTCTCTAGATATGAAATAACAAGCAATCCAATGCTAAACAGTTGCTGACTGCAGCAACCATAGATAAAGAAAAAAAACTTTCTCGTTATTTCCGACTCACTGGTGTTCGCGTTGGAAGTATAAAACACGTTTCGCATCAACACTTCCGCTTCTAGATTTTTTAAAATAACAAAAAGCTTTCTGAATAGATAAGAAGTTTGCTATTGGATGAAGGATTTTTACTATTTCGGAAACCTTTCCGTTACATCAAAAAACGTTTCCGAAATTTTTAGTGTAGTAAGTAGCCTGAACTTCGTCTGAAGTGTTAAAATTGGCATAAAATTGCTAAGAAGTGCATGAGCTCAGCTCCCGTGAGCTCTTATGCAAACTAAGCAGTGACCTTAAGCAAGGTTTAATCTCCATAAGAACTCACGAGAGCTCAACTAGTGTTGAGATGTGATACATCAATTTTTTGACAAAAAATGTTCTGTGTAGCTCAAGTTGACATAATTCAACCAATAATAGCCAAAAATTGCCAATGAATTGTCACACCAAGAACATGAAAGCCTGTCACGTAACAATGAAGAAAGTAACAGGTCTTCTCTCAGGGAGCCTTTCTCGTTATATCAATATTAGGATCTCCTAAGTTTTCCTACTTTGTTTAGCTTAAATTTCGATGTCTCGCTACTCGAAAATTAAATAAAAAAATAAAGTTATTACGCTTAGATGAGACCGACTACAGTTGATATAGGGTTAAATTGATTCAGGGGTTTTAATTTTCGAATATGTATGTGCCCAGAACAGATAGTCTTATGAAGAAGCAATCGGCTTATACTGATTTGACCAGTGTAAGCGGGAGAATCTCTCTTTTTTTTTTTTCGCAAAAATTTTTTGTGCACAACGGTGCCCTAATGGGAGATTACGGGAGGTCACAGTGACCTCCTGAAAAAATCTTTAATCGGAAAATTTTGTCTGACGATTCGGCAAAATTTGCCATCCGACAAATTGAGAATTTCCGGCCTCCCAAAGATATTTAAGTTCAAGGAGCTCTGTTTGTGCACAAATGTGAATTTTTATGGTTTTCTTTCGACTGTTGTACTGGGTGCTTATGCTTAAGTGATTACATTATATTAAGCAAGCTACTACTGTGTTCTTTGAATAGGAGGCATGATTGTACCTAATAGATGTTGCTTAGATTCGAAGCTGTTTCTTCACCGTTTTTGAGTAAGCTTAATGATGTTGTTTGGGCCAAGTTGATACATCGCGGTTAGTTCAAGTAGATATACCGTATAATAATTTAACTCTCAAATTTTAAGAATTAATTATTTTTTTTTTCCGTTTTTCAAATGTTTAGATATAACCAAAAAAACCTTAAATGAAGGAAATTCCGCCTGAAATATTTGAAAGAATTTAGTCAGACAAAATAGCCATGCTTATGTTTGTATCTATTGTAAAGTAAATTTGCATTTATCTTTTAAACTTGCATTGTGAGAGTCTTCTTGTGAGAGTCGTGAGAGTGAGAATCGGACAAAATAGCCATGCTTATGTTTGTATCTATTGTAAAGTAAATTTGTATTTATCTTTTAAACTTGCGTTGTGAGAGTTTTCTTTAAAAGACGACTGTTAAAAACTTCATTTCGTTGCTTATTACGTCAGAATAACAGCTTATTCATTGATGTATCACCTTGACCCACATTGGGTACAGTTGATCAAATTTTAAAAAATCATTTTTTTTTGTATGAAAAAAAGTAGTTTAACAAAGGTGTTGAAATAATTATTTGATAAGAAAATAGCAATAGTGCAACAGGAAATTTTATTTTGGTATGTAACATTAGTAACAGAAATTAGAAACATCAAAATGTAAACTGAATCAACTATACCCGGTCTCCCCTAAACAAGATTATTAGTGTACAAGTTCTACTGTGAAAAATTATTCATTATTAAAATCAATGTAACCGCTGAATTAGTTCTCGATTAAGTTAAATGAAGGTTTATAATTCAACTAAAAGGAATGCTAAATCTAAATGCAGATGTATCGTGGTTTGAGAAAATCCTTGGTTTGAGAAAATCCGATGGCGTAATTTTGAGAATTATGAATGATGACTCTTCTCGTGACAATAAATGTGTCATACTGTTACAGGAGAGAAAAATTGTCATTGGTAAAAAAATCGGAATCAATTGATGAACATAAGATGTTTTACGAAAATATTACAAATGATAGTTCTAGTAATGAAAATGAGTCTCTAAGTACAGATCAGACTAATTTATTTGTTGTTAATTTTATGTATTATGATGGAATGAAAATGAATGTGAAATGAGGAACATAGAGAGTTAAGAATCTGCTGTACCGGAATTATTTGGGTTTACCAAATATTTTTATACATGCATACTTCCAAATGTAGTGGGGAACGTGTAAACATGGTATTCAAAAGAATTAAGAGGGCTGGTGTGACAATCAATATTTTTAGGGACAAGTATACATTCTGAAATCTGTGAAAGCTTAAAAGACTCGGAACTCTAATAATTGTATGGGTGTATCTGTCCCTTTGCATCTCTTTTGAATACGTCACTGTTTAGTTGCAGGGGGTGGGGGGTGGGGGAGGAGGCTTGCGCTAACTAGGCCATCTGAACAGAATGTTGGATTGTTGGTACTCACCTCCAAAAATTTACAATGCTGCCCTTAAGTAAAAAAAAGGTTGGAGATCCCTGCCCTTGGCAATCCCTTTGACTGTTTTTGCTATGTAAAAGTGCAGTATTTTCCTCTTGCAAAGATGTGTCAAAGAGAACATATTTGAAAAAGAAATGTTCAAGCTAAGCCGAGAAACAAATTAGAAAAACTAATCGGATAAAATAGGAAGAACCAAATATGTACCTAATTTGATAGTTATCCTCCTGCCTTGCAAATTCTTGAAACAGCAAATTTTATTTGACCCGAAGATCGTGCCGTGTAATTGTAAGGTCATTTCCTTTTACCAGTTTCCTTGTTTAGTCGTTTGAGTAAGGTAGTATAAACGTACCTGCCATATTTGTATGCATTGTTCTTTCAAAGTTATACTGCAGATTTTGCGGGATTTAAGGTTTAAATTAAAAAAAGGAATCTAGATATCAATGTCTGTTTTTAGAGATCTTCTGTATTGTACATTAGTCGTTTCTTTTGATCAAAATTAAAATGGTGATCGGTACTTGGAAAATTTTTCTTCTTGTGTGTAAAGCTCAAATTGTTCCCTTGAATCTCCATTTACTGATAGTTTGAATACTCGAAGTCACAAAAGCTGCTGAAAAAATTCAAATGATTCATAAGTATGCGAATCATGATTACTTATGCTCAGTATTGAGCTACCCTAAAAAAATGCTTCATCAAAAACTCCTAAGAAGGATGGCTACTGCCTTGTATTTCAGGTTAGTGATAACAATTTCCAAAAGATAGGGGTTCTTAAGAATTTTCCATCCCTGGTGACTATACCATAAAAAAAACTGAATAATAAAATAAAATAAATAAATAAAAAAATCTAAAATAAATGACGAAAAATGTTTAATGAAACTTGTCAAGTAATTCATTTCGGTTTGATTACATAATTCTTTTTCCCATTTATTTTGCAGACTTCTTTTTTCTTAAACAAAGACCTTTATTTTGACTACAATTTCGCATTTTATAAAAGGTGAAAAAACTTGCACTAATATAGTTCTTTATTTACTAGCTGCGCTGCCCGGCGTTGCACAGTTTACATCAAAAAGAAAAGGTGCGTTAAGTGACGCATGTTCAACAATCAGGCTCAAATAAAAGAAAAGAAAAAATACGGTAAAATTTCCCGTCAACGTGTAGAAAAGTGCAATTTTATAACTGAAAATTTAAATTAAGACCTGTTTGGATTTTTTTTTTTTTTTTTGGAATTCCAAAAATTCAGTCATTATTATTAATAAGCATAAACATTCTCTCCCCACGTATAAGAGGCGATAAAAAAAACCTATGTGAAATTTTCCGCATCAACGGACCTCTGTGTCATATTTGAAAGATTCGACGTAAACGGTGGATTTGTATAAGGACCATATCACCACATCAATTAATATATCGTGCTCCGGCAAGGAAAGTGACTCAACTAAAAATTTTAGGGAAAAAACGTATTACCTATTAATTTAAAATCTAAATTTGATGTGTAAAGCTCAATGTGTGTTATTGCAATATATAATAATGTAATCACTCTCAATAGCTTATTCAAATGATTTCGGTTTATTAGATTTTGAAGTATACAATTATTCTATAATAATTAAATGATTAACTGACAATAAATAATGTGTTAGAACGATATACTAATTTTATAACAATGATTTTATAGATTATAGCAATAAATTTATCTGTCAAACACAAGGAAAATTAGTTGGTTTTCATTTTATCCATTTCGTTTAATTTCGTCCGACGTCCCGGATGTTTCACTAAGTAGAAACCCTGATAGGATCCAATCCTTTTCCTGGATAATCCCCTCCCCCCCCTCCCCGCTTTTCTTCTCGATTGACCCACAATGCACGACAACGTTGGTTCAAATTAAAAGCAAAATATTATATCCAGGCTTGCATTCCTGTAAGAAAAAGTTTAACACTCTGCCACTGTCTACAACTGAAAATAAAGAACAAGTAAAAATGGGTAATGAAACACAAAAACTTACCAAGTGAATAATGGAAAATATCAAAAGATGTCATACTTTTCCAGTAAATGTAGCTAACTTTTCCACAATCAACAAATAAGAACGAACATTTTCAGTTAGCCTATTATAGCGTTGTTGTACCACTTAACACTCAAATACGAACGCAAGCTTATGACAGAATAAAAATCACATTTCACCCATGTTGAACAGGTAAACAAACGAATCAGAACACACAGCATATGACACACAAAAAAAAAGAAAAAGCTTCTGAAAATGTGAATTAATATAAAAAAAGCAAACTTCAAACTAAACATTGTCGTATGTGAAAGGACTGTATAAAGAAATTTGTATTCCTAAAAAAATCTTTAAAAGCGAAAAAAAAATTATATATATTTTTTTAATAGGGAAAGCTACTTCATTCCTCCGTTAGCAAATCTGTGAAAGTGACGTCCAAAAGATCAGTGGTAGAAAGCATTTTCTGTTGACCAGAGAATGAAGAATATTTTTTGTATTTTAAAAAATATGAAAATAATAACTATTGCCCCCCTCCCTTTTTTTTACTTTTTTTCCCCTCTGAAGAATGAGACGAATTGAGAAGAATGATTTGATCTGTATGAATAGACTTATTAACTTTTTGCTGGATGAGTTCAGAAACATAAAAATTCGGAAGATCGGATTTTAAAATTATTTTCAAAAAATTATACAAAATAAACATAATTTGCTTCATTTAGATTTTTTTATCATTATTACGTTAAAAATTGGATTCAATATATTCGGGTTGAAGTATTATTTCTCTGCACAGTGGAGTAACAAATTTTTTGCCCCCCCCCCCCCCCCCCAGCAAAATATAATTTTGTTTCTCGTCCTAAAAATTGTATTGATCTATACTTTTAGTACAACCGCGAAGTCCATTTTGTCATCGCGAGGTCAAAACACTGAAGATGTGTGTGTGTGGGAGGAGGGTGGAATCCGATTTTTTTTTCAATCTTATATGCATATATATATGTATACATATACATAAAAAGAGAGAAAGAAAGTGGGTTCGGTTTCCTTGAATATGAGCGCAGAAATCAAGAAAATTCGTCCTATACAGGGTCGTCATTTCAATTTTTTTCTGGAAGGGGGGGGGGGGAGTGATGAAGGTCGTATATTTTTTATCGGAAAACAGAAAAATACGCCCATTTTTATGTAAAACACACCAGCAGAATTTCTTTCAGCAGTTTGCGAAGCAACTGATTTAAAATTTCAACTGTTAAAATTTCAAAAATAATCTTCAAGATAAACGAATCGCGATATTACGCTACCTTGAATGCGAAACCAGCGAGTTAAATGTACTCTGCCACGCTGGGACTTTGACTCCAGTATTACTTCTTTAGCAAACAAAAATGCTTTTATTCAAAATACGATGTATGTGTTTGGTGTTCTTCTTGATTAACTAAATAAAAAAATGCTATAGAGATGTCAATCAAAAAATAATAAATAAATTAGTTAAATTAATTCATCCTTCATGGGGGGAGGCCCCCCCCCCCCCACACTAAAATCCGCTACTGGGTGACTGTAACCTCTCAAGAATTTCCTGATTTGGCAAATTTTGTCTGATGATCTGGAAAAATTATCATCGTTCAGCGAAATTTGGAGTTCCATTCGGAAAAATTATCATCATTCGGAAAATTTTGGAGTTCCAACCGTCAAATTCAGAATTTCCGGTTTCCGCTCTCCTAAAGTTTCTAAGTTCGTTGCGCCCCTGAATGATGAAGGCTTCGATTCTGGACGATAATCGATAGAGAATGAGTGACTTGAATTTCCTTCAGTAAAAAGTTTTAAAATAATACACAAACTAAATTTTTCCCATGAATGACAAAAGAGCAAAACTCTAACAGAAAGTGCTTTTGAAATTACCTCTTGAATGGTTGGAATTCAACATTTTCCGTTTCCTAGACGTATTGATCATCAACTTTTAACTCCGAGTTTAGTTACAACGATGAACAATAGATGGCAGCATTATTAGTATTGGTTTATATTACTTTTTTTTCTGATTTTGAAAGTGGACTCCTAAACGACGTTTTTAAAAAAATATATAATGAATGAATTTCTGTGAATAATGAGTGAATATATATTCCATGACCTACTCCCTCATTTTCTTGAAAAGCTAACTATTCTATCACACATGAGGCAACAATAAAAAAATTATAACAGTTGTTTCTTCTCCACACTTGCCAAGGGTCGACGGATCGCTCCTCAGGCGCGCCAAAAAAAGGGGGTACGGGGGGTTCTTAGCAGTTAACACTCGTAAAAGTTTAGTCAGATCAGAGGCGGATGCAGGATTTCATTTTTTTGGGGGGGGGGGCATGGTCAAGGGTGATAGTGGACTCAAGTAAAATTTTTTGAAGACATTCTGAAATTTTCAAAAACTATGAGAAATCCCCCCCCCTCCTCCCCTACCGTTCAAAATTGCATACAAAAATCATTGAAATAACCAGTTTTAAATTTTTTTCTTTTCCAAGTATTTTTTCCGGTTTTAGAATGTGTCGTCAGCCCTAAATTTTCGGAAACGGCAACCCAAGATTATGTAGTCTCACGTAAGGCAATTTTCTTAAATTTAGGTTACATTTAATTAAAATAATAATAATTAAAGTAAATCACTTGGTTTGACCTCTGGTTCTGGGATTCACCTTGTAAAAAGCCGTGAAGGAATAGCGTGATATTTCCTGTTCTAACAGTGAACTTTGAATTTGTGCTGAAAAAAAGTTTTAATCATGTTCAAATTTACATAGCAACTTTGAATAAAATGGGCATCTCAGATATAAGTTGAAAAAACGTATAGGGCTTGTTGATAATTGTATGTGGATTGTGGAAACTGAAAGTTATAGATCTGGGCCTGAAATGAAGTATTGTTTAGCATAAAAGTTGTGATTAAACATTAACTAACTGACGTAACTAAAAGTTACTGCACATTAATTATAATAAAATAACATTAAGATAATAGCTTCTTACGACGGCCTCCGCTCGTTTTTCTATTTTATGTACTGATATATCCGTAAAGAAGGTTCATTTCATTCATATATCTGATTATGACACATCTATCTTGTATGCAGAAATATACTATTAAAACTTCACTTAAAAATGCGGCGAAAATCTAATTAAAAATTAAATATTTTATTAACGTAGTTCAATACTAGCCGACTGATTCTTTTCGGTAGTAGAAAAATGGGTTCATCAGTTTTTTTTTGTTTTTGTTTTTTTTTTACTTTGCAAAAAAAGACAACAATGTTTTGTCACCCGAAAACTTCATTGTTTTTGTTATAGTTAGTCCTTTTCTAACAAAACGCGACTTTTTTCAGCACAGTTTCTGTCTAATACAAGGGGCTAATTTACGGAAACCCTCGTATTACGAGGTTTAGCGCTAACACGAAGCTAAAATTTTGCATTTTTTGCACGACAGAAAATCCAAAACACTGATTTAAACTAATTAACTATTCACAGCACATTTACAAATAAACTCAGCTCGAACGAAAACGAAACTGTCTAAAAATCATTACAGAAAGGAATAATAATTTACAGAGACTTTACATAAAAAATAATTACACAATCAAATGTTTTATCAATTGCAGAGATGCCTTTTACAGCTCTGCAAATACTCCTATCGTCCATTAAATTTGTTGCATATAAAGCGATCGGTCGGACGGCAGACACATTTTTATTACTTAAGTTTACTGGCGCCTGAAAACAGTGCCGTAGAAAGACTGTCTCAAGCAAAGCTATATATCAATAGCAAATGACATGTTATGCCACAAAAAAAAAAGTTCAAAAATTATGTCCTTATTCTTATGGTTCTGTTCAGGTCTTTTTTTTTTTCAAGCAGTCATTTTCATTACTCAAATGCAATGAACCTTATAACGATTACAAAGAAATTTTGCACTCCAGAGAGGGGGGGTCGCGACCGACATGACCCCACACCCTCTTTATATCCACCCTTTCACGTAATGCCCAAAAAATATTGAATTAAAAAAAAAAATCTTTTTCATAGGCTTTCGATCAAGTTTTTTTTTAAATATTTTTTCAAGCAAACATTCAAATACGTTCACGGTTTTTTAGGGGGGGGGGGAGTGATTCCCGTGACCCCTCCCCCTCCCTCCTTGTATCCGTCACTGACTCAAGTTGTAATTGAATAGAGATATTTTGCATGGAAATCGACCAATTCTAATCGCACTCAAGAATAACTCGATTTAAAACTTTCATCATTTCGCTGGTCTTTTATGACACATTATTCGCAACCCGGTACCTACCCCTAAAAGATGTCTTGTTAAGACCCCTAGGAGACCTAGAGATGAAAATAGGGGAAGAATCATTGTCAGAGACGTAGCAAGGCGTGGGAGGCCATTACACCCATCTCATTAAACAGAGGTGCTCGTTCCCTCTAAGAGCAATAATAACATGCACCCCTCCCACAAAAAACACGAGATCCCCCCCCCCAAAAGAAAAATACCACTGAAAACAACTCCATTTAAAAATTTCAATGGTGCAGTCTGCGGCCATGACCCCCTCCTTCGTGGGCACACCGCAAAAACTGAACCTTATTTACAAGAAGCAATGCAATAAGATGTATATTGACCGATATTTGATTTCAAACATTTTTATGAGTTCAATACATTCTGATTTGTAACTTTTTTACACCTTTTGACTTCTATTTTTATTTATTTTTAGCTCCTTGTTCTACAACCTAATAAATAAAACTGTTTTAAAAAATAATTTTGCACATTGATGATGGAGTTCAACACTATATACGTGCAAGAATATTTATTAAAATAAATAGTGACATAATTTTATTGATTTATCTATTTTTTTTCTTTTGTTTTTTATTCTACACCGTATTAAATATGTTCATGTCTATAAATGTGCAAGATTATTTCTTAAAATATCCAGCAATAAATATTTACATATTCTTTGTTTTCCATTCTACATCCTAATGAGAATGTTCACCTGTCTAGGTAAATGTACAAGACTATTTAATTAAAATAATCAGCGATCTATTTCTAGCACTATTCATTCCAACTTATGAGATTATTAACCAAAAAAGTAAGGGTCAAGAACGGTGAAAATGCTACAGAGGTCCTCGGAATACATAAGTTTGGAGAGAGAGAGAAATCCTAATATTAATTCATTCTTTCATACTCTTTACTGACATTTTAAGTTCTATATATACTCAATTTTGTGATTCAAAAATTTAATTTTGACGTAAAAATTACATATACGAATATTATTCATTCTTCCGTTTCAATGGTTAACGAAATACATTTCTCAACGTGTATTTTATAATTTCCGTAAACATTAACGGAAAATAATAATCCAACATTATTCTTTTGAATCTTTAAGGGATTGATATATACTGAAAGTCACGGTAGGGTAGACCGCGGCACGTTTACGCAATGTCCTTTTTTAATTATAACTAGAGAGCCAACAGTCATAACAGATTGATGCTGCTCCCTAGCGTTTATTCTCACAAGGTTTTGAGCATCAGTCGAGCTTCGGTCTAGCGTGCAAAAAGAATAATCAGTTTTCTACCAAGTTGAGTAAATTTTGTGTTGAACATTTTGAAGCTTATTGTGAATAAATAATACTTAGTTAAGAAAGAACAAATATATAAAAATTAGCAGAATTTTATTATTTTTTCAGAATTGTATTTGTGTGAACTGAAATGTTATTAAATTTTTTTGCACGTCAAAAATAACTCCAAACTTGGCGACGGGGCAAGTTTACGCGTTGACCTCGGAGCACCTTTAAGCACGTTCTTACTGTATCTACTTAAACGTACCTCGTACACTTTTTTCGCTCCAAACTGTCCCAAACCTTTTTAGTATTTTCCGGCTATTTGATTTTGAAAATTACCATTTTTTTTTTTAATGTTACACATTCGTATCTTATAGTTTACAATCATGCCCCTTTAGCCTTAACTTTATAAATATTCAGTCTACAATAAATTTGCTTTATTTTAACGATGGTAAGACATTATGTTCGAAGCAACAACAGAACCGCGTTAGGTGTCAAAATAAATATGCGTAAACGTGCCCCGTGTTCAGGGCATGTTTACGCAACCGACTTGGACTTAAAAATATTTTTTTTTTTTACGGTTAAAAATACAAACTGAGCAACAACTGAATATTCCAATTTTGACTCCATTAACTGCTCCATAAAGCCGCAATGTCTAAAATTTCCTAAGTTAAAACATACAAATTAGAAAGTTCAGTGAAAAAAATCCGCGTAAACGTGCCCCGGTCGCATTATCGACACCATCTTCGACACCAATATAATATCTATAACTTCAAGCCCTGCTTCAAATTCATCATCATTGTTGAAAGTAAATTTCGGACGTTGATGACAAGACACTATTTTGAGGTACTTCACATTGTAATAAGACTCATGTGTGACCCAAGGAGACTCAAAATTGCTGTCCGTGGGTACACATGGTTGTGTGTCCTTGGGCACAAAGGTATGCCATTTTGGTTTTGCAAGGCAGTCACATCGACAGGACCACAGTTTTACAACATTAAAAATCAGAAACAAAACCATCAAAATATAGGGAATCATGATACCTACAACAAAAATAAATAATACAATCCACGACGGACGAAAAAAAAAAGAAATTGCACATTTTTTTTGCTTAGACACTACTAAAACCAAAAATTGTGTGGAATCTTAAATGTTCGTTTGATGGCGTTGAAACTTCCTGGGGTACTGGAGAGGGGTGTGATACACACGTTGAACCCCAATTAGGATCTCTCTCGACGATACCTGGAATTTCCCGACCAACGTCCGTAGGTACAACCGTCCGTGGGTACAGCATCTTCCCCTATGATCCACAGATAGTCAATTTACACAGGTTTCACTGTACTTAACTTCTCTTCTAGACAGTCTGTGGAAACTCAGAAACACGGAATTTTTTTCTTATTTTTAGCTTACAGTTTCCAGAACCATTGCTCGATTATCCGTACTTTCCAATTTTCCGTATAAATGTCAACAACAGATTCGAACTTCAGTCAGAAATCTGAACCGCCGGGCCATTAGAAGCTTTCTCAAATCCATCAGAAGACTTCAAACAGTGGTTCTGCTTTCTGACGGAGGCTGAAATTGACTGATGAGTATAATCATAAGTGAGCTGAAGACCTAAATAGAAATGAAATCTGAAAGCTAGAAAATCTGCTGAGATCATTTTTGAATGTAACTTTATGAATAGAACTTTATTTGAATCTATACATCTATTCAGGGGCACCCCGAGCTCAAATGTTGGGGAGAGCGGAAGTTCTCAATTTGCCGAATGGAATTCCAAATTTTGCCCAATGATGATGATTTTGCCGAATCGTCAGACTAGATTTTCCGAATTAAGGAAACTTTTGGGAGGTCACGGTGACCTCTGTTCTGGCTACCCCTGCATCCACTCGCTTTTTTCAACTTTGAAACTTACACCGAACGCCGTCGTGTGCACATGAATCGATTTGGATCAGGCCCAGAGACCTACAGCATGCAGGGGCCTCATGCCACTATAAAATTTAATTTTTAGCGATGAATGTATAATAAAGGACTGGAAAGTTTTGGACTAGAGGTCCCATTACGAAGTTAAGACATTTTACAATGTATTATGAAATGACAAAGAATAAAACTGAAAATTTCATAATGATTTCAAGCAAAATGTAATAATTCAAGTCAAAATGAATCACTCATTTTCATTAAAATAAATCGATTTTTTTTCAAGGTTTTTTTTTCTTTTTTTAATCTGCTGGTTAGCTAAGAAAACTAAAGAACTACTTAAAGACACAATCTCACCTCTGCGGAAAATAATTATCATAACTGTAGTTCCATTTCATGCTTTCTGAATCAGTGTGCGCATTCAATCCTCAGCTCATCGAATTAATACGACCAAAAGGGGGTGAGCAAAAGGAAGAAGTTCCAAAAGGAATAGTTTGGGGAGACGGATTATCCGATAATGCGGAAATATGATCGCAAGAGGAATAATGCTTCCGGCGAATGCGACGATAAGACTAACTCGGTAATCCTTTTCCCAAGACATTCAATTGAAATTTTTGAGACGCTGCCGCGCTTTATAGATTTTTATATCTTCATCGCTGACAATGCGGATTATTGCGCATCAAAGCTAAAACCGATAAAATGGATCAATAGATTTCTCTCCTAACCCCTGCTTTCGCCTCTCAATCTTCCTCATCCCTCCCCAGATCGCTGCATCCAAGAAAGACTGGATAGGCTGAAATGGAAAATAAAAAGATTTCCATTATTCCTTTGCAAATTAAAGGATAAATCTAGTTTTCGTTTCCTCCGCTATCGGATAAGTGTTTTTTTCTTCGGAGATGTTAAGTAGCTGACCATGACTGCACAGTTACTCTTCTTGGCTCGGGATTGGAAGAGGTGAAAAGAATCTTGGAAAACTGGGGAATGTCGAGGGATTAAAGCTTTCAGGAAGATAATGGATGGCTTTGCATTTTTAAGATATTTAACATTTTCAAACAGATAGTTCTTATACTTTTTCTTTGAACAAGAATTTGATGTGCTTAAGGGTACTTAATTCATCTAGCATGACATGGTTTAGTTCAGATTTGAAGATAGGTTTCTGATTAACAGTAATCCTAAATGCTCAAATTTAATCTTTATTTTTCTCTTTTCACCGAAACATAAAACGATTCGTTACTACGTGCAATATGAAACTAGTGTTTCACAGTTCCAACAAACGACTAAGTCGAATTTTTGAGTTTTTTACACAAGCTAGTCATGAACTTGTCGAGCATCATAGCCTTTTATTTAAGTCAATTATGCATTAAAATTAAATTAAGAAAGAAAATGTCTGAAGAAACATGAAAGCACAGTAGATGAAAAATATCATCTGTAACTTCGCCATACCCGATACTTTTCTTTTTAGTGCTTACTGAAAGCTGTTCGCACCTCCATCTTTCTCAGTTTCTGCATCCTTTAACGCAGATATTGCTTGTGGGCGAAAAAACGTGTAGCCTTGTGGAAAAAACTTTGATTACACATGTGCAGCACTTAAACATAGACGATCCCCTCGAACCCTTAAGCTGGATTCAAACCCGGAGCAACAAAAACAACAAAGCCTTCACCCAAGTACTGAATTTGAGCAATGTGTTCAGTATTTTATATTTTACAAAAAGCGCCAGATCCAAAACTTGAGAGACGGAACTACTGTCGTTGCTGCCTGTAGTCTGAACTGTACTGACCAGCATTAGAATGCTATATTTTTTATTTCACATGCCTGTTTAAATGTGCGCCTTTGTTGACCAAAAAATATATCAGATGGAATGGGTTGAAAATTTTCATACATGATCATAAACATATTATATAGAGAAACGATTTAGAAGTGGGGCATAGTGTGACTCTAATAAGATGAAGCCTGCCCTTGACAATGTGCACTTCTTTTTGGATAGTTCACTGAAACAGCAGAATGTTATTGGGACTAAGCAGTAGACTTGAGTTACCTTCGTAGTAATCTGGCAAAGGTGTTCCGACTTAAATTCGTGCCAATAACACTTCCTTTTTTTAGTGAACCCAAACAGAAGTAAATATTGCTAAGGTTAAGCTTTATATTATCAGAGCCTAACTGTGTACTGCTCACTGTTACTGATCTAGATATTCGTGACCAGGGATTAGTGATTATATTCTAATGCACAGGTCATAAGTGTTTCCAGTGGCGCCGCTACGGGGCGGGGGGGGGGGTCTACCCCACAGCTTAAAAGTGAAGGAAATGTATTTCCACGTTTTGAAACGTAGTCTAAAAATTAAAAAGTTGAATGATTCAAAATTTTCTACTCCGTAAATTTAACTCAAAACTTGGTCATAAACACTGTTTTAAGTCCCCCTATCAACAGCAAAAAGAAATAACACATTTTTAAGTGAACCCAACCCTGAGAGAGTAATATAAAGCTGTCCAAATGAGAAGCAGGTAGATATCTAATGCCACTAAGAAGTACTTAATCGACTGCCATTATGACTTGTTTATCGTGAGAGAATGGAAGTCTCACGAGAGAAATTATAATCTCTTGAAGTTTAAAGAAAGATCCATTAGGATTAGAAGCTGTACATACAGTTTCACCTTCTCCTTCCTCTGTTAAGAAATGTGCTTCTATTACATTGGTAAACTATTCTGCTAAAGTTAGTTGCACCGAATTAGGTGAAAACTCGACGTAAATCATGGAATAGTATAAAGAACATATGCGTATTGCATATTGGTTTATATAAGATCATTCAAAGTTAAATTTCTGTTGCGAGGATCAACCAGAAGTCGTTTTAGTAAAAGTCAAGTATTCTAATGCTGAAACAGTCTAAGATTGTACATAGATAGTGAAGGTCTTATTACAACCGAACTCATTTTAGTATTTTCCGTGCCGTTAATTCGGAAAATACTGATGAAAATTTATACACAACCTTTACTATGTTACGGTCTTCTTACTTGAAAAATTAATATTAAAAGGAAGAATGCAACTTGCGCAGAACCCTCAGTGACTTCACTGCATCCATGTGGCTCCGCAAGGGATAATTTGAGAAATGTTAAATAACAACAGATCCGTATTGTTCAGCGTTTTTGCCAAACATGCTCTACGCATTTCGCTAATAAGCAGTAACATCCTTTGTTTGAAATACTTTTCGTGTTGGTTGTGTTTAAAATATTTCCTAATGGCTTTAAGTTGCTAACCATTTTCATTTGCTTGAAATTAAGGCTCTTAAATTTAACGCCGATAGTTTCTCTTTGAAGAAACTTCATTTGGGCCAGTTTTTTTACAGGCTTTTCATTCAGACCAAATTCATAACTATACGAAAATTCGTTCGTGTGGAAAAGTGTAATTTTAGGGCTCAAAATATGAATTTAAACCCTTTTGAATCTTTTTAAAACTCTAAAAACCCCTCCATATAAATTCCTGAGCATCAGTTTACCTCTGTACCAAATTTGGAAGAAATCCGACAAAAATTATGGATTTGTATCAGGAACATACACACACACAAACACACTCACAAACATACATCCATTTTTATATACATAGATCAGTCATCGACTTTGAATATTGTGTCTAAACACTGTGTTTTAATTGAAATGTTTTCAATACTCTTATTAGAGTAGAAATACTTGTGGATGTTGCCATCTATTTTAGCATCGACAGTAATTATTTTTCTTTTATTATGGAATAGTGTAACTTTTCCTTTCTTGGGGTGACATACCACGCTTGGGAGAAAACGCCATCTGTTTGGGAGGCACATTACCCCGAACACACTGAGGGTGGATACATTTTTTTTTTCTTTTTGTAATAGGTATATACAGTCCTGCAAAATTCGGGTTATAAACAAATGATTTTACGGTAATGACGGACTGCTATACTATTTGGTGCGCAGATTCAAAATATGGCATTCTTTTTTCTCAATCATGTAAAGATTTTTCATAAAATGTGATTAAATGTATGGGCAAAAAAAGTCTATTTTAAATATTCTGGGTGAAAGAAGGAGTTTCTAAAAATTTCTGTATGTATATTATTTGCTAACTAATTTATGCATTAAACGATTGGAAATGACATACTATAAGCTAAACATACCAGTAGTGGCCAGTGCTTCAGTTGGGTCACTTCAAGGTTTATGTTTGAAAAAATAGGTTTCCAGGATTCCCAATGGATTTAAACGTGCAAGAGGTAATGCCTCATGCACGTTTGATGCATGAGGCATTACCTCTTGCACGTGATGCACTCCCATTTTTTCAAATATGAACTTTGAAGTGGCCACTACTGAAGCACTGGCTACTACTTGTGTTTTACCTTGTATATATTAATTTTATAGTAATTAGTACAGTTGCCGCTGTGTAATATAGCCTGTATTCATCTGCATCTCTTATATTTTATTTTCATTTTCCCCTGAAAGCTCCTTTCGACAAGTTGGCCAGGCCACTTACTTCAGAAAAGTATGAGAAGAACTCTGTTTCACTTTTTCTGAACCATTAGAAAGAGATACTGGCAGCTAATAAATCATGTTGCTTGTAAAAAAAAAAAAAACACTTCACTCGCAAAAGGGCGGGTTTATGGTAGCGTGGTTGCTTGGCGGGGTAAGCGACGAACTATACAGTTGAACGATTATTTTGACTTTAAAGCTAATGTTAATCTTTTTATGTGTTTTGATGAATAGCTTTAAATTCCAAAGCGTCTCTACTAGGTTTTTGAAAATGTGTGTACACATTTTAGTTGAAGAAAATGATCATTACACATCAGAAGGGATGGAAGAGATCGTGGATTTTGTATATTCAACGGACTTCCTTGAAATTCTTAGCGTGGGCATCGCCATGCGGGTAGAGGAGAGTGATGTAGTCGAGTCCCGACTTACGCGAGGAATGCGTTCCAAGACTCCTCGCGTAAGTCGAAATTTCGCATTGTAGAAAAATGTACGTATACATTTTTTTTTAGAAACTGTTAATCACCCCTTAGTCTGCTTTAAAGCATTCCTCAACTATATATTACAGTTTTTTATATTAAAGACCTGAACTTTTACTGTTTTTAAAAAATAAAAAAGATATTTTGTTCAACATAAAGTACGTTGAGATGCACAAAATAAATGGTCAATGGAAGGGAAAGACATCAAATAAAGTAACACGGCACGCACAGTATGTAGTAATAATAAAATGCTGCACTATAACAGTACTGTACAGTCGATACAGTAATAATATTCATGAGTTGAAAAATAAAGATGGTGATAATTTATGCTCCATGATCAGATCTTTGTTCTTTTTTAATATACGATTGCTTCGTATGCTTTAAATACGATTGCTTCACTTTTTTTTTTTTTTTTTTGTAACGTTTCCATTTATTGCAACAGCCTCTCTTCCTGATCTCTTTAATCCACAGTACAAGAGTAGCTTCCATTTTCATAATACATATTTACTTTGCTTAGACACTACTCTTCAAGCTTCAATATTGAAACTAAGTTCTGAACCTTTACGGATATCTTTTTAGTTTTGACTTTTACTTGTACGTTTAGAAGATTCACTCATACTTATTGTCGTGCTACCGGCGACGTTTTATAACTGCTCAAGCATATCGAGAATCTTAACCTTTTTTTTTTTTTTTGCAGAAACTTTCTTATTCTTCCCAGCTTCAAACTTTGGATGAAACAGCGCACTATGGTGTCATTATATTTCATCAACTTTAATGATTATAATAGAAAAAAAAAGATGCTGAGGGGTTATTTGATGCACTAACAACGTGATGTATAGACTAGTTTGGTGTGAGAATTGTCGCTGTCAGTGATGCTAAAGGGGTGTAATAACATTCTCGAAATCAATGTTTAGTAGCCAATAACGAAGTCGATACTTCCTTCCGAAAAAATTCGTGTTGTCGACGAGAAATTTGCGTTTGCTCTAAAATTCGTTACTCGCGAAAAATTTGCGTTATAGTCCTTTCGCGTAAGTCGAATCGCGTGGTAGCGGGAGTCGACTGTACCTTGGGACACTGCTAATTTCTAAGGATCTGGTTTTAGCAACCATGTTTTTGTTATCTCTAATAGTAACCTAGTAAAAATCAGCATCAAATGAGTAAAATTGACGATTTTGTGAGAGAAAGGAAATTTCATGACTCTAAAGTAAATATTTCCTTCATTTTTATTTCATCTTCTGTCTTTATATTTGTAAATTTAATGAACTGAATTTTATTTTGTTACAAAAGAGGAGTACTTTGAATACTTTGCTTGTGAGAAAATAATGATAGTGCATCTAGTTCGACCAACATTTTGGTTTTCATAAACCACGTGGTGATTGTACCTTGGGACATCCAAACATTTTGTACCCTAGGAAACATTCCAAGGTACAACATATGCATGGTTCTTAATAATTAAAATATGTTTAGGAACATGGAACAATGTTCTAATCTTGTGTAGTCTTTTAAACACATTTAATGTTAGGGAATAATTCATAATTCATTAAATATTCATGATTTAATTCACTACCATGAAAAAAAAATATTTTTTTTTATTTTCTGGTGCAAAATTGGTTCAAGGATATGGCTGTTCCTGAATCATGAAGACTTCCCCATATTACAACAGGATGCGTCCCAAGGTACAATAGGATGTTGTACCTAGGGACAGCTTGGAACTTTTACTTTAAATGGCTGGGAACTTTTTTTTTCAAACTGTCTGAATTTTAAAAAAATATGTTGCATAAAAGTATGTTGTGGTATTTTAATATGACTTTTAGATTTTAAATTTGATTCAAATAATTGACGTTAAAAATTAAAATATAAAAAGTGACCCAAGGTACAACACTCTCCCCTACTGCTAGTATACAATACAAATAACCTTAAACTTGTAAAACGAGCGTCATTTGTTGAAAAATGTCAAAACTTTGTATAAAAATGAGAAACAAAATGGCACAATGCAGTTAAGAGTACAAGTGAAAATGATCAAAAATGCCATAAAATACTCAAGCCAGAAGTTTCGAAGCTAACAAAGTGAGCCTCTTCCACAGAGCAGAAAATAGAAGTCCGTAACAACCCAGGAAGCGGACAAGTGAGCATTTAGTTAATTACGAAATTCATTAACAACTACATAGAAGCACAACAAATTGTACTTTAATGGGCAGATTTCTAGTCTTACATTCTTCTCAGGGGTACTCCTATGGGAGGATACGGAAGTCACTGACCTTCCAAAAATTTCGTTACTCGGAAAATTTTGTCTGACGATTCGGCAAAATTATCATGGTTCGGCAAAATTTGGAGCTCTATTTGGCAAAGTTATCATCATTCGGCGAGCTTCGGAGTACCATTAGGGAAATTAAGAATTTCCAACCTCCGAAGAATTTAAGTTCGGGACGCCGTTGATTCTTGTATGAAAGTGCAAGTTAAATAAAATCTGTAAAGTACAACCAGAGTTGGTTCTGTATCTGTTTTGGAAATCATATTCCACGAATAAGTTGTATTTTCTTCACTTTAACTTACTATTCTTATAACTTTTATTTGAAAATCCATTTGTTTGTTTATAAGAATAAGTGTAAGCAAAAAAAAAAAAAAAAAAAACGAATAAAAATTTTGTATGTATCTCATTTTGTTTTAAACAAATAGCTTGTTTTATTTTTCTCAAACGTGTACAACAAATATTTCTCAATCGGGTGTAAACATAAAAAAAAAAAAATAATAAATAAAAAAAAGCCCCGGATTATTCCTGAAAGTAATAATTTTTAAGACAAACTGAATTTTTATCAAAATCACTTTCTGTAGAAATTTCCATTCTAGAACAATTCCTTTTTTCCCTCCAAGTTTTTATTTCCTATCTTTTCCTATTTCAATTGATGCTAAATTGAAAGACGCACTTTCCATAAAGAAAATAAAATTGGTATTATAAAATAATAATAAAAAAAATCCAAGTTGAATTTATATTAAATGTTGAGGAGACATCTTTTATCAACACGAGCAACTCTGATTAGCGAAAAGTCACCAAACACACACACAACACAATCGGCAAAACTATTTATACACTCCTAAATAAGGTCTCAAAATGAAACACGCTTGAAATATAGCAAATGAAAACCTGCTTTCCTTCATCTAGACATCTTGAAATCAAAAAGTCAGGGAAAAAAAGGGGGAAGGGGGATTTCGAAAACCCTTATAGATGTCGTTTCAGTGCTGATAAGAAATGGGAAGGTGGAGTTAAAAATCGATAAAACTTTTTTTTTTCTCATTTAGTACAGAAAATAAATCATGCGCTATTAGCACAAGACCATTCGCCTTTGCAATCCACAGAAATAATCGATGGATGCTTGTTTGTAGTTCTTTCCACAAATTTACATATTGCGAAAATATTGGACAAGCAAAAAAAAAAAAACTTTTTTTTTCACAGTTGGTAGTACCAATAAGAACAAAACTTTTATTTCCATTTTAAATCTTCATTTAACACGGTGACATAAAATACGGATATTTATTCCAATCAGTTGGAAACTCACTAGGAAGGCTATACATATGTATTGGCTTTTCTGAACGCTCTGCTTTTTCAATTTTTTTGTCATACAACTGAAACTAAAATATAATTGTCATCTGTCGATTTACAAGGGAGCGTAACAAAATATCGGTATTTCGACTGAGATGTTGAATTAGTGTTCACGGCTTGTTAAAAGTTATGACAATATTTTCATTTCTTAAAACTGTATTGTCGAGCATCCAATACTTCTTTCTTTGTATGACCAGACGACTGAACTGTGCAACTAAAATAGTGGGGGAAAAAAGGTTTCAACTAAAAGCTGTTCTTAGTGCGCTATTGCGAAAACGAATCAGATTTCTCCACGGATTCTTTATTTCAATATTGTTAGATTCAACAGAGTAAATAAGTTTCATTACTTATTTACCATGCAAAAACAAACAAACCAAATGTAGTAACTTTCTGTTGTTTACAAAATTAAACTTAAACTAAAGTTAAACAAATGAAAGAGAGAGTTGGAAATTCAGAAGTTGGCAACACATGGCAGTTCTGAATTCACGATCACCTTTGACTCAACAGGAAAATTTTCCCCAGACTCTAGCCTTGTGACAAGGGTCCTAAAATAATAAATAAAAAC
This sequence comes from Uloborus diversus, assembly GCF_026930045.1. Classification (NCBI taxonomy): domain Eukaryota; kingdom Metazoa; phylum Arthropoda; class Arachnida; order Araneae; family Uloboridae; genus Uloborus; species Uloborus diversus. The sequence goes on along the minus strand of NC_072740.1, from coordinate 23,412,977 downwards.
CCTTTAACAGACCCCAAAAGAAATCCAATCACCACAGTGTCTCCTGTTTTTGGGATTTTGCACTGAATAACGGGAGCTAATTTTTTACAAAGTTAAAAAATAAGGGCCACCCTAGTGTAAACGCTATGATTATTGTGATTTACTTGGTTATTATTAGGTAAATTTTCATAATAATAGATTAGTACAAATAATAACCATTTAACCCATTGACCATGACAAATATATAATGATAATCGATCATTCAATGGGTGAAGGAAAATTTGAACGTGTGCTGGGCAGGCCCGTTATTTCAAAGTTTTCCTGGGAGAGGTAAAGGGTTATATACTCAAAACATTATAAAGAAAAAAAATATATATATGCAAAACGCTCATTTACATTACCTTTTTGAAATCCAGGGGCTGATCGTCCAAATGACGGGCCTGGTCCTAGGCATGGAAACCTGTAAGTCAGACCCTGAGCGGAACCGAGTACGCTGTCCCTAATACAGATGAGTCCCCAATTAAAACCTGCATTAAAGCTTGACCACGAAGAGAAGGCGGATGGCCTTGAAGCGAAACATCATTTGCATCATTTGTAATAGGTAAAATCTGCCAGAAAGCACCGAATAGTAAGAGGTATGGTATCGCTAATCCTATCTATTCCAAAATAATATCAAATAACCTATTACAAATGATACAAATGATGTTTTTGCTTCAAGGTCATCCGCCTTCTTTTCGTGGTCAAACTTATACCTCTTGAGGTACTGTTTTGAACTTTCATTCCTCCTCTGAAGCTTTTATTCGTCTTCTTTATTACGCTACCAAAATGATCAAGATAACATCTCCTCAATTATTGCAGAAGTTCTTCAAAGTAAGGAAGTCAGCAAAAATACAATTGTTCCTTGTTGGGATCCTAAAAATCTCATATAGTGGTATACACGTCTGAAGCTTTTTAATAAGCTAGTAAATTGAACACGATATTTCCCTCGTTATTGCAGTAGTTCCTCTGGATAAGGGACATTAAGTGGGACCGAATATTTTGACCATTAAATGGAGGTAGTTCCTCTCATGAGGAGCATATCCATCCCTCTCAAAAAATTTTCAAACTCTAACACATTGGTGACCAACCTACGGTTCGCGGGTCAAGGCTCACGAAGCTGATACCTGCGGCTCGTTGCTATGTTCAATGTTACGAGTTGAAAATTATATTCTGTAACCTTCCAAATCAACCGTTCATCCTCATTATATATTAAGAATAATTGTTGCAAATTTGGAGTTAAATAGTCAGAAACGGGTCCCTAAAAACATGGAAACTTTGTATTAATAAAATAAGCATTCAGTAGTGATAACAACAATTCTTGATTTGTAATTTTCTCTCCTTTTCCTTCTTTTCTCCAAAGAAAAGAATTAAATATATTAAAGTTTTGTAAGTGTTCCAGCTAGCGAGATTTATCTTAATATGTGGTGCGGCCCCATGGTAAAAAAAAAAAGGTTGGGCACTTCTGCTCTAACATTTTAAAATCAGTTAAAATTTTCCTACATTCAAAAAATTTATAAATTATGTCGAAAAATTTTGGGATAATTTTAATATTATGATCGAATGATCTAAAGGAAAACTTGTTCTCTTGTTATGCCTTCCATATACACACAGATTATTACAGCATTTTTTAAACTGTGCTTTAATTGAAATCTATTCTACCTTCGCCCCATATTCTATACCATTGGCTGAACCTAAATGTTTCTTAGAAATCGCAGTATACAGATTAAAATATATCTGCAGATGTTCATGCTTTTCACAACACGCTCGGAGTTTATAACCAATGGTCTCCTAGGAAAAAATGAAAAACTGCGTAAACCCCGGAGGAATGAAAAAAAAGCATTTCCCTTAGGCTCCCAGAAATTCATTGCTTTAACAATCAATAAAAACGTACTTTCACTTCATGGAAATGCGATAAGGAATATTGCTCAAACTTTCTTCATATTTTTGAAGATACATAATGTTTACATCAGAAGTCGTCTATGATTGTAACGCTTTTGTTTTTGTACGTTCTCTCGTAAAGTGACTATTTTAACCCTTTGAAGCACCGTGGCTTTGTTCGAGGACACCATTTTTTTCTGCCAATTGTTGAAGCCACTGTGTCAGTTGGCTGAAAAAAAAATGTTGGTTCATCCTCTGTGGGTTCAACGGATTAATCACTAACAACGTCACACGCATAAAAGAGCCATGTTTCTTTCTTTCTCTTTTCTTTTCTTTTGCATTTTTTAACATATTATCTACAGAAAAACCTGTGCAAACACCGAAAACGTCGTATAGTAGCTAACGGTGATTCGCAAAACATCTCTTGATCAATTAGAAAATTAATTAAACGACTTTTAAACAGAGCGGCAAACCTTGATCATTTCAGAAATCGGAAATCAAATGAAATTGAACTTCTTAGCGGTTTTATTTATTTTATTTATTTATTTATTTATTTTTGACATGACGAGGAATAACTTCAGAAATGCATTGATTGTAAAACTTATCCAAGAATATATGTACCTTTAATATTAAAACATGTGTGATAATCGTATTTTTATTCAATAACAGACGTTTTATTTAAATACAGTAAAATTTCAGTTATCTATATTTAAATTCGGTAATGGGAAGTGAAGAAATGGGTTAAAACAGTTTGAAGGATGTTTTCAAATGTCTAAAATAATTGGTATGTTCAAAAAAAATCGTATTTAATACACTTTTCCACAAAGCGAAATTTCAACCTGTGCGAGAAGTCTTGGAACGCATCCCCCCCCCCCCCCCCTCGCGTAAGTTGAGATTGTTAGCCAGCCAAGGCAGTTCAGTATCATCCTCTTACATGAAATTTACTGTAGCTTCCATATTAGGAGGATATTGGTACAATAATCTCATTGACAATCCAAAATGTTCATCCACGGGACATTCTCTGCTGACAGAAAACACAAACGTGGTACTACTTGGCAGTTATCGCTTATTGTTTTCTTTCTAAGCCATGCTCTACTCAAGGCAAATATTGGGGAAATGTAAAAATCTCGATGCCAAACAGACTAATGGTATCAAACAGAGAGAACATATGGCGTCAAGATATGTCTGATGACAGCTCGTATTTTTCAGTCTTACGAGTCTGATTATGCACGTTTTACTTGCGTAAGACTTGAACCAGTCAAATTGTTTGAAACGTCGTTTTTTTTTTTTTTTTTTTTTTTTTTTTTTTTTTTTAAGTAGTTTCCAGAAATCGCTACAAAATACTTTTTTTTGTAGCGAACTACTCGCTACTCTACTTTTTTTTAAAGTAGTGTTCTACATAACTGCAATAATTCTTCTTAAACTTAGAAGTGTATGTCTTAAAAGTCATGACGAACTCTTCAATGTCTTGTAGATCCTCCGCGAGCTGCAAGGACAGCTTTGCAATGGTCCTCCAAAAAAAAAAAAAAATCAACTTCTGAATGTACTCCTCCCTATTTCCTGAAATCAGAGCCATATAATGCTTTCCTGTAGTTTTATCTTAGAACGAGCTTCCTAAGCACAGTTTTGAACCCATTAAATGCCAACAATTTTCAAGTCGCTGTCCAATCCAAAATATTAATACTTGACTTTTTCATATAAAACTGCTCTTAAAGGAAGGAAATTGTGGTAAAATTACTTCTCTTCAATATCCTATATATTATTTCTGTAGCCTGTTTTTTGTTCCTACGCGAGATATTCCTCAATTCTTCATCGATTTCTTTGATTTACATCTCATTTCAAAGCTTATCGTGGAGGCTAATGACGAAAAATAGACCCACTGTCTAAAAATTGTTTTTTTTTTTCTGTTAAAAAACCTGTTTTAAAGAACCGGACTGAGGTTTTCGGTTAAATTCGTAAGTTTAACTTGCGCTGTGACCGACAGAGCTGAATACCTCGATCGGCAGAGCGTTCGAATGGTAACCAGAAAAACGAGTGTTCGGGTACGGCCAAGACGAGCGTTCGAATGGTAGGATGATGAACGAGTGTTCGGTCCCGGCTCGGACGATCTGCATCAAGAAACTAGACAAATATCACGCATCGCATGAAAACATAAAAACAATAAATTATACAAGTGAGGAAATAATATAAATGAGATTGATACGCTCCTTGCTGTTACAAAAACTTGGCGTTATATGTAACTTTATCGATTCTAAATTGCAGATTTTTTTTGTTTTTAAAGTTTTGGCTCCGGTCAGAAAGCTAAAGCATAATGTGAGCGAAAATATAAGTATCAGGTTTATAAGATTTCAGACTAAAATGGAATAGTTTTTTTTTTTTTTTTTAAATAATAAATCGTATACTGAAATGTAGATTCTTCTAATGAGTTTTTGACCCTTTGTACAAATAACGAAATTTCTACTACAAATTGAAATTACGCTTTTCATTTAGTTAAACTATGGATATTTATTAAAATACGAAGTAAAACATTCAAATTACTAACAACTTGATGGGTAAAATATCATTTTTTTTTCTTCTTTCGGCAAGAAACAAATAGATAGTCATATTTTTACTACATTCGAAAAGCTGCGCTTAAAAAACGAACTTAGTTCTACTGATTCTGTATTTTAACCGTTCGGTTAAATGATGAATACGTGCTGCCATCTAAGCCATAACGGTTCAAGCAGCCTGCGACAACAAATTGTATAAATTTTCAGAAATAAAAACACTTCTCTTGAATATCTTACCTTGTGGATTATTTTTTGTCGGTATGCGAGATCTTTCTTATTTCTTGAAGAATTTCCCCCTCAATTTAAAGTTTATCGGGCCAGCTAATGACGAAAAGTTGACTTAGTTCTAAAAATCAATTTTTCTGAAACGCCCCTTGCTGTTGCAAAATTTTGAGGCAGCCTGTAGTTCTTCTGCAGATTTATTTTTTTAAGCAAAATTTTAATACAATTTTCCAACGTTTTGCGTCGCTTTCGGCGAAAAAAAAAATACAATTAACCTGTTTTTTTTTTTTTTTTTTTTTTGATACAGCTCAAAAGCACTGAAATTAGTTTGGTTAAATTGATAAGTTTTTTTCGGAAGAGTATTCGGCTATAAAATAGCTGAACTTCGGGCCCGTCCGGGCTGTTCGACATTACAGCTAATGTAGATTAATACTACGCATTACATGTACTCATAACATACAACAGATAGCACACATAAGGAAATAAAATAAATACGACGGGAATGCTACTTGGCGTTTCGACTCCTTTATGCAGGATACAGTTATTATTCAGATAAGCTGACTATTACTCGAAGGGTGTTCTTTCTTTTTTTTTTTTAAAGCTTTGACTCCGTTCAGACTACTAAGCATAATGTAAGCATAAAAAAAGTATTAGATTTAAAAAGTCAGTCCTCTTTTTTTCTTTTTGTGCAGAAAAACTTTTTCATTGTACGCTGAAATGTATATTTTTCTCATAGCAGTGTTCGATTTTTTGTATAAATAAAAAATACTATGCCAATTAGAAATTACGAGTATCAACCAGTAAACCTTTAACTATTTATTCGAATACTATGTAAAACATTAAAGTTATTATCAACTTCATTTAATAAGAAATCATTTTCCACTCCTCTGCTTTGGGGGGGGGGGAATGCATTTTGTCTACGTTCGAAAAATTGCACTTAAAAAATGGACTCAGTTCAACTGGTTTTGGTTTTGAATTTTAAATGTTCGATTAAAAGAAAGACATGTGCTGGCATTCAGGCCGTAACGGTTAAAGCAGCCTACTATGCGAAATTGTATCAATTTTCAAAAATTAAAACACTTATTTTCAATCTAATTTATTATTTCTCTTGAATGTTTGTTTCAATTGCTACGCGAGATTTTCCTCATTCTTTAATCAAATTCTATGTTTTACGAATAATTTTACAGCGTATCATGCTGGCTAATGACAAAACATAGACGCATGTTTTTTTTTTTGCAAAAAGCTTGTTTTTCTGTTTTTTATTACACGTTGCTTCAATGAATAGCATCCAAAAATGAAGGCACCACTGCTCGGTCGGTTGGAGTGTCGTGCTGTTAATCAGAATGGCGCCAGTTCAAATCCGTGCCAATAAATATCTCTTTAATGTTTCTTTTTTTTTCCGTCAGATGCTCACATAGGCAGGACTGTATTTGCCACAGACCGTTTTTTTCACATGCACAATTACTCCTTTTTCACGAGTCACTCAGTCACTTTTTTAATGATATTTGTGTTTGCATTGAAAATACGTACAACCAAAGCGATGATCAAATTATCACAACATTGGATTTAACGAGGTTTTGTTGCTAATGTCTTCAAATTGCGTGCCTTCTTTTTTGCGTTTACTTTTTTTCGTTTACTTTAATTAGTTAACTTTTTTCGATTCTGCTTCATAACGGTCTTTCTTTGAAGCTTTTAAAGAGCGAAATGCCACACGGAACGATTCGAAGCACAGTGCGGAGTTCCGCACGGGTCGACTAGTCTGTATTATTGTGGAGACTGTAAACTTGTTAATTAGACAACAAAAACCTTCATAAATAGGTTGGATTGTACTTACTGATTTCGCTGCAAGATAGGGAAACTTTTGTAGGATATCTTCCATCCAGGGTTCTGTTGAAAATACAACTTCCCGAACCTTTCCAATAATTCTGAATAGTTAGCTTTAAACATTTCTGTTAGATCGTAATACAAGCAGATGCATTCACTGTTTCAGTCGTAAATTTCAAGCGTCCAGCCTAGGGCGGACAGTACTGGGTCTTCCAAGAGGGCGCCTACTTTAACACCCAAAGGGCGCACAGTTTCGAGGGGAAAAAAAACAGAAGCCGCACAGACTTGAAGGAGGAAAAATAATAATAAAAAATAAATAAATAAATCGAAGGCGTACAGGTTAGAAGGCGGAGGAAGAAAAAAAATGAAGGTGCACAGGTTCGAGGGGGCCGCAGGGGATTGAAGCGGCCGCACCGGCCGATAGGCTGGCGGGCTAGTCCGCCCCTGCATCCAGCCCTTACGCTGGATCATTTTGAAAAGAGCCGGAAATTGCATTTTTCAACGAACTTTTCACTCTGTCATTCAATGAAATCAGTACGAAAAGTCCAATTAGTTCATGAATGATTTGGTTGACTAATTTACCAGTTTTCATTACAAAACGTTTCGGACATTGGGAAAGTAATTTTCCACAAGTTTCCTCTCACCAGGAGCAAACCAGTATCAAAAAGACTGCCATGAAAGATTTGGATCAGACTGGGAATAGCGGAATAGCCCTGAATTGAATTTGTTGCCACATAATGGGTACAAAGTTCCTGCTAAAAAGTCTGCTGCAGGAAAGCAGCATTAGGCCCTGGTTCAATAAAATCAGTCAATAGTACATTCAGAAGTCAATATCTTCTATATAGAACCGCTGCAAAAAGCTCTCCTGGCAGATCGTGGAGGATCTACGAAACATTGAAGTGTTCCTTACGGGTGTGTACACTAGCAAACAGGGAACCACACGAACAGTATAATAATGAAAAAAGTTGAAATAGGTAGCAATCGAAGGAGCATATTTTTGGCACAAAAATAATTGCCCTCGTCCGTCCGTTATCATAATACGCATAATGTCGGGAAAGTTGCCGAAATTTTAAGAAAAGCGCCAAATTTAAACATTTGGCTACAAACTGATCGCGTAATTTCACCGAACGCATCCTTCTACAAAGCGTGTGAAAGATGTCTTCCATTACTCAATGAAACTCGCTAAATTTGGCGACTTCACTTAAAATTTCGGCAACTTGAAGACCTGATATTTTGACAACAGGGACACGAGAGCAAATAATTTATGCCTACAGAATAATGCTTTACAATGCACTTTCGATTGCTACTTACTTAAACTTTTTTCATTATTAATTTATTGTGTGGATTCCTGGTAAGCGTAAGCAGAATGATTGTCATTATGTAGAATTCACATTGACCTAAGAGTTTGCGCATCTATTGCTTTGTTCCACGTTTGCAAAAAAAATCGCATTTTTCATTTTTTTTTTTTTTTCATTTTCGAAATAATTAAGAGTCTATAATTTATTAATCTTAATGAAGTGTGGTTGAGATTAATCCTACACTTTGTTTTATCGAAACAATACCATCACTACATAAAACATTCATATGACAAACGTTATTTGCACACTTTTCCACTTCTTCTCAAATGATGCAGTTTTTTTTCCGCCACTGTAGTCATTAGAAGAGCTACTGAGTCGTCCCTATCTCACAGTGCCAAAATCATTTGTGACAGGAACATTCGAGACAGTACTAGACAATGATTTGGTCACCGAGATCGCCATCAGCAGTTTCGCAGTTTTGGACTAGAGGCAGAATGAATGAGGACAAAGGTAGTTCAGAGAAATTCTATATGACCACCTGCTAATCAATAAATAGCTTGCGGTTCCATTTTATGATCCTGATATGCGAAAATTTAATTTTAATTGTATTATTCAAATTTTAAGCTTGATTTTCTTATGCGAGTGCATCAAATTTAAAAAATTGAAAGTGAATAAATTAATTTCTTCCAGTTCCATTTTGGTGTCTAAAACTGTTTTAAGTTAGTCAAAAAATGTTTTGAATGAGTTTTCTCTTTTAAATCTCCTCCTTGTGCTAGATAAGAATAGTGGTCGAAAGGTACATGAGAAACATCGTGAAAATTTAAAAATTAATCAATAAATAGCTTTTATTTTCCACTTCGATGTCTACATTTTCGAAGTCGGGCTGAAGTATATTACGTTTAGTAACAAAGGATTAACTTTTTCTCATACACTCATTTTTGGAAGATTTAAACATTCATTATAAAAAATGTACTCACAAATAATAATTATTCATTATGAACACTATATAATAGTTGTTATCATTCATACAATGCACAGATTTTGTAGAAATAGGTCCTATTCATGTTCCAGAAAGGACTTGCAAACTTGCATTAAGAACACTTCATCCATCTAATTCCCTGCTTTTCGCTCTGTTTTGGCTTTTGGTTTCGGATTAAGACTAACACACTCATTGACTTCGCTCTGGTTCTAATGAGTACCCGTCGCGTCCGATGAGAGCAAGACTAGGTTCTTTCAACATACTGAGTTTGTCACTCAAAGTTTATGCCTCTACCACAGATCCTGATGATTAGTCATATCTAATCAGCTGTTGTATGTCTTCTATCGGTCAGTGAATGATATAGTCGGATGCCAAAAAGGGTGGATCCAGCTTCTGGTTTAAAACGGAGTTATTATTAGAAAGGGGTTTAGTCAAAGTGCAATTTTTTGGCACAAATAGGGGATCTGAGGTGAAGTGTTTGAAATGTACGTCCCCGAAAATGCAGTTTTAGGCTACATTTGAACTCTTAAGGGAAGAGATTTATGAGGCCCCCTCTGGAAGCAAAGCTCTCCTTTAGTCTGACCGCAAATATTGTAAGGATATTTGCCGTTTCATGATGAACAAGGTGGCTATTTCTTTCTCTGACGGAGTTCATTACAAACTTGAGATGATTACCTGTAATACAATGTGAAATTTAAATTGCTTTCCAAAAATTTCGCGGTTCATCTGAGCCTTTGTGATGCGATTTGATCTTGAACCACGTAAGTGCTGAAGCTTTCTTTATAAAGTCCCACCGCTCGACAACGCGGCATCATGGTGTAGAGCGCTATTGCGTATGATACCATGTCATCTCTAGTTCGTATTCAGAATACTATGACCTCCGAACGTTGCGTGTAGAATGTGCCATGGCAAGTGGCAATCCCTTACCTTCATGGGGTGCCCAATGCAATTTTTCAGCAGGATAACGTCCGATCACACAGTGTTCGTACCCCCAATCTGCTGCACAAGGTGTACAAATACTTCAGTGGGCACCGTACTCTCCTGATCGGTTTCCAATTGAGCACGTGTGAAATGTGATTGGACGTCGTTTGCAAACTCTGTCCATGTCACGTTCAGAAGACGAGCTTTGGCAAATGGTTGACAGGAAAGGGAGAACCATACCTCAGGACACCATCCGCACTCTTATTGATTCTGTACCCAGACGTGTTTCTTCGTGCATCGCCGTTCGCGGTGGTCCTACATCCTACTGAATCGACGCCGTTCTCGTTCTGTTATCTGAATATCGGTTCGAAATAAAAATCACTTATTTTGTTCCTTACAATCCCTGTCTTTCTGCCAAATTTCATCCCTTCTGGACCAATCCTTTCTGGTGTTGCATTTTCAATGCCTAGCAGTATATAAGCGCCGAGCGGGGGGGGGGGGGGGGGGAGAGATTTTTTAACAATAACATTTTTTTTGAGCAATCACGAATTGCTTATTGTTTTCATATGACCGTTGAATGACGTTCGTTCTTTGTTTTTATTTTTCTATGCTTATAATGCAGGCGACCATGTGCATCGGAATCGAATGGTTTGTTAACGATATCTTCTCGGCGTAACGTAATCCTTTTTACGCGAAAACAATGTCTATCATACAACATCCAGCATCTAGAACATAACATCCAGCTCCTGCATTCATTTGAGTTTTGACGTCTTGAATTCAAATTATAGTTGCGATAAAAGCCATTAGTAGAAACAAGAAACCCAACGAGTTAGGGTCCTATCGCAAATCGTGATTGCGAAAAACATAATTTGAAATTAAGATCTCAAAACTAAAACTAATTTTAGGTATTTTTTTCCCGGTAATACAATGATTTTTATGTCTCAGTGACATAAAAAAACATAATTGGCATATTATTTGTATTCGATAATTTATAAAATGAGCTTAAACACTTAAAAAACATATGTGCCATAATACTGGGTTTTAAAAAAATGTATGCTTTCAATCGCTTTTTTCTTTTTTGCTTATTGAGTTCCATTTAATTTTGTCTTTTGTTATCTTGGTTCTTTTAGCTTTTGACCCTATGTGATACTCTCCTGTGCATAGGGAGTTAATAGCTACTTTCAATAATAAAAAAAAAAACTTTATAGACCCACATTTTAGCTCTTCAAAAAAGCCGAATTTCAAACGGATTTTCAAGTGGGACCGATTCTTCCTACAAGTGTTTTTCACTGCACTGCATAGAATGGTTTTACGTGTACAAAATTACCCATAAAAGTGAATGCGCCTTTTCTTGGATTGGTAATATTTGGTTAGAAGTAGAAGAAAAGTTTTTGAGAGGGGCTTGTGACTTCAAAAAGTATAAGTAGAAAAGCAACTGTCAAAAAGTTTATCGATCAAGCAAGTTTGTCCCGAAATCATTTTATCTTTGAAACTCAGTGCAAGTTTTCCCGTAATCCTGCAAGTTTTAGCATTGAGTGCTTCTTGTAATGACTTGTTTCCTTTCGACGGACCATAGGTGTTCAATGCGTGTTCAAGAGGATTCGTCTAGAAAGAGTTATTGCTAATTTCACCGCGTTATGTAACGTTCTGGCGGGAAATGTTTGGCGGAGGTAGCAGAAAGAGCAAGCAATAAATGCGTTTGAATAGATGTGTTGTTCGTAAAAATGAAACTTGTTTTTGGAAAGAGTGGATTTTTTTTTTATCTCGCCGTGAATGTGTGGAATCGATCGGGCCTATCAGTAGTCATGAAGAACCGCATTTTGGAAGTGTGCCCTGTTTTATTTGGGAGAGGAAATTGAAGAAAAAGCCCGAAAACGGCGTGTCATAAAAAAACGGGTGGAAAATCTCATTAAGTTGGGGGTAAAATAAAGCCGCGAGTTAGAATATTTTTATTCGGAGTGTGGGTGAAAAGTTTTTTGATATGCTCGCCCGCTGGCAGAGGAGAGCGGAATAAAGATAGCGAGTGTAAAAAAGGGGTGGGGGCGGGAATATTAAGTGCGTCGTCGCGATTTGATCGCATGCAGAACAGGAGAAACCTTTATGGCAGGTAGGTGGACAGGTTGAGCGGAATGGCGGCCCGGGGCGAAGCACTCTTTGCGGCACTTAAATAGTATGTAAAATCCTTGAATTCGTTCGCTGATGGAGTGTGTAAGTAGAATTGCCTACACCTATCTCCGACTGTCATTGCGTCTCCCCCTGCCGTTACGAGCGCTCCATGATAAATAAGACTTATGGATGAATTTAAAAGGGCGAGCTAAGCCATTAATTTTAAACTATCCCGTTTTAACGAGTCCGAATGTGCGGCGTGCGCGCATGCGATAGCGCGAGGGCTTCATTTTAAACCGAGCGCCATAAAGGGTAGCAAAGGAGAAAGAAAACTACGCCATTAGTGGAGAGGTTCACGTAATGAAGAATAGCTCACGGGCAAAACAGTTCCTTCGGCTTGAGTCATTGCCGTTTCCCATTGTCACATTCCGCAACTGCTGATAAGCGCTTCGGCTGCATAAAATGGCCATAGCGATGCGATATCCGCCTCCCACGAGCGGCGGGCATTAAAATTCAAATCTTTCGCGCAGTAATCTCCCAATAATGACTACGCGCGCCCCAACACCCGATAAGCTCGGATTGATAGTGACTTCTTTATCCGAGAGGACAACTTGTTCGCTCCGAATTCGTCACAAAATGGAGAAAGACGGCATGAAAAACTTTTCCTCGAGGTGAATGAAAATTTCGTCGCCGGCCATAATGACGGCCGCGTGAGCGATGGCGGTTTATCTTGCCGCCGCTTTAATGGCCGCCCGGTTGTTATGCGCCCGCAGGCCCCCCACTTAAATCCTTATCGGGCCCCGGCCGCCGCAATGAGCAAAAATGGGCCTCCTAATGTGTTTTACATAACAGATGGCAGTCGGCCCGCATACATTTTATAATGAGACTTTAAAGAACGGCGCTGCGGAGAAACTCGCACAAATTGTCCGCATTCGAACGCCTTATTTACGAGAGGCGACCTTTCTCTACTCGATAACGGCCGCTTCCGCCGATACTCAAAAATGGCGACGCTCCAATGGCCAAATAAAACAGTTGTTAAAACGCGCGCCCAAAGATCAAAAGATTCCAACTCCCTCGCAATTGGCCCCGGAATTAAAAACGCACAGGTACTGCGCCGCGCCGACACACACGCTGCTAATTAAGCAAAGCGCCTCCCATCTAATCTGATTACCGAGCGCTTATTAATGAACGATTTGAAAGAAACGGCACGCTCTCTCTTTCCACTGCGATTTTTTGAAATGTTCTGTAATTACACCTTCCCATCTCAAAGCTCAGCCAGATTGATTTCTTTGTCTCTTTCTCGAGAGGGCTATTCAAAACTTTTTCCTCTCTTGCTTTTTTACTTTCGCTCCTCCGAAACGGTAGGCCAAAAATCATAAATAGACTTTAATTAGCTAACGGCGCGCATTCCGAAAAATACATTTCCCTTTCTTACACATTTATCTACTGACATCAAACAAAAGAACAATCTGTCTTTGATGTTGATCGTTGAGGGCGTGAATTTTGAACCTCAGGGCAAAATTGTAGACAAATCAATGTAATTTATTGTTGAAGGAGATGCGGGAAAAAGTATTTCATTTTTGGTAACAGAATACCAACTGTTTTGATTGAAACTGAGAATTAATTAGATAGATGTCAAACGCGAGTTTCGATTCTACATTTAAAAACGAGTATTTTCGTGCTTAAACATTGCTGCAAAGTGAGTATTAGCTCCAACACATAACTATTTCCCTTTCCAATAGTTAGATTTCTGACATAAATATGCCTTTTATGCACAGAAAGCTTTTTATGCAACACGCACGAAAAGTCGAAAATGATGCCTTCGCGGAACTAAGCTTCAAAAGATTCTTCTGTTTCAGAAAAAAAACTCCTTTAGGACAATAACACGGGTTTCACAAGTTCACTTCTACTGCAAATTTCATAAGCAGACGGCAGAAAGATACTGTCTTTGGATAAAACACTTAGCGACGCCGCACCACTAGGAGGAATGTGTCATTCATGAACAAACGGGTCTGAAGGAACGAATCCTTACAATAAACCCTTAATGACGACGACGAATCCCTTAAAATGAAAAAAATTGATGTGAAACCAACTTACATTAAGTTTGCCCCCTTTTTGCAATAATAAGGTGTCTCCCCCGTCCCCAACTTCAGCCCTGGGCGGCAAGATCGTATTAAACGAGCTCGTGTTATTCGTCGTTGTGAGTCACGTGACTTGGGGTTTTTGAGTCAGCTTTTGCTAAGGATTGGACTTGCTCCCTCCATTTTAATCCCTGCTCTAAGTCGTTGACCAGGCAGCATGGATTTGCTTAAGCGACATTTTTTTCTCATCCAATGTTATTGTTTAGCTTTCTGTCCCAGATGCATATAAGTCAAGGGAACTTAGTGCAACCAATTTTATTGACCAAGGGAAATGTCTACCATCTTCAAACCAACGAAAATCATCCACTCATGTTCAGGCACCATTATTTTAACGTAAACTATTGATTTGCTACAACAGTATATATTTTTTTTTAACTACACACTGCGAGCAATGGGTATAACCACTAACATGGAAAAAACTGTACGTATTATTTTCAAACCATATTTTCGAACTACTTAAGACAAAAAACTGTTTTGCAGTAACAGACAGAAAGAACAATTTTGTAAAGCAGTGTTATGCTTTCGTTTTCAAAAGCAGAACTTAAAATTATGAAAAATCACATTCCAAATTAAAGGTGACAGTTAAATACTTAAAGTAGCAACAGAACATTTTTTTAAGATTGAAATTATTCATAGAAATTTGAATTGCATATTGCCGTGGGAAGGTTAAGGGCAGTATATGCAGAAATGAGTTTTTTGAGATAGTTGAAGAAACTCATTTTGTGGATTCTATACGAACACTATTAGAATTAGATTTCTTTTTTTCCTTTTTTCGTGTTTTTATTTTCAGAAGAAATCAAATTTGCAAGCTTGTACAATTAAGCTAAAGTGCAATAGATAACAAAAATGCAAAAAAATAAATAAATTAAAAAAAAATAAAATAAATAATAAAAAAAATTGCAGTTATTGTCCTTTACCTTCCCACGGCAGTATGAACTAATTTTTTAGAAAAATCAAAGCATTTATGATAGTAAACGTTTGCCTTTGTGCAGGGCTGGACATAAGAAAAAATTCTTGTAGGACACCAAACTAAGAATTTTTTCAAAAGTTAAAAAGGTATATCAAAGGATCTTTCTTGCTTACTTTTAATGGGTCAACAAATTCTGCTAATTGTACTGCCATTCAGGACAATTTTCGTCCCGGTCAAACTTCTTACTCTGTAGTTTTCTACTAGTCACGTGGATGGATAAAATCGTATTCTAGCCACTAGTCTGATATCGGATTCGTCATGTGATCAAAGTCGAAAAGAATATCGTTAATCCAAGGCGTACGAGAATTGGACTGAATGTCTACAGTTGGGGCAAACCTAACCTGGCAGTTTCGTGAAGGTTGTGCAAATCCTAATAGTAGCAGTGCGATGCTGCCAGGTTAGGTTTTAGAAACTAGTCTTAAGTAACTTGATTAATGCACATTTTGGGTACCAATTTTAGATTTTTTATCTTGATTCCATACTTTATCTTGCAGGTCGCACAAATGTGTTTGCTGCTGTTTGCTGAAACTCAAGCGTTTCAAGTTGTAAAAATGGTTTAGTGTAACCTATAATTTTAAAAGACAGAAAACTCGTATACAGGGTGTTCCAGTTTAACCTGCAAGACCTCTATTTTTGCAACAATTAGTCCCTAGATGCATACTTCAAATTGCAAAACTGTTCAAAATCAGATGCAGAGTTAAGATATTGAAAATTCGAAGCAAAAATAAAAATAAGTCAAAAAATAACTTTTTATACGGGCCCTAGGTCCCCTAACTTATATTTAGGGACATAATCTCCGTTGAAAAATGATTCCAAGACAGAAAATTTGACAAAAGTACGACCAATATTCACAGAGATATGAAACACAGCGTCTTGTGACTTACACCACTTTCCACTCGCGGTCAATAACACCTTTCAGGGGAAACTGTAGCGGTTAGCAAGGGTTTGGATTTTTAAATTGTTCGAGGATTTGTTGTGTGTTTTTGCATGTTATGGCATTACATTTGCATTGATTTCTGAATAGCATTGAAAATTATAAATACTTTGTTTTTTTTTTACTTCGACAACGTGTCGTTCTTCTGAGAGATCGATAAGTTCCAATCTCATATTCTGCAAAGTCCATTCAAACTTTGAACTCTAATATCTCCTTGAGTTTTGGTCGCACAAATGTCAAGTTTTTTGTGATATTAATATTTTTCAATGCAGATTAATTCGTTAAGTATAAGTTAGGGGACCTAAGGCCCGTATAAAAAGTTAAATTTTGTACTTTTTGACTCATTTTTATTTTTGCTTCAAGCTTTCAATATCTTAACTTGCATTTGCAAAAATAGAGTTTTTGCAGGTCAAACTGGAATACCCTGTCGGTTTGCAATTTTGTACTCCAACAATGTCGTCCTCATCCATTTAATTCATTTATGCTCCACAACACTGTGATTATCATCTTATAAATTAAATGGTGAAATAGTAAGTTAAGTTTGTATGATTGGATTTGTTTGAAGCTCTAAGTTTAAAAATTGCCGAATTCCCGAAATGGAATAAGAAAACAAGATGTTAGTATAAATATTGCAACAGTCCGTTGGAAGAATGACGAGAAAAAAAATTATTTTGTGTTTGTTGTAGTTGCTGTAAATATCAGCATTAGACTTAAGTTAAAGCAATTTAAAACTTCAAAAACTTTTCTGTTTGCTTCTCACAGTTATAAAAATATATTTTAAACACAATAAAGAGGTTACTAATATTTGTATTCAGTGAACAAAAATTTAGTATTTTATGTTTCAGACTACAATGCATTGAACAGTTGGGTGATTCTCCAAAAACCTGACATTTTCCAATCATAAATATTTTTAAAATAAAAATGCTTCAAAAAATCTGAAAAAAATTATACTTACTCTTTGTTAGGAACTTATTAAGTGAAAAATGGAGGGAACTCATTTTAACTATGCTACACCCCTCAAAACAGGGGATCAAATTTTCACACACCAGGAGAGTGACAAGCAGTAAGTTTCATCGAAGGTTATCAAAAATTAATTATAATAGAGATATAACTGTAACCTAAACCACAAAAAGTATGTTATTGCATGACAAGACACAATCTATTTAAAACCTCTCTTAACGGACACTCCCAAATAACGAACATTTCTTCGAGTCCCGGTCCCTTTATAAACGTTTTTCCGTATTAATCACTCTGAATATTATTCACTCCAAATAATAGAGAGTTATTTAACCAAAAAAAAAAAAAATTTTTTTTTCAATTGCTAGACTAAAATTCTAAACCAGCAAATAAATAACAAGTTTCCTATTAAGTTCTAATGTTTGTTATTTCCAATTCTCTAGTTCAAAAAAGTATTTACCTAATTTTAGAAAATAGCTTTAATTTATGTAAATCAGACATTTAAAGCAACTTCATTCACCTATTCGAGCAGCATCAAACGAGCTGATGTGTGCATCACATGACTTCCTTTTACGCCAATTTAATCATAATAGTGCTTCGAAGTGCGCAAAGAAACACTTTAAGTATTTTACCCTAAGTTTGTTGCGAACTGAAGCAAAAAAACGTTTTACACAGATAATTTTTCTCAATATTGGACATTTTAATGTGATTCATTGGAAGACTCTCTAAATATCGCCAATAGTGGCAAAAGTAAAACCAGATTTAAAAAAAAACCCACCAAATTTGTCACCAAGTTGGCGAAAAAACTTGGCAACCAAGAGCTTTTCGATATATTGCCAAGTGTTTGCCAAAATATAACACCACTTGAGTTTGTATTGAAATTAACAATGACCCCTCCCCCCAAAAAAAGGTGTAAAAGACCCCCTTTGGAACCTCCGAATGCAACCAAAAAGGGAGGTGTACAACTACACCTCACTAGGAAATTACGCATCAAATTTCAACTTTCTACGACATACCGTTTTTGAGTTATGAGAGATACATACGCACATACATACGTACATACGGACGTCACGAGAAAACGCGTTGTAAATAATTCGGGGATCGTCAAAATGGATATTTAGGGAGTTTAAACGTTCTTAAGCATATATCCACGTGTGGTCGGGTTGAAAAAAAAAGAAAAAAAAACTTAATATTCATTCGGTGGCGAACAAAATGGAAATTAAGCACGATTTTTGGGTGAAAATTTTTTCGCGAATACAATACTTCCTTTACTTCGTAAAAAGAAGTAAAAAAATGTATAACCAAGAAATCTCTTTTTGAAAGATTCGTCTGAACAAGAAAAATGAAAAGAAACAAAGATTAAATAAATAGAATTTCTCTACTGCTACATGATTTATTTATCGTTTGCCAAATTCAGTTTTTTTTTTAAATCATAATTTTATTTTCTTAATAATGTTTTGGAAATAAATTCTATTCTACTAAATGTATTGTGTTATAAATAATACTAGGAGAGTGACTTTCTGTTTTGCGCCAGGAGTATGACATTTTTTGGGGGGACAGGAGAATGACATTTTCCTTGTAATTTGCCTCTTGCGTAAGCCCAGGATTGTAATTAAGGTAACTAATGTTTTTTTTATTATAACCTCTTAATTCAACTACACACTATATGAGTAGAATTATTATTTTTCTTTTATTTAACACAGAAATTTTGTCCAGGAGAGTGACAGCAAAAATGTTTCATACCTATTTTTGAATTTCAAAGTTTTAGTAAGAACAGCGGACAAATCATATTAACTTAATACTCATGGAATCTAACGGAATGGTGATAATAAACAGTGTTGTAGCACAGCAAATCAAAAATTCCTTTTTTAATCTATAATAATTGAACTCATTCCTAGGACAGGAGAATGACATGAAACCTGGGAGGAGAGACTTTGAAATGATGTACCTTGATCATTTAAATAATTTAAATTTATTTAAAGGATGTCATTTTACACCTTTAAGTATGCGTAATTTAGTACTGCATTATAAATTTGTGGAATGTTGATATAAAATTAAAAAAAAAAATCTAATTTTCTTTGAGAAACGAATGAAGACACGTCAAAAGAGTGACCTTCTGGTTATTCAAAAATTTTTGTAAGAAAAAATAAATGAATTATTGTTTATAAGAATGGAATAACATCGGAGTAGTTATTTCTATCAATTTAAGGGGGTCCGGAACACAAAATCGTCAAATTTTGCAATTTTTTTTATCATGTGAAAAATTACTTGTTTTTTTTTTTTTTTTTTTTTTTTTTTGCTTAAAAGAACGTTTGAATCTTGTTTCTATCTTAAATAGAACGAAAGATATAATTATTTTTGGTGCATGCACCTAACTAATGTGTACTTAACTTGAAAACTTTCTCCATGATGCATTTTTTCCCGATTTCTTGCATTCAAACTCTTATAAGTCAGGAACCGATAAAGATAAAGTAATGAAACTTGGAGCATATCTTTTCAAACAGTTTACTTTAATTTTTATTCGGCGAATTTGAAAAAAAAAACGTTTACTGCCAAAATAATTATTTTTTAAAAAAAAAGTATCTTCGAATTTTTCGAACTTTTTCTTCAAATATTTTATATTTTTTATTGAATCAATATTTTTAAAATCGCCGAATAAAAAATAAAGCTTAGATATTTGTGCGTAATTTATTTAAAAAAAATTGGAGATTGATCAAGAATATTTTGAGTTATAGCAATTTAAAGCAACCCCATTTAGAAAAAAACTAATTAAAATTAAATAAAAGATTGTTTTTTCATATTTATGTTATGATTTTGTATTTTAAATAAATGGTGAATCAGTGCAAAAAATTTCAAAACTCTAAAGTATATAATAAAAAATAATTCAAAATGTGTCCTGGACCCCCTTAAAAAAAAGGAAAAAAAAATCTAGGTGAAACAATCCTTATGTTAGGCTCTCCTGGTATATAATATTGTTAGGATTTTGGAGAATCACCCAGTTGTCTTCTTTCTTGTGAAAAAAGTCCAATCAATATAGTAATTTCACTAAAAGTGGAATTAAAAGCCTAAACTAAATAATAACTGAACGATGCATCATAAAAGAGCTATCGAAAATATCGTTTACATGTTTATAAGTCAATAAACCGAAACATTTATAATTTTGTCGAGTGTTCTCTTTCCTCATTTCATAAAAAATAAAACCTGATCAATATATTGTCGTTGCGACATTTGACAGATCATTTTAACGCTGTTCACTGGAGATTTAAATACTACAATAGTTATGCTAATGTACAAAAGCTTGTACAGTCAAATTTATAGTCATTAAGGTTAGATGAATGTCCAAAGAATTAGAAAGTCCGCATGTGTAAAATTCATCGGCATTTCTCAAAAAATATTTTAAACATTTAAAATTATAAAGGCAGTAGAAAAGTATGAATATTTGCTGTCCAATGATCCGGAAAGCAGTAGAAACATTGCAAGAACGAAAAGTTTACGTTGACAAGAGAACAAGAGAAGAAAGTACAGATTACAAATTTGCTGTTCATTCAAATGATTCAGTTAATATTTATTTACCAGTGCAACTCTTAAGTCTTTTCTATGGAATTGATATTTTGACGCTAAAACAAAACAGAATGCGAGTGATAAGCATTATAATCAGCATATTTTCGTACGCCATGATTCTTTCCGGTATTCTAATTACTGTTTTTAAGATTTATAAAACTGTGCAACAAGGAATAGGGCAAGAAAATTTTCCAGAACCACTTTGCTTAGCTATCGGATTACTTGTACGCATTTTTTTATTCCGAAATCGAAGGCATATTGCAAATATAATTAGTAGGTTGAATAGCAGACCTGTTTTTCATATATCTAAAACAGAATGCATTACATTTCAAAGATATGCCTACCTGGCATGTGGATTATCAGTAACAATGCATTTAAGCCAACTGATCAGAACATTAAATTTTGATCCCAAAGTGCGTTTTCACTATAATACTACACTATGGTCAATAGTAACTGACGTACACAAAGATGAAAGATATGCTGTTAATATTGCAGCGGCAATTTATTGCGTTGTAATACATTACACATTCGGCTTGTCGGAAACTGTGTTTGGAGTACTTTATTGCATTTTGTCATGGAATTTAAAAGTAATCGTTAAGGATTTTGCACATAAAATAACACTCAGCCCGTTTATTTCCTCTTTTCATGTAGCGGCATACGATGAAATATGTCACCTTGTGGCGTGCATTGACGGAAAAATACGGACACTTAAGTTCTTGGCAGTAGTATTCATTTCTGTTAATATTTATTTTACAATGGTCAACATCTTAATTGATGGATCTTTGGATGGTTTGACCTTCATGTTGTTTCAGTCGGGTTGGGTCTTATGTTTGCTATTTCGTATGATTTATTTTGCAGCTGGTATTCCGGAGTGGAATGAAAAAATATTCAATATTGTATCCATGAAACCAGATAGCAACGGATCGTTTAAGCCCAAAATGACGATGCTGATGAAATGTCAACAAGGGCTTGCCCTCTCAGTTGGAGGCATTGTTTACGTCAAGAAAGGGTTATTTCTGTCATTGCTAGGCGCAATTGCGACGTATTCTTTACTTATCATGAGTTACCTCTCAGAGACCATCAAATCCAGCGAAAAGGAATGAATTACTGAAGAACATTTCGATAAAATTGTATTTTCAAAAATAGAATTTATTGCAAGCGATTAAAATGAAAAACAATTTCTTTACGTGGAAACGGAAGATGTTGTAAGGATTTTCTTCAAACGTGATGCTCGTTTTTATGCAACAAAATTTTGATCGCTGCTTTGCTTCGCACGCTCATTGCATAGTTTTGCTTTCTTTGCCATTGTCACTCCGAATTGACTTCATGATTTGACAACAATCCAAATTTTGGTGTTGTTAAGATATCGCTTCATTTTTAGTGTCATCGGCATAAATATGTACGTAAAGATGCTCCTGTTCTACACTAAGTGTAATCATCCTCGTAAAATCTATCGAACTCATTGGTTGATGTTCCTTAAAAATGTGTATTCCATAACCATTTCCTAGAGGTATTTCCTTGAGGTTGAGGTATTATGTTAAATTGAATAAGGAACGTGCTGTTTTTGGTAGGAAATCCATAGTAACAATTATATTAGGCAGCAACGACATCAAAAATGTAGTTTTTCACCTGTTTAGAAGAAAAATGTCGAATGAAACTCAAGAAAATGATTTTGTTACAAATATTTAAGATTTTCATTTGAAGGCGATTCGTCAACCACCCTTTCGCTTTCCTTAGTTACTGCAAATTTTATTTTTACAAAATTTAAATAAAATGTCAACCCCATCAGTAAGATTTGTTAGTAACTGAATGTCACATGATATAAAAGCACTTCATTTCGCGAAAATGAAGAAACCAGTGACTTCGCGAGCTGAAAATTTTGCATTGAATCTTAACCTGTTTTTTCCCAATAGTTTGATAACTTTCAGAAAATCAAGTGCAAAATCAATTTAATTCTTTGTGTTTTTACAGAGCAAAAAATATCTTTTTTGCTACATACTGTAATTTCAATATACTTGTTATCAGCATATGATATTTAGGTTAACTTTTATCTTTTGAATGTCTAGTTAAACTTTTCGGTAAGAAATATAAAATTTCTTTTTCTTTCAACCGTGAAATAGGTCCATTACTAAGGTGACAGTTTGATGCCCTTCCGTTACCAAAATACTACATCTCAGTTAGTTCACTAGTTCACCAAGAACCTACTGGGTATAGAAACGAATGTTTTTTATGCAAAGCAGAATTATGTTCCTTGTCAATGGGGCTCAGTTAGAATTTTAATACAGATTTAATTTACATGGTTTTTGATGGTAACGGAAAGACAAAAAATACGATAACGGAAGGACATTTATCTATAAGCTGATACAGGGTAAAATTTTAGAACGCTATGGAAAACAAACTATTGTTTAAAGTTAGAAGTCACATTTAAAACATATATAAGTAATATTTGTACAAAAATTATGTGTGCTTTCATTTAAAAAATAAACTTTTATTTAATTTTTTTAAAAGATATTTTGTGATTTTATTTATTTTATTGTGTGTGATAAAAATCATGGAAACTACACCTAAAAGTTCCTAAGCATGTGGAAATCATTTTGGTATGACATTTTTGTGATATGACAAGCCAATTTAAGCAGAAAAAATTGCTTACAAACTTGATATTTATATTGGAACATCACAATATTGAAACTGCTTTCATATTTGTTAACACAAATCAACGTTTAAATGACTGTTGAGAGCATTAGTTCAACCGTTAAACATACTGCGAACACATCAGTAAATTCAAAGATCAATAGATCAATTTTCAAAAAAATGGAGTAATATCCATTCTCATCCTGACCCACAAAATATGCACTATTTGAACCCTGTAACAAGTTATGTTACTGAATAAAGTCAGTATTTCAACAAATCAAAGGAGATTTCACTTCAAACTAGCAGTCAACAGACTGTCAGTTATAAATAATATTAAAAAGAAGATACAGCTGAATCAAAAGCACCAAATAATGAGAATATGCGAAAGGATTCATAACATTTGGACAAGTTTTGTTTGTTGAATGGAAGGGAAAGAAATTAACAAAGGGCATTGTTGGACAGGTACTTCATATAGAAGATAAAGAAGTAAAAATATCTTGTTTGAGAATGCATAATAATGTGGGAATGATCTTTGTAGACCCTGACAAAGAAAATAAATGTTCTACGGATTCTGATAATATTTTTGAGTATTTCAAGAATTCAGAATTGTAACAGATGGCTCAGGTATTAGATGTCATTGTTTCAGAGTGCTGTATTAGCTAAATAAATGTTTGTAGGTTGAAATTTGCCAAGTAAAATTGTTTTCGACTTCTTGTCTTTCCGTTACTGTCCTTCCGTTACCCTTAACAAAGACATAATTTATATGCTTAAAATAATTATTTTTTAAAACTGGAGGTGAAACTATAATGATTGAACACTCCCGTATGTGCTCTAATTTTTATGGAATTTTCCCTTTTATAGTTTGGCTGAACTTTTGGAGAGAACATGATTGCGTGAAAATCTTGTCGCAAAAATGGCCTTCCGTTACCACTTTTTAAATTTCATTTAAAAAAAAAAGTTATTGGCAAAACATTCCTGGCTTTGGCTTTTTTAGCAACTTACTATGATAGGACTTACTATTTATGGAGTTCTCGAGAAATAAGAGACTAATAGTTCTGTAGCTTTCGTCACATAAAAAGCATGCTCCCGCTGACATTTTCCATGCCCATGCATTTAGAGGTTCAGCAACAAATTGAGGAAAATAAAAATGTTTTTTGATCATCACTCATCGTAAATAGCTGAGAATAAGCTGTAAATTTTAGAAATTAATCAGTTTACTATGTACAATTATTTTACATACTTTCGAAAAAGTATCACTGATATTCGTGAAGATATAAGCATTTCTTTCAAAACTACAAATTTCATTTGAAGGTTTTTGGTTCATAACAAGCAGTTTTTCATCAAAACTTACTAAACTTTCAGAAAACTTGGCAGCATACACGAGAAGTATGTTACTAAAATTTGAAATTAAAATGTTGAAAATTTCGTGAAATATGAACGTTTAAAGCAATTAATTTTTCACTGCGCATGCGCGAAGGATAGCAATTTATAACTTTCATAATTTAAAACGTTTCGAGATTCCAAAATTCATAATGAAATTATAGTTCAATATTTTAAAAATTCAGAAAGATATCGGCGATCTAATGAGCCGAAATTCAATAATTCTTGACTAGGCGACGAATCGTGAGGGGTCATTTGCAACTTTGCAGCATTTGCTTGCAATCGTTCAATGTGGTTCATAATAAAAACAGATTATTTGCCTATCCAAGAGTTATTCAAATTCGGCTTATTAGATTGCTGATATCTTAAAGAATTTTTAAGATATTCAACTAGAACTTATTTATGTGTTGGAGAATCTAATTGAGTTTTAGATTATAGAAGTTATAAATTGCTATCTTTCGCGCATGCGCAGTGAAAAATTAATTGCTTTAAATGTTCGTATTTCATCAATTTTTTAACATTTTAATTTCAACTTTTAGTATGAAACTTCTCTTCTTTGCGGTCAAGTTTTCTTAAAATTTGGTCAGCTTTGGTGGAAAACTTTGCGTGTTATGAGCCAAAAACCTTCCAATAAAATTCGTAGTTTTGAAAGAAATGCTTATATCTTCTTTAATATCTGTGATACTTCCTCAAAAGTACGTGAAGTAATTGTGCAAAGTAAGCTAACTAATTTTTGAAATTTACATTTTATTCTCAGCGATTCACGATTAATGATGATCAAAAAACATTTTTCTTTTCCTCAATTTGTCGCTGATCCCCTAAACGCATGGGTGATATAAGTTTTATTGGAAAATGACAGCTAGAGCATACCTTTTATGTGACAAAAGTTACAAAGCACTTGGTCTCTTATTTCTTGAGAAACGTTTAAAAATGTGAATTTTTGAAAGTGTCCCAATAATTTTGATGATGTAGTGTAGGTTGGAAGATAAATTGACATACTATCGGATGCAAAAAGAAAAAAATATATAATAATTTGAATTTTGACATCTTGAATTCAAATTATGTTTTTCGCAATCACGAGTGTGTGTGTGGGGGGGGGGGTACGTGTGTTTGTGTTGGGGGTATGTGTATGTGTGTGTGTGCAGGCATGAGTGTGTGGGTAGTTGTGTGTTTGTGTATGGGGGGGGGGTATGTGTGTGTTTGTGTTTGTGTGCAGGCATGAGTGTGTGGGTAGTTGTGTGTATGTGTTTGTGTATCTGTAGGTGTCTATGTATGCGTGTATGTGTTTGTGTATGTGTTTGTGTGTGTGTGTAGGTGTATGTATGCGCGTGTGTGTAGGATATGGATGCAACCTGGAGAAGGTTTTCACTAGAGGAGCAGCATCGTGAGGCCGGTCGACGGTGGTGCTGCAGAGGGAGGCGGAGGGAATATAAAATCATAGGACATAAAGCAGTCAAGTGAGAACAATAAGCAATCGTGATTGCTCAAAAAATAAACTAATTCTCCATCTAATGATCAAAATGCCAACCCACTTCCAAGAAACTGGACTTTCACACTCAATTTACTCAAAAGTACTGGACCCATTTTTGCATAACACCGTCCATTTATTCTTTATGTTTTAATTACTTTTTACTTCCCCGTTTATTTTTAAATGAAAATTGCCTGAAGCTAACAAAATATGAACCCTGATAAATGCAACATATAGAATCTTCAATTTAGAGATCAAGTTAGAGAAAAGCACTGGCATACCATGAACTGATCTAGCCAAATATGATGATGAAACTCGTTAAAATAAAATAACGAACAAGAAGGCAGCGACACGAAGAGGAGGAGGTAGGAATTGATCCCCATTCAACCGAAACGTCTCCGCGCTCTATCATCCTCCGTAGGTTATACCCTTTTATGATCCCACCCTTGATACAGTCAAAATTGTTTCGAGGGGGAATAAGTAGGACAGCCCAACGGTGGTTGATGAATATCGAAGACATAAATCGGCTGTAGATTTCCACTCTACCAACATTAAGAGATTGCTCTCAGACACACAGACGGAAACTTTAAGTGTTTCCTGACGGACACGTGTTTCCGCTGACAACGACACGTGTTTCTCTCGCCAGGGCACTGAAGTCCCCTGATGATGAATAGGAACCATTAAATGACTACCAAATATGTTTTGCTGCGCGGTAGGTTGATCTTGGCAGGAAATTAAGTTTTAAAAAAAGTATACTTTCGTAAGTTTGATACAGTTGAGATTATTCAATCAAAAATACTACTAATTCGAATATTAAACATGCGTATAGTTAATTAACATATAGACCTTGTTATTAAAAATTGCCGCAACATTACATAATAGTAAAACTCAAACTTATATAAAATGAACAAAATTTGATTAAAAAGTTGAAATATGGAAAAAAATGAAGTGGACAGTAAATGACTTCACTGACACCTAAACAATCTATAGTTTTTAATATGTAACTAAAGACAGGAGTATTTCCACTCATCTAGGCGTTTACCTTGTTAAATGTATGTAAAATATTTTCTATGAATTTAGCTTTTTTTGAATGAATTCTCAGATTTGTTAATACACCTCAAAAGCTTAGCAAGTATTGAAATTGGCAGGCCGACGAGAGGCCTTGGCAGCCTAGTCGGAAACTGAGGATTCCGGCCTTTGGGGAATGGAGGCTTCAGAACAAAATAGGGTAAATTTTATGAGTTTTAAGGAAGGGGGGGGATCGGTGACCAAAACTGATGAGGGACCCTGGAGATTGGCACCTTCAAATGGAACATATTAAAGGAACAAAAGAATAGAATGAAAATGCCTTAAAATAGGGGGAACATTTTTAATACCGTTGTTGTTGCTATTGTTATAAATGGCAAATGGGAACTTAAAACCATACATATCAGACCAAACACGAAGCAAGAATAATTACAAAGCTTCAAAAACTAAAACAGGAGAATAATCAAACAGATGAAACATAAACTATTGTACCACATAATAAAACAGAAACGTATTTCTTTAAATATTGTATTAAAAGATTTTTAAAAAAATAAAAGAAAAGAAAAAACAAAACATTTAATCGCAATATTTTGAAAATTTCATTTTTTTTTCTTCGTGCGAAGAAAAATTTTTTATTGAAAATACAAAGCCTGTGTAAAAAAATGTATCTGAATAAATATTTTTTTTCAAGACGTGGGGGATACCCCTTGACATTTTTCTAGAGGAGTTAGGGTAAGGTAGTTAGGTAAGGTAAGTGCGGCAAATAAGGCTAACCTAAGGTTCATGGCTTAGCATCTGGCTCTTTTTCTGAATCAATTGGCTCCGATTTTTGCACACTAATCAAATGACTCATAAAAAATAAGAACAAAAACCGTCCCATGTGAAAATTTAAGTTTAAGTTATGTTTGTCAGCGGTTTAACCAAAAATGCTAAATTGGCGTTGTTAGGAACACGGGTCCCAAATAAAATCAACTTTAAAAAAAACGCTAAAAAGTACTATCAAACTAAAAAAAAAGTTTGAAAAATTCTTTACTGTCAATATAAAAAAATATTAAACCACATTTGATAAACTCAAAAACTGGATCGAAAATTCAATATTTACTTCAATGGTAAGGAGAAAGGACCAATCGTCACATTCGAGGCACTGATAAGTCGGTATTTTTCTGGATTTTTTAAAAAAACATTTCTGCCCACAGTACGTGAAACATATGCAGTACATTGTCAAACCCTCCACCTAATCCTTCGATGTCTTGATAAAAACCACCGGAGTCCTAATGATGGCAATCACTGCTCTATTGGGCTACAGTCTACTTTCCTAGTGTTATCAAGTCACAGAAAAAAAATGACGACAGTTTTCTTTTTTGAATTCGTCAACTACATTAATTAGACTTTCTAGAACAAATGACAACTTTTTTTTTAGACTAGTAAGCTGCAGTGAACCATGAAGACATAAAGTTAAAGTAAGTAAAATAAGATCAAGTAATTTGACAACACTTTTTTGTAATAACCGTTGCTACACTTTTGCTTATTGATAACAAATTGCTTTCTGATAAACGCTTTATCGTCATTAGACTTTCTGATGATGATAAAATCACGATATAGCTAATTTTCTGCTATACTACATAAAAAATGGAGGGGGGGGGGGGGCTTTTTTCCACCTACTTGGCTTTATTTTCGCGCACCCACCTTACGCGAAAACAGTGAAGACGATAGTGATCACTATTAGACAATAAATGATTGTCTAAACTATTTCCATAAAAGACGAATACATCCATAAAAGGAAGAGGTGTAATATCTTGATTTTGACCTTTGGGATGTTAGACATCATATTTAAAATAAATAAATAAATAAATAAATTAGGGTTGGTTTGGAGTAAGTGGAGAGAGAAATTTTGAGAAAAGAAAAGAAAAACCTCTTGAGACCTAGATCGTTTTTGAAACCTTATACAAAATTTTTGAAACAAAAGAATTTAAACTTATTGTCTTATTTTATCTTGAACATTATTAATGAACAAAAGTTCATCATTAGTTTCTAAAATAATGTTTTAAATATTCTTAACGGTTATATTTTTAAAAAAAAATCGAATTGGTGTCGCATTTACCCCATAGTAAGGGGTAAGTGGGTCACTCCTCTTTCATTTAAATTTAAATTAAGCATATCTAAGAAAAGGGGTAAAGGATTCTTACATGATAAAGTATGTAAATTTTTAGTGCAAATTAATTTTTCGTAAATGCATCCATTTGTGAGACATTTACTGTCTTTTAAATCTGTATCACGGAAAATTTTTAAAACAAAAAACGAAACAATTCAATTTGTGAAATTTATTGAAAGTCTATATGTATATATTTTACTTTTGCATATATAGGTGTGTTTAATGAACGTAATACAGTTGATTAAGATCAATTTGAGCAAATTAGACAAAACTATAAGTTGAAAAAGAAATTGGAAACACTCAATGACTGCGTATCACTATGAATATTTGGCTAAGGAAGAACCATTATCGCTTATAATCCTCAGTCATCTGCACCATGCCAATAAGAAGTGTCACTATTCCTATTTGTTCTTGCAAATTCAACAGTATTTTTCAATTTGTATCATGAGTTTCCAACATTAGACCTATACTTAAATCTTAATGGTTTTCTTTCATGTATGTTTCACAAATACATAATCACCAGCTTTAGCAGTTTTTGTAGTTGAACTATAAATTCTTATTAAGAGTCATCGTAGTTGTCTTGTATTTCACTAACACAAATACTTAATCAGAGTTACTTTTGATTGAACTCGCGTTGCTTGAACTCTCAATAAAAAAAATTTTAGATTTTATTTTATTTATTTATTTATTTATTTATTTATTTATTTTTTTTGACTAAGTACAATGAGCTAGAGAAAAATTCCACGAAACCCAAATATGTGCAAAACCAATCAGTGTGGTAAAATTTAACATGATCAGGGCAAAATAGTTTGAAAACTTTATCCGTATTTCAGTTTTAGGGGGGTGACCCACTTACTCCAACCAACCCTAATGGAACAAGACATCCAAATGTAATATTAAAACATTTCCAAATGCTTATCTTATCCGATTTTCAGGGGTGCCGATAAGGAGGGGTTCATGGTGGGCCTTTGAAAGTTTTAGAGAGGGAAGGTTGGTTTTACACTGATTTTGGTCTAATTTCGGGGGTGTCTCGTTCTTGGGGGGGGGGATCTTCCCTAGCATTTGAGGGGGTATGCCATCATCCCCAAGACAAGGGCATCCCACATTTTCAATGTTGCTAGATTTTTATCAAAAGTACAAGGATAGAAAATACGTTTGACTGAGCTTTTGCGTTGTATTATATATTTCCAATTTTCAATGAGTCAAATACGTTTGTAGAAACGTTAAAAATATCTCTGCTTACACGTCTATACATTAACACACTTGGATTGAGAATATGGCATAAAACCGAGGGCTCTGGGAGTCTGGGGACTTTATGACCAACCGCCAACCCTTCCCTCTCACAGCGCTTCTGAATTGTTAAATCCCTTAATCGTTGACTGCTTCATATTTAACTGGAACTAAATAATGCCTGCGGAGCGTTTTAACGAAGTGATGAACATTTTTTTTCGACGGCAAAAAGAGGTTAGTTTCAAAACTTTCCAAGATGCAAAGTACTACTCTACAAGAGATTAAAAAATTTAAATCCCCGAGTCTATAGGTCGATTTTTATTCATGCTCTACGCTTCGGAAAAAGAACCACCACATTTGAAATTCTATTTTAGATCTCGTACAATTAAAAGCGTTATTGAAAGCAGAAAAATTTGCTTGTCACCTGTTATTTCTGACTTTTTAACCTGTTTAGAAGCAAAACTGTCGGTTCAATTGTTTCTCAAGGGGAGAGGTGGGGGAAGTATACACAGGAGTGCCCATCCCCCCCAAGCTCAATGGCGCAAATTCCCCCCCCAAAAATTTTCTCGCTTTCGAATTGGGTTAAACATAACAGTTTTTAGAGTGTATAATTTCCAGTCAAATTCACGGGGGGGGGGGGAGCGCAAACAAATACCATTTGAATTGGAAGGTTGTTGGATTGCTGACCTGCCTTGCCTTCCCTAATTTTAAAACGTGGACCTTGACTAAACAAGTTTCGGGTACCCCTGAATTTAGCTACACCTTATTATTATTTTGTCAAACGTATTAATAATTACAGCCACAACTTTCTGGCTTGGGATAGAGCCATTACTAGATGCATATACAATATATGAACCGTGAAACGGAAATTTATTGTCCCTGAAATAGGGGGTGCGGGTAGTTTCTCCCCCGAAAAATTTTCGAAATTTTAATTTTAAAACCAGTTTTACACGATCTCTGGTGATGTTAGGGGAATAAAAGGTTTGGTGGTCCCTTCCCGGTAATTTTTCGATATTGAAACTTTAAAAGTGCAACTGTAAATAGTCTACCGTTGTGTTAAGGAGGACTTTCCTTTGTTTTCAAAATTGTAGTTCTAAAACCGCAGTTTTAGACTATCTGTGGTAAGGAAAGAAGAGATCATAGGGCTCGTCCCTGGAAAATTTTCAAAATTAAAGTCTTAAAAACGCTATCTATGGTTGGGGGACAAGCAGTTTTCTGAAACTGAAGTTCTAAAGTCGCAATTGTAGCCGACCTTTGTGACGTTAAGAAAAAGAGTTTTCGGAAGCTCTCCCGGAAATTTCTCGATATTGAAGCCCTAAAAACCAAATTTAAGACGACTTTTTAATAATGTTGACGAGAGTGGGGAGGAGGGAGAAGAACGCTTCTCTTAAATTTCCGAACTGTAGCTTTAGAAACGCAGTTTTGATATATCTTGATTTTTTTTTAGTTTAGTCACCTTTAGCGGAAGGTGAATTTCGGTGGCATTCCCCCGGCAATTTTTTGAAATTGATACTCCAAAAACGCAATTCTAGGCTTGTCTTTGATCGTGTTAAGGAAAGAGGGGGGAATCAGGGGTTCTCTCCTATAAAGTTTTTAAAATTGCATTACTAGAAACGCTGTCTTAGATGACTCTTGATGATAAAGAGGGTGTCATTCTGGCGTTACAGTGGGGGCGCTCTCCTGGAAGTTTTCCAAAATTGAAGTCGCATAGCGAAAAAAGATGGATCACACACACCATGACAGATATTTTTCGGAAATCCTCAAAAATGAATTCAGCTCAACTATTCTGCACACATCGAAAATCAAAACTCAAGAATTTTAGCGAATCAAATATCCTTTTATACATATCAGCTATGGGAGAAAGTAAATATGATTTACGAAAAATAATTTAAACACCTTAAAACCAACATCACTGAAAGTTTTAATAAAAATCATCTAATGATAATTTGAAACGATCAGTTTAAAAATGGTAGAGAAGATGGGAGTTTAGTGAAATGAGAAAATTCTTTATAAGCTTAAGTTAGTTAATGAAGAAAATATATAAATTGTCAATTGGAGGGATAAAAATGTGTAATTCGCAAACTTCAAAACTAGTTCTTAACGATTGAATCAATGAAAGACTAGAGCATACTGGTCAGACTTATAACAATCAATAAAACATTTTTGACCTCCCTCCCTCGCATCAATGTCACACGTATTCATCATGCAGAATAGTGCTACTTCCAGAAAATTTATCAGATACTGAAAAGAAATCAAATCGTCTGATCCAACTTTGAAACGGACACCAACTTTATGCGGTCTGTGATGCTCCTTTCATTGAAAAAGAGAAACGGTCATTAAATTTTGGAAAGAGTACCAGGGCCGTCGCTAGTTCAAAAACTCGGGGGGGGGGGGGGGGGGTGCGTTTTGGCGGCCCTTTAATTTTTTCAAACTCATGTTTAAATATGCAGAGAGAGAGAAGATTTGGCTTCTCGTTTAGCAGGGATAGTCATACTACTAGACTTTAGTACTAGTAATATAAATGATCGTAAGGATAATATTCAATCAGAATCAGGGTGTCGGAGGGTTACCTTCTTGCATTATTTCGCAATTTGACGACATAAAAACGCAGTTTTAAACTATATTTTAAATTTGGGGGGGGGGGGGGGAGAAGAGTTCCAGCATAGCCTCTCCCGATAATTTTTCCAAATTTAAGTTCCCAACACAATCGTACGTTATATTTAATTATGTTCAGGAAGAGGGGTCCGGGAGCTCTCCCTCGGGAATTTTCAAGACTGTTATCTGAAAAACACAGTTTTAGACGATCTATGGCGATGTTAAGGGAGGAAGAGACTCGGGGTCATCGTTCTATAATTTTTCAAAATGCAAACTGTAAGCACGCATTCCCAATTGTGAATAATTTGTGATTGTGACGAAGGGGGGGGGGGGGAGTTTTGACGGGGCTCGCGACCAGAAATGTTTCGTAATTGAAGCACTAAAAGCGAGATTTAAGACATTTTTCGATGATGTTGTCGAGCACTCTCGAAAAAAATTTCGATCCGTAGAAACCGCAGTTTTAGACAATTTTTGGTAATGTTAATGAGTGGAGAGATTCGCAGTCCTCCCCTGGCAAATTTTCAAAATTGAAATTCAATTAAAGCTATCATAAAAGATTTATTAATACTAGACGTTATGCTAAAAGATGGGGTCTGAGAACATTTTTCCGGGATTATTTCAAATTTTAAAAACTCATTTCTAGGCCAGCTTTGGGGACGTAAAAAGAAGGGTTAGGAGTTCCGCACTCTTCCTTTCAGTTTGGCTATGTCCTTCTTAGATTCGTTGTCAATTTTAATTATTGATAAACATATTGTGGTAATATTTTCTTCCAATTTTCCTTTGCCAAACACGATTATTTGCTTGGATTTTCCATAACAAAACTTTCAATTTCTCCCCTAATATTTTTGCTTTCTTGCAATACAAGCGTTTGCAGCCTTAAAAATAAAAGAACTTTTAATATTTTGAACAGATGTGGTAATTTTTTGCGATACCTTAGGTCTCTATTCCACTTTATTTTATTTTAAATATGCCACCTGCATCTCTTGATCAAGCTGTGATTTACATACGATTTTTACATTCAAAAATTAAGAACTTTAGGTGTGAGTTATTCATTTCAATACTTTGAATCTCTCTTTGCATTTAACTGTTATTATTATTTTTTTTCCTCTCTATTTCAAACTTATTTCGGCAACCCATACATTTTTCTCCACTTAGCAATGATTTTCAGGACAATATTTTTCATTAAAAAAAAATAATAATAATAATAATAATTACATGTGGGGAATTTTTCTGCGAGCTCTGTTCTATGGACTGTTCCAATGAAACTGTCCTATTTATTTATGTTTTTTTTAAACTGAAGAACCATGAAGCATAGTTTTGTATAACCAAGGCCGCCGAGTGACAAGACGTGCATACCCATTCTGCGACCTAATGAAAAGTGTATTTTATGAATACTTTTTTTTTGCGTTAATAAAAATGTTTAAAGCGTACATTTCCGCGACTCTTAATAAAAGAAAATCGTGGATGTTCCTAAATTGTATTTTAAAATTACATTTTCTATTCAAATTTTACAGAAAAAATACTTTTTGGCACTATTATTTCAATTGTTCATTTATAATTACTATTTTAATTTTTTAAAACAGCGAAGAGTTTTCCTTTCTTTTCGTTCGTTTTCATCGCTAAAATGAAATTGGCGGCCCCACCTCTGAAAAACTGGTGGGGTGTAGCACCCCCGCCCCTTTTGGCGATGGCCCTGAAGAGTATGTGAAAAAAGTATTATTAATGCATCTATTTCTTGTTGAATAAGTTTAAATATTTTTTCTTTCCAAAATTCAAAAATTTCATGTTCTAAAGAAAAAAAAAGTTAAAAAAAAAAAAAAAATCCCCCCCAAAAATTTTGATTGCGCAACTTGCGCCATAATCCCCCCCTGTGGGCACCCCTGAGTATACATATAAACGTCTATTTAAGCAAATGAATATTTATCTACTCACACGCACAAATTTAAATGCGCACACGCACAATGCAATTTAGTTTGTTTATTACTATGTGTATTTCGTTTCTACTTTATTTATTTTTTTTTATTGAGCAATCACGAATTGCTTATTGTTTACATTTGACTGTTGAATGATGATTCCCCCCCCCCCCCCCCCCCGCCTTCCTCTGCAGCACCACCGTCGACCGGCGCCTCCCAAAACTGCTGGCTGTTCTTCATGTCCAGCTTGCGTGCTTGCGTCTATGTCCTACACACACGAGTACATACACACACACACACACACACGCCTGTATACACACATACGCTCGTGATTGTGAAAAACATAATTTGAATTCAAGATGCCAAAAATTCAAATTTTCTTTACTTTTCTTTTTTATTATTATTATTATTATTTTATATAGGAGGCTTGGTAAGGCCATCTGCCCTCGCTCTTTCAATGACTTAATGGCCTGTTCTGTGTAGAAGTAATTCATCAGTGCGAAGTGCGTCAAATTGTCTGCGACAAAAGTTCTGTCAAAGAAAAAAAACTTGATTTAAAGCTATGGTGCATTTTTTTTTCTTTTCTTTTTTTTAGCAAGAAGGATAAAATGCTGTATGCGGAAACATTTTTCTCCATAACGTCAAACTTGTATTTTGCCAATTTTTTCTTGTTTATCTGAAATTTTATTAAATCAGAGTCAGAGTGCGTCAATTATTTTGCTCAATGACTCGGTGTGGTACAGTTTTCAGATAACGTCAGCCCGTTTCAGCTATTGGCGATTAAACAGGATTTTTGTAAGCAAGAGACAAAGAGACTATTAAAGTTAAAATGTGTTATTTGTCCAGCATCTTACCTCCCATTTTGCGCAAATTTCCTGCACTTACGAAAACTGAAGATCATGGATGAACCGTGGCGCTATCTAGTAGCAAAATATGTACTTAAACAGAAAAAGCGAAAAAGTAAATTCCCTACAACAAGTTGTTTTCAATTTAATATAATGTCTGAGTAATTACATTCTCTAGTAGAAAAAATTAGTCAAAATTCTAATAATGAAATTTTATTTAAATAATGTATGAGACGCTAACAACATTTTTTATCCAGATCACCAAACTTTATGGGCGGCAGTTTGGCTTGAGTATGCTACATACTTCTTTATTAGCAGACAAGAAAACTGTTTAAATGTTTCTCGAAATACATAGTCTGAGTGTATGTATTGATTTGTGTGTCGATACAATGTCCAGGGGTGCCCCCCTAAGAGCAAGGTTGCACCCCCCCCCCTTAATATCGAGATGACCCCCCAAAAGCAAGAGACACCCCCTATAATGAGAAAAATACCCCTCAAAACACCCCCTAACAATTTCAATGGCGCAGTCTGCACCATGACCCTCCCCCCTAGTGGGCACCCCTGCAATGTCGGGGTGATTAGTGGGTCGTGAAGTTGAAGTCGATTCCCGAACTTCATAAGCGAAGTTCTGCAAACAGTTAAGTATTTGTGTAGAAAACGTATCGCGCCGATGATTTCAGGTAAATAGTAGCTGAAGTTAATAAGCATAGAATCTAAACATATGAACAGTGAAAAAAAAGAAGCAATAACGTTCACTTAATTAATTGAACTTTATGAACATTCATTTTGAACAATGATCTACGTTTTCTTCAAGCCC
Organism: Uloborus diversus; assembly: GCF_026930045.1. NCBI lineage: Eukaryota > Metazoa > Arthropoda > Arachnida > Araneae > Uloboridae > Uloborus > Uloborus diversus. The sequence goes on along the minus strand of NC_072740.1, from coordinate 23,376,562 downwards.
GTAGTTTCGAATTATTCTGGGGGAAGGGACACAGGGTGTATGCTTAATGTACGTTGTGTCGGAAAACAAAGACACGCCTGCTTATGTGTAAAAACACTAATTTTTCAAAGCCAGGAGGGGGAGGCAATTAACCTCTCCTTTCGAGAGAGAAAGGGAGAAGGCCGTATGTGAATACTTTTTTATTCTTTTATTTTTGCAAAAATGTCCTATATATTTCCCAGCAAAAATGTCTGCACACTTTCTTTATTTTAATTGATTTTCGAGGTTTTTTAATAAAAACTTTTTTTAATGTAGGTACTTAAAAAAATCCGTTCGTAGGTATTTTAAATGCTCGTTTTATTACGAAAACTTGAAAAAATGGTATCGAAAACTTAATCAATCACAAGTATTCCTTGGACACTTGTTATTGATTAAATTTTCGATACCTGGACGCACGTGAACAGCATTAAAAAAACAACAACAAATAAATAAATAAATGAAAAAATAAATAAATAAAAATTTAAAAGAATAAAATTTTTAATACAGCAAATATAAATGAAAACTGAAGGGGTTGTACTGCCGTGGGAAGGTAAGGGACAGTATTTGCAGAAATGAACTTTGAGACATTTGTAGAAACGCGTTTTGTAACAATATGAAAATGTTTGAATTTGATGTTTTTTTATCGTGCTTTATTTTTAGCTGAAAGCAAATAAGTAGCTTGTAAAATAATGGTAAAGTACAATAGATGACAAAAATGCAACAAAAAATGGAGTTACTGCGCTTGACCTTCCCACGGCAGTGCAGCTCACAATGTGAATTTAAATTAAAGAGGATTATGTGAAGGAAAGATTCCCCAAATTAATAAACATGTATTACATAATACATTATAGCTTATCATGCTCAGACATGAATTAAAAAGCTCGATATATTTAGATCGGCAGCCCACAGAAATATATTTCAGTAACTCAACGCGCATTATATAGAGTTTAACAATAAAAGAGTGTGAGAACTCTGTTCGGGAGAAGCTCCAGAAATTTCATTTAATATCATCTTTTTGGATTATTACTGCATCATCAATTTTAGGGAAAACGACAATCTCTTGTGTTTGTTTTGTCTCATATTTCTATATATTCGATAATACTTTTTCAATCTAAGAAAATTTTTATCATAAAGGTTATTCTTATCTTACGCATGTTTTACTATCATAACTAGCCACCAGGGCACCTAGATTAGCCGCTTTCGATGGCCGGCTACGGTGGATTGGTGAATATCGCCTTCGACTGTGTACTTCGGGGGCTTCGCCACCCTTCTTGGCGCCTCCGGCGGTAACTTAATTAGTAATCAGTTCATTAATTTTTAACTCAACGCATCTCTGGAACCATTCTATTCCAATTCCCACTTTACCTTTTTAATCGCATTAGTTAATGAACTGCAAATGAATCTTCAGCGCGGCACACCTAGAACTATTCCATTGCCAGTCCGCCGCGTCTCTTAACCATAGACATGAGAAACCCGGTTCCCATGTCTATGTGCTCAACCAGATGCTTGAACCATTCAAAGATCGAAACATTTCCGCTTTAAGCATAAAAAGAGGGAGTAATTGCAAGCACAGGAAAAAAAGGCCATAATTTTGCTGAGACGAAAGGTAGCATTAGGAAAGAATGATTGCTTATGAAAAACGGGCAGACTGCCAAAAAAAAGCACTTCCGCTTTGATGGGGGGGGGGGATGATAGGGAAAAACGAAATTGTCTAAAGGAGAAGCTATCTGAAAGTGATTCCGAATGAACAACATGAATATAGTTAGGTTTTCAATCAATATCTCCGCTAATTAAAGTCGCACAATTACAACACCTAGCGAAACATGTAGCTATGAAAATTACGAATCTATCTATACCTGGATCGATGCTCAGTTTTCTGTCGTTCACCAGGAGTGGCGATGGCATAGATAGATAGTCACACACAAAAACTTTTATATATAAAGATTATCATCATTATAATTACTTTTTTTTTTTTTTAAAGTTTACTGCAGAGCATAATAATATGCTTTTAATATCATTACGAACTTAACCTTTTTTGTAAAATATGTTGTGTATATTTAACATTACAGGGAGAGAGAGTCAATTGTCATGTTTTAACATATAAGTGGGGTGGTTTCTGTTGTTTTTCTGTAAAATCCCACCCCTCCCCTCCTGGAAAAGTTTGAAATGACAGGCCTGGTCGTCCACTGAAAGTTGAAGTCCCAGAAACGCAATTTTCGGCACTCTTAAAAGACGTTCGGAGTGGAGGGAAGAATTTGGAGACCTTCTTTGCTTAATTTTTGAAATTTAAATCGTAAAGACAGAATTTGTTCTGTTTTTTGGTAGTTATGTTAGGAAAGGATGGATCGGGGATCCGTCACCAGAATTTTTCTGAATTTGAAGTCCTCAAAATGCATTTTAGACTCTTTTTAACGGTGCTAAGAGAGTTATCAGGTTCGGAGGCTGTCTTCAGAAATTTTTTGATATTGAAGTTTTGAAAACGCAATTTTAGATTATATTTTGAGCTGTGGGTTGTCTCCCCCGGAAATTCTTTGAGCTGGAAGTCTCAAAAAAGGAGAGGGAGAAAAGATTTTTAGAACATTTTAACGATCAAATTATCATAATGTGACCGAGTAAATTACCAAGTTATCATAACATGGAACCGTATCATATGCGAACAGATTAACTTAGCAAATTGGCTAGAAATTCATCATCCATAATTTGTAAATATACAGGCGAACCAAATGACTTTTTAATTTTCTACTACGGACAAAGCCGTGCGGGTACCGCTTGTATGCTGTATAAGAAGTTAGCGGGTCGCACAATATGTGTTGGCGGGCCGCCAATTGAACCCTGTTCTAGTGTATACTTCCAATCACAAAAATGGTCAAAATAAGGAGCATAGTTAAGATATTGAAAATTTGAGGCGAAAAAGAAAATTAGAGAAAACTTACAAAATCTAACTTTTTATACTGACCGTAGGCCTCCATACCTGTAGTTAAGGAAATAATCTCCATTGAAAAATAATTCTAACACCCAAAAATTGAAACATTTGCGACCAAACTAAAGGAGATATTGGAATTCAAAATTTAAAGAGACCGTGCAGAAGATGAGATTGGAAATTATCACCCTTTCAGAAGAATGACTGGTTGTCAAAGTAAAAAAAAAAAAAAAATACATTCATATTTTTCATTGCTATAGAAAAATAAATGTAAATGTTATGCTGTGATACGTAAAATCACTACAAAAGCTCGTACAATAAAAAAAAAAAAATACATAAAATTTTAAATATTTGTTAAGTGCTATACCCTCCCCCCCCCCTCAATTGACTGCGAGTGTAAACAGTGGCGTACCAATGCGGTCTACCGCTTCTGGCGAACTTTAGGGTTGGCGTACCCCTCCCCGAATTATTTCACAAAAATTCAATAAGATGAACAAAATTAGCAATTGATTATAAAATATTAATAGTGTTCGTTCTTAAACCATTGACAGGATACATTTTTCAGTTCTATTCATAACAATACATTTTTTTCCCCCAAAAAGGCATTAAGTATTTATTTATTTAGTAGTACTAGAATTCCACATATTTACACATTTACCAAAAGGAAGAAAAAAGAACCTTGAAAGAAAATGTAAAACGGAAATTAAAATATTACTAAGATTTTATTTTGATTAGAAAATTAAAACAATTACTATAAAAAGTGAATTTTACTGGGTCTACTTCAGGGTAAACCATCACGAGGCAAAAAAAAGTTTCCAAAATGCAGCTTCAGGGTGTTGAGGCAGGAAAGGCTCGAGAACCCTCCCTCGATAATTTTCCGAAAGTAAACTCTTAAAAACACAATTTTAGGTATTTACGACCATTTTAGGGAGAAGGGGCTACGGAGAGTTCGCTCCCGTAAATGTTTCAAAATTATAGTTCAAAAGTCGCTGCTTCAGACAATTTTTGGTGATGCTAGAGGAAGGAGAGATTTGAATCCCTCTTTAGAATGTAAAATAAGAAATAACTACTTCAAATAGCACAAATATCTGCAATTTGTGCTATTTGACGTTGTTATTTGTTATTTTACTTTTTATGCACAAATGTATTTATTTAACTTCTTTAGAAGTTTTTCGAAATTGAAGCTCAAAAAACGTAATTTTAGTCGACCTTTGATGATTTGGGTAAGGAGTTTTCGGGGCTCTCCCTCGGGAAGAGTTTGAAGTTGTGTGTCACTTAAAACGAAGAGTTAGACGATCTTAGGTAATATTTAAGGAATGAGTTTTTTCATCTTTCAAATTGTATCTTATTTGAAAAAAAATTTCAAAATATTTCTTTACCCTTCCAGAGTTAAAATGCCGCCAATTTCCCGAAAACAGAGAGAACATCCGGAGTGGAAAATCGTCCCGCACCCCTCTTATATACGCCACTGCTCAGGTTGGAGAAGTTTTGCCCTGGAAACGCGCCATACAGTAAACTCTCGATTATGCGCGAGTGGATAATCCACTAGTGCAAAAAACCACAAAAGACTGATTTTATGAAAAAATTTCAAATATTAAAGTTTGTTGCTTTTGTTTTATGTCCTTTAGACTAGTGAAATATAGTTTGGCGAATAAATTGGCTTACCTCGGCGTTATCGTACACTCATTTTACAGTTTCTATATGCTTGATACATAAAATGCAATTAATTTTTAATGCATGTACTGCATATATTTCCCTCTTTGTACGTTGTTTCACATTTTATGTAGCATACAATAGTTTTTAAGCACGACAATTTTTTTCTTATTTACACCACATTTTAAGCCTTTTTCGGTTTATCCGCGGTACCCGTGCCACCCAATTTCGCGGATAATTGAGAGTGTACTGGCAAAATTCTTTTTTTGAGCATTAGGGGTTGTTTCTGTTTCCCGTCGTTCTGTTTAGCGCCGAATTAGACACTATGAAGTAGAAGAAAAAAAAAACGATATGAAATTTTGAAAATCTTCAAAATTCTAGCGTTGGCGAAAATAAAGCTCACTCTACACAAAATATAAAGCCCTATAAACTGTCACCCCTGACGTCGGAGGGTTTGTTTGTGAGACGACACTAGGACACCGTGATACCGTCACTTTCAAGTAGTTTGGTTTTCCCTCAAGCGATCCCGCGACACCTCTGCGTCGTTCCTTAACAGTCGCAATCTGTCTTCCGGACGTCGGACGGTGCCCCCTGGGGACGTCTGCAGGGCGTAATTGAACCCGGACATGGGGGCAGACTTTGGTCGTCCAAGTACCACTTCGCCAGGACGCTTCTGTCGTCAGCAGATGACGTCCCAGTGATGCCTGGGCGACGACAGCTTGCTGAGCGGGAGACCAACGAAACTGGGAGATAGAGACCGACGAGTGCTGTCCAGAGAAATTCAGAAGAACCGCACCCAACCGATGGCCCTCACCCGCGAGGAGTTTCAACAGGCATCCGGCAGAGCATTTTTTAAGGAATTTTCACTAGGCGACATAAGTTTAAAATAATTAAATGTCTAACTGTTGCTATATATATATATATATCTTTTTATATCCGTCGTGAGATCAAAAACGTAGGGGACGTATGGAACTGGCGGCCCTTTAATTAATTCAAGCGTATCTTAAATACATACAAAGATAATAGGTTCAGCTTCTGGTTTAAGAGTAAACCTTTAATAGATCTAAATATTGACAAAAAGAACCTGATTGTAAGTACTCGAGTTCGCTTATTAGATTACCGGGAAAAGATAATATCTTGCTTTATAATATTAACTCCGAAATAAGGGGGGAAATTTTTCAAATTTGTAGTCTTAAAAACGCATTTTAGACGATCTTTGGTAATGTTAGGGGAGAAATGGCTTGGTGGCGCTCCCCTGTCTATGGAGAGATTTCAAGGCCCTTCCCAGGAACTTTTTCTCAATTGTAATCTTAGAAATGCATTCTAACTGTCTTTCGTAATATTAAGGGGTCTGAGGATCACCCTTCTCTCACTCATTTTTCAAAATTGAAACCTTTTAAAAACGCAAATATTATCTCCAATTATGTAAAGATGAGGGAGTTTCGAGGGTTCTCCGGCGGAATTTTTGAAGGAAAGACTCGAAGCCCCATACCAGGAAATTTTTCTAACTAGCTGCCTTAAAAATGCATTCTAATTATTTTTGGTAATGGTAGGGGAGAAGAGGTTTGGAGAGCTCTTTCAGAAATTGGTTTAAATTGTAACTCTGAAAATGCTGTTTTAAACGATCTATGGGGATTTAAGAGGAAAAGAGAATGAAAGGCCTCCCATACGAGAACATTTCCCATCTCAGGAAAATTTTCTAATTTGTAAACTTAAAATCGCATTGTAGACTATCTTTGGTAAGGTTACAGATGTAGATAATTAAAAAAAAACACAAAACACACGGCATATTTTGAACAAAAGCAGTTTTGTTTGCTAAAGAAGTAATGCTGGAGTCAGATGCCTAGAGTGGCAGAATACATTTAACTCACTGGTTTCAAACTCAAAGGAACGTATTATCGCGATTCGTTCACTAATTTTTCCTTGATGGAATCAATAAATTTTTTTTTAAATGTGTAGTTAAAATGAATGAAATCATATGGCAATTTCTTGGAAAAACCACGATTATTAACGGAAACGGCACATCTTAACAAAGTCTAATCATATGTGTCGTGAGTTTTACCTAGTAAACAAGTTCTAAAATTCAATTCAAAAAAAAAAAAAAGAAATGCATAATAACTCTATTAAAATTTGTAGCTTACTTAAAAGCAATGTTATCTTTCTAACAATATTATTTTAAAATATTTTTTTTCTTTTCATTTATATTTTTGACAGGCAGTGAAAATATGATACGTAGTAACACACATGACGATGAATATTGTGCATTTTTATTTAAAAATTATTTTTTTATGCGATTCAAGGGACAAATTTATTCATAAAATGTATGATTTTTCGTAAAAATTTAAATACTTCGTTAAAATACTGTCATGTTGTCCAGTAACACTCATGACATTGAAGGTGAAAAATTTACTTTTAAAGTACTAAGCTCAAATGAGGCAGTGAGAAGCAAAGGGATGCAAATGGACATTTTCAAGTTTCGAGTAAAGCGCGTATAAAGATTACGTTCTAGGTAGGCTTTCGTTAATTGAATTTTTTTTTCTAAATCATGCTATACAGCAGCACTTACCACGGCTACTAGTATCATCTCTTGCCCCAAGACAGAGAAGGGTCCTACCTACCTACCTACTGAACCTACCATTTGCACTGGTTATCTCCAAATTTTTAATTTTGCCACTTGCATCCCTTTGCTTCTCACTGCCTCAAATATGATTGTACCCTTAAAAATAAACTATTACAAGAAAATTTTCCCGAAATAAATAAAACAATTGATGATATTTATGTTTGAAATTTTTCAAATGTTGTTCAGGCAAAAGTTTGGAAAATGACCCTGGTGATTTATTTCTGCATAACTAAGAACAGACGCATCAAATATGCACATTTGAAACGAAACATATGTGCTTGTTACAAATAAGAACATAGAACAATTAGTATTTTTTAAATATGTCGAGGCGTGATACAAACGAACGTTTGGCTAGCATTTACCACTTTCTAGAAGACAAATACATGCATGGTCGCATCCAGCTTTTAGATTCGGAGGGATCATATGATCATATATATATAATGGCAAATGATCGAGTAACCAGCGTGTTTTAACAATGAAACTTGCGCAACGGCATGATAATTTGATAATATGTTTTGGTAATGTTTAACATGCTGGGAAAGACCTTACTGTGACAAGGCTGAACTCGATTCGGCAACTTAACAGTTTTACTGGTAAGACTGTGTCATTTCAGGGGAATAAAGAAAAGAAAAAATGGTCAAAAATGAACGCTACCTACTGGAGTTTTGGGTTAATCCACTGGAGTTAGGGTTACAATTTTAAGTATCAAAATATCACCAAACAGGCAATGGCTTCGTTCAAATGTAGAAGCAGTTTTCACCCGTCATACCTTGACGGGCGATTTTCTAGTTAGTAAATAGTATTCAGGAACTTTTAGAAGTAGATTCATACTGTCAGAAGGAATATTAAAAAAATAAACAAATAAATAAAACATTTTAAAATAAATTCATGAAAACTTTGTTATGAAACACCGAATGTATGTGTGGGGGGCATTCAATTTACCGGACCCCCTTCAAAAGATTTTTCTGTATTCGCCCCTGCCTCATGCTACTGAGCGTTTCTTCTAAAAAAAGTTATGGATGAATGTGGCAGGTCGAGGGAAGGAGGGGGGGGGGAGGAGTGCGAACTAAACCATATGAACTAAAGTATTGTTGTCCCGCCTCATCTCCAAAAACTTGCAATGTGGCCCATCAGTAAAAAAGGTTGAAAAACCCCTCTCTGAACCATATCCCGACATTCTTCTTATTTATTCAGACATATATTAAAATAAAAAGCGTATGTATTTGAATTAAATAGCAAATTAAAATCAAAGCATAATACAGTAGAACCTCCATTAAGGGACACCTCTGAATAAGGGACACCTCTATTTAAGGGACATTTTTTCTGATCCCAGTCCCTTTGAATAGGGACTTCCATGTATTTACCTCTAATTAAGGGACACTCTGTTTAAGGGACAGTTGCAAAGCCAAAATAATGTATAAGTGCATTAGAAATAGTGAATTTTTCTGGAATTCAAGTTTCACTTTTCCTCTAAAAACTAATTGAGGTAAGTTTGACATAAACATATTGTGAAGGAAACAAGTAATATATTGTAAAAAAAAAAAAAAAAACTTGCTGAAATTAACATGCATGATTTACCTTCTCAACAACTTATTCAGGGCCGACGGAGAGTGCAAAGCAACTAATTAGCTTTATATACGCCTAGTGGTACCGGTACGGCTTTGCCCGTAATAGAGAAATTAAAAGGTCTTTTGATTCGCCTGTATATTTACAAATAATGTATGGTGAATTTTCTCGCCAATTGACTTGTACCCATGTTACAGTTTCACGTTATGATAATTTCGTAATTCACTCGTCTATCTTATGATTATTTTGTTTCTAAAATTGGAATAGAAAAAGAACAACATCGAAATTTCAAAAAATCGCTTCGAGGTGCATACCCTCATGCTACAAACTAACTTTGTGCCAAATTTCATGAAAATCGGCCGAACGGTCTAGGTGCTATGCGCATCACAGAGATCCAGACATCCTCTGGACATCCAGACAGAGAGACTTTCAGCTTTATTATTAGTAAAGATAAAACGTTAAATTTGAACATTAATTGTAATTCACATAGTATTACATAGTGAATTACATAACATGAAGCAATATATGTAATGAATTACACTTCAAAATAATTTCTGTATGCCACAAAACTATGTCATTACAAAATTTTTTATTAAATTTTAATTAATAAAATAATATAAACTTAGAAATTTGAATAATTGTGAATTTTGTTTAGCATATATGAAACATTTTCAGTATTTAATCATAAGTCAATGTTTATTGTGATGTTATACTACTAAGTACACAGCATGCATCAATTCATCCACCTCCGAATAAGGGACACCTCTATTTAAGGGACAAAATATCTGGTCCCCTTAGTGTCCTTTATTGAGAGGTTCTACTGTAATTTATTTCTCTTACCTTTTTGAAGAACAACGTTTCATGCTGAGTGGTGGGGTGGGGAGAGAAAAAAAAATTTGTCAACGAAAACGCCTTTCGTTCGTAAACTCTTTTACTCTAAACTGCCCATTTTGTTTATAAGCCCTCAAGTTCCCGCTAAAAATCATCACACCCCGAGTGAATCACTGATTAGTCTGGATGGCGACAACAATTAGCACCCCTTAACCCGCAGGGGATGACATGTTTTCGTAACCAGTCGGGCGGTTTTAAACGAGTAGGAAAAAAAAGAGAAAAACTGCTTTTGGTTGACTGGAAAATGCCCGATGTAATTCTGTTGCTCAAGAGGAAAGGTTTGAAATCCTTTTACAAAAACGAGGAGTGGAACCATTGTTGAATTTTCCAATGTCGCCCAGTAGTTTGATTTTGCATCTTCTAGGCGACAGAATTTTCTCACTACGCGACATTGGTGTCGCGTAGTACCTATGTTAAAAAATGCTTTGGCATCCGGGAGTATTGTTTCATATGATACCATCCGAAAGGAAACACATCTGGTTGGTTTCAATGGTCGTGCTGCTGCCCATAAGATTTTGATCACAAAATCTAACCGCTCTGCTCGGTTAATGTGGTGCAAAGCACATCGAAATTGGACTGTAGATCAGTGGAAACCGGTTCTTTTGGAGTGACGAATCAAGGTTCACACTTTACCGTTCGGTTTTCAGGGTCTGGGTCTGGCGTCTACCTGGAGAACGTCTCCTGCCAGAATGCATTGTGCCAACAGTCAAGTTCGGCGGAGGTGGCATTATGGTCTGGGGAGGTGTTTCTCCTAGTATGGGCTGGGACGCTTGGTCCCCATTCATGGTATGCTCAATTCCGACGCCTACTGCACTATTTTGGATGACAATGTGCTTCCTACGTCGTGGTAGCTTTACAGGTTGGACCCCTGTTACTTTCAGGACGACAATGCCAGTTGTCATGTTTCGACGTTAACCAAAGCTTGTTATGGTGCCAATGGAGTTCATCGAATGGACTGGCCTGCCCAGAGCCCACACCTGAACCCTATTGAGAACCTCTGGGACGAGTTGCATCGCGGAATTCAGGGGTGCACTCCCCGTGCAAAATCGGTGAAGGAACTTCTATGTCTTCTCCAAGCTGAGTGGAAGAATTGCCTCTCGTGGAGGCTCTACCAACTATTGATTTTGAATAAAGTTAGTTTTTCTTTTCTGTCACAGGCGTCCAAATACTTATTGGTAGTCAGTGTAGGTGGTTTAAATCCCAAGTATTCATGATTTTAAACCTGAAAATGCAAAACCAAGAAGGAGTGTTTAGAAATTTATACAAGTTTTAGAGTAGACGTACATCACTGAGTTATGTAAATGATGTGAAATGCGCAGCCCTCCGACGCACGTGAAGAAAGATATAAGGGAAGGAACTTGCAGAATGGGCAATACTCGTGTCGTTATTTCGGACTGGAGAATTACCGAAGAAATTTTGTTTTTGTCTTGGAGGATACGTGTAACACGAGAGAATGCCAGGCCGATGTCAACGAAAGCACTTCCAGCAGATAGACGATTTTACGAGGGGTATGGGGATCGGACTGAGAAGGGGAGTTTGATCCGTACGTCAAATCGCAGCTGATACCCACATGGATGCGAGCACGGTGCATCGGCTGTGCCGAAGTTGGCTGTAACAACGAAATGGGGCAAGATTGAGGGGTGCAGGGGCAGCCAGAGTGACGTATAAACGCGTGGATCGACACATCCACCGACAAGCTGTAGCAGACCCACAAGTCACTTGTTCCTCGATTCTGCAGCAGGTGCAAGATACCCTAAATGTTCCCGTGTCAACCAAAACCATTTCCCGATGATTGGTCGCACGTGGTCTGCAATCACAGCGTCCACTAACAAGACTGCCATTGACCCCCCAACATAGACAGCAACGTTTAGTATGGTACCGGACTAAAGCGACGTGGATCACAGAATGGCGAAATGTCGTGCTCTCAAATGAATCCCGCTTCTGTTTATCCAGTGATCGCCGTATACGTGTGTGGCGTCGACGTGGAGACAGAGCTAATCCGGCAGTAACTGTGGAACGTCCCACCGCACGACAACGTGGCATAATGGTTTGGGGCGCAATTGCGTACAATTCCGTATCACCTCTAGTTCGTATTCAGAGCACTATGACGGCCCAACGATACTTGGATAATGTGCTGCGGCCGGTGGCAATCCCTTACTTTCAAGGGCTACCTAATGCAATTTTTCAGCAGGATAACGCCCGACCACACAGGTCCCGCATCTGCCAACATGCTCTCCATGGCACACAGATGCTTTCCTGGCCACCATACTCTCCTGACCTGTCACCAATCGAACATGTGTGGGATGTGATTGGACGACGTTTGCAGACTCTGTCCCTGCCTCATTCAGAAGACGAACTGTGGTAAATGGTTGAAAGGGAATGAGAGCCATCCCTCTGGACACCATCTGCACCCTTATTGACTCTATGCCTAGACGTGTTTCTTCGTGTATCGCTGTCCGCGGTGGGCCTACATCCTACTGAGCCGACGCGGTTCTCGCTCTGTATTCTGCCTATCATTTTGAAATTAAGATCATTTATTATTCCTTGCTGTCTCTGTCTTTTCTTCAAATTTCATCACTTTCTGACCACTCCTTCTTGGTGTTGAATTTTCAATGTCGCGCAGTGTATGTACAAGTCGCAACTTGGATGAGCCAACTCCCCCCCAAAAGAGAATTTTAGTTGTGCCACAGGTTATAACCCCACCCCACTATCCTTTTCCCTCATCATGCCACTAGAAGTTGTAAATTTCTGTATTTTTACTGACCAAGTGAGGTGCTAGGTCAAAAGAAATATAATGTAGAACAAAATCCAATAAAGCTATCAAAAGATTATTATAAAATATTTACATTTAATTAGCGAGATGTTATTTAATTCTTTGAAACTGAATCCCTACAGTAAAGATAAGTTATTAATTTTTAAATTTAAGACTACAATTTTTAACAAAAGTTTTGTTTAGCTCATTTGGTTTCAATTAAACAAACGTTTCCAAATAAAGACTTAGTTTGATTGGGGCAAATTAGATAACTTCTGAAGTTGGGCCAAAAAAAGAGCTGATTAATAAAAGTTTCTTGATAGAAGTGGATCTTGATCATTGGTTTATTTTATTTAGTTGGCCCATTAATTTACTAAGATTTTTCATCTTATTTAAGAGCAAATTTTTATATGAGTCAGGCACAGGAAGGTCAGATACATGCCATTTTTGATTTCGCTAAACATTTTTCAGTGGTTTCTTTGAATGATTTTTGAAGACACATACTTTTTCTTTTCTCCCAAAAAAATTTTTTGTTACCCACAAAAATTCCGAAAGTTGGTCCCAACTTAAGAGTTTTTTCTCAAATTGACATTTTTTAATATTCACTTATCTCTGCGCATAGAGCATCAGCAAAAGTAATCTTTGTGATTACAACATGGTATTTAGTGCCTCAAATGAAATATATCATAAATTTTATGGCTGACCTTCAGTGGACCCTGGCAGGGGTGGCTAAACTCTGCTGAAGAAAGTGAAAATGTGTCATGTTTGAGTCATCCTGGTTCCTTGCACTGAGGTTCAACCATAGTTTTTGCGAGCAATTTGTGTAGTGATATATATAAATTATTAAATCGGCTCATTAAATGCATGGTTAATGCTCACCGCTGTGAAAAAATAGCAGATTTGTCATCAAAATATGATAAAAAGTGTACTTTTTAGGGGCTTGTATCTCAGTGCACTGAGGGTCAGTATAGAACTTACTGCCTGCATTTTAAACTAGAGTATATAAATTTTCACAATCAAGTGATAGAACTATGGGCAAATTCTTTTCAAGAACACAATACGTATTTCGAAACAGTAAAATGAACTATTTACTTTTCAATTCATTCAACATATCCGGGTTTAAACTTTCCTCCAGGGACTTCCAGATACTATTTAAAAAACTAGTATGATAAACAACTTACCATAAAAGAGTTATAGACTTGCAAATAGACTGATTATGCTCACTCACATACTTTATAATGTGATAACTGGAAGCAAAGTGAAGAAAAAAAAACGGTTATTATTGCGGTAAAAACATAAGTTATATATATTTGTAACACTTTTTTGAAGGTGTTTTAGGTATATTTTCAATTACTTAAATTAGATAGCTTTTTTTCGTTTGTACTGTACATTATAGTGACAAAAATTATTCTCTCTGCAGTAAACTACCATAATAGCAAACAATTACATTACAAAACAAGGGCATAGTTGCCTAACTGACTAGTGGGACAATAAAATAATGCAAGACAAAGCATAGTAAATTGAGTACAACTAACTGAATGCGTCGTTAACTCTTATGCAATTTCCTCATCTTGAAGTGCATTTTATGAGCCTGCAGAACCGTTGCCCATAGTATGTCACTTGTTTGTGAAAAGACATACACTCTAGTTTGAAATGTAGGCATCAAGTTCTATACTAACTCACCGAGATATAAGCTTCTAAAAAGTACATTTTTTATCATATTTTGATGTTTTTCTTTCACTTTGTTTAAAATAAAGTAACGCAAGTAGCACAATCAGTTTATTTGCAAGTTTATAACTCTTTAATGGTAAGTTTTTGATCATACTAGTTTTTAAAATAGTATCTGGAAGTACCTGGAGGAAAGTTTAAACTCGGATAAGTTGACTGAATTGAAAACTGACTAGTTCATTTTACTGTTTTGAAATACGTATTGTGTTCTTGAAAAGAATTTGCCCGTAGTTATGTCACTTGTTTGTGAAAATACACATACTCTAGTTTGAAATGCAGGCATACAGTTCTACACTGACCCTCAGTGCACTGAGATAATGGCTTATGAAAACAGCACTTTTTAGCATTTGTCGATACAAAAACTGCCATTTTTTGGCAGCGCAGCTAATGAAGATATTGAACAATTTACACATATTCTTATACAAATTATGTGCAAAAAACATGGTTGAGCCTGAATGCAGTGAACCAGAGGGCCTCAAACATGACACTTCTTCATTTTTTTCGACAAAGTTTGGTGACCCCTGAAAGGTTGCACTGAAGGTCGGCCACAAAATTTACAATGTTTCAATTTAGGTACTAAATGTCATATTGTCAACGCAAGAATTTTTTTGGCTGATGCTTAATACCCAGAAATAATCGCATTTTCGAAAACGCTGATTTGAAAAAACCTCTACGTCGGGTTTCACTTTACGAATTTTTACAAGTCCCCCAAAATTTTTTTGGAGGAAAAGAAAAATTACATGTCTTCTAAAATCTTTAAAAGAATCCACCATAAAAATTTAAGCAAAATCAAAAATGGTGTATATCCAAACACCGTATTTCTGCCCAGTTCTTATAAAAACTGGCTCTTAATGACTCTTGCACTAGAAACAAACAACTTATTACAGAAATTCTCACCATAAAACTAATCCAATAGCGATTTTCGGAAATTGTGTTAAAATCAGGGCTGCGGAGTTGAAAGGAGAATGCCCGACTCTGACATTTTGAAACGTCCGACTCTAGATTCATTTATTTTTTGTTTCATTTTATTTTTTCAATTTGTCCCCTAATGGGAGGGGGAAAAACCTGTAAACAGAGATATTAATTGATTTTTATGAAGTTTTCGCATTGTATTTTATTTTAACCTAAGATGCATACAACGTTAGGAATTGAATTTGAAAATTGAATTTGTCAATAGTTACGATTCTAAAAGCGAGATTACTTAAAAATCCTGTTTTACAAAAAACTGAAAAGGATTAATTTGCTCCTCTTTAATGTTTAACAAATAAATGTTGATCAAATCATGTGCTTTCAATTTTTGAAAGCTGTAACTTGAGAAAAAAAAGTCAAGAAAAAAGTTTTTTGCTAAGTCAAAAAACCTTTCTTGAGAGGGAGAGGTTCACACCGGGTGACACCCATCTGGTGGGTGAAACCCCAAGTTAATTTCAGAGTTTATAAAAAGTATAAATGCTTTAATGCTGAAAAATTTCCCCAATAAATCTTAAATTATATTTCATCTATAAAGTTTAAGCATAAATAGAGCCCTATATTATGAAGAGAGGCCGGGTACTGTTTGATATTTTAAACCGCAACCTTCCTCAAATTTGCGCATGCCTCAGGTCGCTTCTGATTTTATCAAAATAGGGGAGACATTGATAAGAAAGATAACGAATGTGAGGGTTTTTTTTTTTCCGTTGGATTCGTTTATTAAAGGTGTTGGTTTGAGTTGAGGCTTTTTTGAAAATTTATTTATTCCCCTTCCTTATCGGTAAAGCAGAAATGCTACCACGGTGCATTCATTATTTTCATCAAGCTCTCGCCCCTTTTTAAAATAGAACCGTTCAACGCTAGTCGCGGCTTTCGAGATCAGACAGCACATGTATGTCTTCAGCAAATTTTACACAAAATGCAGTGGTATACAGCTTTGAACAAATAGCTATTACTATAGGGGTAGGACACAGTGAGACAGAGCTATTTTTTAGATTTTTAAATTATAATCGTGAAATGATTTTAGGTACCCATAAATCTGCAGCAATTGACCTTTTGGATTCTGGGATATGAAGTTGCTGCTCGTTTTTGCAATCAAATTATCGTTATTTTTCTGATTTTAGACAAGCAATGTTTTTATTTTGACTCTTGCATTAACTGATTTGTAACATTTTCTTTTATGAATTAAAATTAGACATTTGATCATTTTCATTGTTCCACCTATGCAGCTACTCAGAATTAAAAACATTTAGGATAGGCTTTACACAAACTTTTTAAAATGTTGAATTAAAAGAAAAAGGCGGAGTGGAGTAGTGATACAGATGTAAATGGGGCAGAGTGAGACAGTCTCACTTTGCTCCATCCTGAAATTTTGATTCAAAAGGGATATATTTTTTTTCAATTTATTTTATGATCTAAGAATTTTCAACTTGCTGTTTGATTACTTTACAGGTATTTTTACCTCATCGAAAATGAATTAAACCACGCAAGCTGGAAAAAGGGACTTTTTCCGAAGATTTTCATGAGAAATTCATTTGTAATTAACCTTTTGATTCCAAGTGACATTTTAGACAAAGTAGATCATAATAATCTGTAAATTGTGGAAAATATTTATGCAAAAAACCCCCTCTTGCTCTAGTGTAACAGTGAATGTTTTCTTAGGTTCTTAGAGTTTCAGAGGATATCCAAAAACCAAAGAGAGAAAAAATTGAGTAACCAAGAAAAAGCATAAAAGAGTAAAAGTATCATTGTAAGAGATGCTCCTGGAAAGCAAATTTTAGAAGAAAAAAACACAAAAACTAGAGAATTGGAAAAAAAAAAAGTGTCGAAAATGTAGAAAAACTAGTAGGTTTATTTGACACACCTGATGAAGTAGAAAAAAGTAAATGGCAGATCTGATGTTTAATCTGACCATATTGACTTATGCCAAAATCTACCTTCTGGATTGCTAGATCGTGGGACACTAGAAGTTTTTGTGCAAAAGTAAAACGACTGCTGCCACGACCAAATGTTACATCCGTTCCGGATAACAAATTTTGAATTGTTTATAACAGCTCTTACGAAAAGAAATGACACGAGCAAAATCAATGTTTTTTGTGGTCTGAAAATTATATTTTCATTTAAATGTAGAATGAAACTTGAATCTTTTTTTTTCATTAGGATTTAATTTTGGTTGTAAACGTTGAACATATTATGTTTCTGTCAACACTATATGCTCTGTGTCTGTGCTTCTTTGTGTGCTGTCTCACTGTTCCCCGGATGCTGTCTCACTGTGCTTCATGAGTGGGGTACAGTGAGACAAAATTTTACGTTATCTTTTTTTTTTATTATCTCTAAAACTTTAGATAGCAATGAAATTTTTTGCATCTCAAAAGTTTGCATACTTGAGCTGCATTACAATTCCACCTTAAGTTTTTTCTTATCGAATCAAAGTTTCGAAATTTCTTGAACTTCACATTTTTCGTCTCACTGTGCCCCACCCTCCCCTACCTATATTTCTTCTTTGCTCAATTTTTAATTTTATTGGCTGCTTTTGAATTAACCTTACTATGAAGATCTTAAGATTAACTGAAATTATTGAGCGTTGTAACCAAGAAATCATATACTTATTTTAACTGAAATTATTGAATGTTGTAACCGAGAAATATGTACTTATTTTAACTGAAATTATTGAGTGTTGTAACCAAGAAATCATATACTTATTTTATTTTTTTATTTCATACATTATAGTGAGAAGCAAGCTTATAGACATGAGTCTTTTGATTTAAAAAAAAACGAATCTTTTGGATTTGTGCTTTCGCGTCAACATTTATTTGAATTTACCGAACACCCTCAGAATTTTTTTTCCGAGCTACGGATTCCAATATTCCTTTTACTATTTAACTGAGATCGAAGTAAAAAATATATGCATAGTAAGTAAAAATTAGAGAAAAAAAGCCTGGAGTCGGTATGTTTTCGAACGACTCCGACTCCTTTATCTCAAAATCAGTCCGACTCCGACTCCACAGTCTTGGTTAAAATCCTCATTATTGAAAGTTGTTACAAGAAGGCTAAATCCAGATCAGCCCCCCCCCTCTCCTGATGTACTGTCAATTTATGTGATTTACAGTTCCTGATAAATCTCAACTGTTTTATCCTAGTTTTAAATTAAAACAATTGCAAGAAATATACTCATAAGACAGTAGTGTGCAATTGAACTGGAGGAAAGAGGCTTTATTGCAATTGCCAACTCAATGCTGAGATTTTTGGTTTTCCCGATAAAAATAATGAAAACTGATTTAAAAATAGTCAGTCAAAATGAAGTATCAAAATAACAGTTCAGCTCATATAGCCCGTGTAATCTTATGCTTAATTTTTGTTAATTATTTATTAAAAGAATTTTATATGGTTCAGGAAACATTAATTAAAATGGGTTTGATAAAGAACATAGGATTTAAAAATGGGTTGTTTCAAGAATTTAATTTGGCACAAAATAAATATTAGTTTGAAAAGCAGCAGGTATTGTATGTGTGCGTGTACATATATTTATTTATTAGATGTTAACTTCATAAAAGAAAAGTATTAACATATAGGAAAAGACATGCTAGCAAAGAAAAGAAGTAGCTGCACACAGTGATCTAAAAATAAAATAACTTTTTAGTGATAGAATAAAATAAATATCATACTATGCTTTAAAGCATATATTTACTCAAAATAGAATCCATTTAACTCAATACAATGTTTTGAACGGTCAACCAGTACATCCATAGACTTTTTTAATTAGATTCAAGGAATGGTCTATAGCAGCTGTGTCGCAGCTGATACGCCATCGTAAAAATCTCCTTTCATTGCAGTTTTCAATTTCAGCAACAGAAAACAGTCACACAATGATAAATCAGGCGAATATGGAGGGTTATCAAGGACAAAATTCTATTTTTTGGTTCCCAAGACAGTAAACTGCAATGAAAGGAGCTTTTTACGATGATATTCCAGCCATTCAAGCAGCCTTGACACAGGTGCTAAAGAACATTCCCAAAACCGAATTTAAAAAGCCTATGGATAACTTGGTTGACCCTTCAAAATGTTGTATTGCATTAAATGGATCCTATTTTGAATAAATATTAGCATTAACATATTACCATGATTATTTTATTCTATCACTAAAAAGTTTGGGTTTTTGTAGGTCTCACTGTGCACATGTTAATACTATTAAATATATTAAATACAGAAAGCTGATTCCGGCAGAGAATAAAAAACTAATTTTATTTTATCATACACACTAAAAGAATTGAAAAACAATATTAAGAAAGATGGCACCATTTATTTTCAGATCTCCCCTCTGCCAGGAGAGACAGTGTGCAACAGGTGTGAATAGTCAACAATACACACCACTTATACTGAAGCCAAGACGGTGTGTAACAAGAGGCAAGTAGAAGTTCCACCACCCCAAGCTGTTTCAAATAGTAGTTAGTATCACTACAACAAAAAACAGTCTGTACATTTGTCCAGATAGAAGCCCTGCAGAGACATCATAGCTTCTAATGATGATGATGAATCGTATAAAAATATTATGATCATTGCAGAAAGTATGTATAAAGTGCAAGAATTTGTCTTCAATGATTTTAACTATTTGTACATCAGATCTGACTCTTACATACATTATTCAACGTCGTATTTTATGAAAATCGTTTTATGGAATACAGCTTACAACAAAATACAATTTGAATAAGAGCATGCAGTTGATTATATATAACCCTTCATTTTTTGTACTAAAAGGAACTTTGCTGACTTTCACTGTCATAGAGTGAAGTTATTCGTATATGCATAGTTTGAAGTGTAAAAAAATTAAAAATCATGTAACAATGCTCATAAGTATGTTTGCAATATGATCATGTTATGCAGAAACATAAAACAATATATAAATACTAAATGCAAGTTCATAATGAAATTATACTGATTACTATTGCATGATTTAAAAAGTTTTTAAATAAATTCTCCAAGAAAATTATAAAAAAAGTTCATACAAAATAAATATTCTAAAACCATTTATAGAACAAAGCTGATGATTCATAGCTTCAGCTCTGAGCATTATGTAATTTTTATATCTATACATAAAATATTTACAAGATATCTTTGAGTTTACAAATCATAAGTAAAGTTGCTTTCAAAGCATTAAATATCTTGCTGCTTTCAGTGAAAACATGTTTAAAACATTTTAAAAATAGTAACAAGCACATCCTTACAGAAAACAAATATTGCAAAGCAACAGGCAAGCTTGATTTGAAAGGAGAAAAAACTGGAGGATTCTACAAAGAAAAGCAAATTTTGGTAAGATAAATTTTGGGAATCTATGTTATGTAGAGGTAAATGATTAAAATTTGCTTTTCAATGTAGTAAAACCCAACAATCAAATAAAAAGCTTGTTTGTTGTACAGTCCTCAACATTATAACAGCAGTTTTTTTTCTCAATTACTTACAAAAAACCGGTAAATATTGGTGAAAAAGAAGGGAGTAAGTTGGAAGGGGGAAACATTAAAGAGATGCCAAGTAACTTGAAAGCTGCAAGATGAACCTGCTTTAATACTGATATAAAGCTATAAAAAGTTACTGTCTTTCATATTTATCTACCCTGGAAATTGATTTAACTATTTTCCAATGCTTGCACAAAAGCAGGAATAAAGAAGTGCAATGGCAAGAAGACTTTTTTCCTGCATACAACAGAAACAATATCTTTAAAAATATGCACATATTTTATGCTCCTGCAGCATTCAAATTTTTACATTGTCTTCAACATAAATGACAAAGTACAAGACATTAAAAAAAAAAAAAGAATAGCTACCACACAAATGATTTTAAATGACTTTAAAGCATAAACAACTTAAAATCATTCCCTGACACTGATATTTTATACACAAATTCATAACAAAAATATTTTGGCAGCAACATAGTGCAGTATACAACTGTTAAAATGTGTCTGAGAAATAAAAAACATAAATATAATGAAAACACACAACTGTTCATAAAAATACTCTGATGTGATCACTAATAAGATACTCATACAAAATAACAAAGCGAATAACACAAAATGGCAACTAATAGAATGCTAACAACCATGTACAACTAATGAGAATAATGATAAAAAATGATGTTTTTTTTTCCATATACATATATGACATCTATATTAACTAAGGGCAACATCTGATGAAGCCACACTGAGTCTCTTAAAACTGAAGTTTGATTCCTCCTTAGTATATGCAATGAAGAAAAGCATTTAACAGGCCAGCAAATAGTATGCCGGTGGAAGAGTTGACTGGCATATCCTTTATGAAGTTTCTGTATTTTTATGAAAAGATATGGCTGGACTGAGTTGTTTTACAGGAAGCTGACCAGGAGGAAGAACTTATGTTCCCTAAAAATTAAAAAAAAAAACATTAAATATATATATATATATATAAGCATATTTGCATACATTATGAGGCAAAAGTAACCATCCTTCTAGCTGCTGCAAAAGCTATCTTCTGGGAAGTGATCAACAATTTTGACACAATTTTTTTTCCTTAAGAGCTAAAAAAATGCAAAACACATAAAA